>NC_083402.1:4776377-5119434 GCF_020745735.1 Hemiscyllium ocellatum
CAGGCACTGTCAATACTGAGGAAACCAGGCACTGTCAAAACTGAGGGAAACCAGGCATTGTCAATACTGAGGAAACCAGGCACTGTCAATACTGAGGGAATCCAGGCACTGTCAAAACTGAGGGAAACCAGACATTGTCAATACTGAGGGAAACCTGGCACTGTCAATATTGAGGGAAAACAGGCATTGTGAAAACTGAGGGAAACCAGGCATTGTCAAAACTGAGGGAATCCAGGCACTGTCAATATTGAGGGAAACCAGGCCCTGTCAATACTGAGGGAAACCAGGCATTGTGAAAACTGAGGGAAACCAGGCACTGTCAATACTAAGGGAAACCAATTACTGTCAATACTGAGGGAAACCAGGCACTGTTAATACTGAGGGAAACCAGGCACTGTCAATATGAGGGAAACCAGGTACTGTCAAACTGAGGGAAACCAGGCACTGTCAATACTGAGGGAAACCAGGCACTGTCAATATTGAGGGAAACCAGGCACTGTCAATCCTGAGGGAAACCAGGCACTGTCAATACTGAGGGAAACTAGGCACTGTCAAAACTGAGTGAAACCAGGCACTGTCAAAACTGAGGGAAAACAGTCACTGTCAATACTGAGGGAAACTAGGCCCTGTCAATACTGAGGGAAACCAGTCACTGTCAAAACTGAGGGAAACCAGGCACTGTCAATACTGAGGGAAACCAGGCACAGTCAAAACTGAGGGAAACCAGGCACTGCCAAAACTGAGGGAAACCAGGCACTGTCAATATTGAGGGAAACCAGGCATTGCCAAAACTGAGGGAAACCAGGCACTGTCAATATTGAGGGAAACCAGGCACTGTCAATACTGAGGGAAACCAGGCCCTGTCAAAACTGAGGGAATCCAGGCACTGTCAATATTGAGGGAAACCAGGCATTGTCAATACTGAGGGAAACCAGGCATTGTCAATACTGAGGGAAACCAGGCACTGTCAATACTGAGGGAAACCAGGTACTGTCAATATGGAGGGCAACCAGACACTGTCAATACTGAGGGAAACCTGGCACTGTCAATACTGAGGGAAACCAGGCATTGTGAAAACTGAGGGAAACCAGGCACTGTCAATATTGAGGGAAACCAGGCCCTGTCAATATTGAGGGAAACCAGGCATTGTGAAAACTGAGGGAAACCAGGCACTGTCAATACTGAGGGAAACCAAGTACTGTCAATACTGAGGGAAGCCAGGCACTGTTAATACTGAGGGAAACCAGGCACTGTCAATATTGAGGGAAACCAGGTACTGTCAAAACTGAGGGAAACCAGGCACTGTCAATATTGAGGGAAACCAGGCACTGTGAATCCTGAGGGAAACCAGGCACTGTCAATATAGAGGGAAACTAGGCACTGTCAAAACTGAGGGAAACCAGTCACTGTCAATACTGAGGGAAACCAGGTACTGTCAATATTGAGGGAAACCAGGCATTGTCAATATAGAGGGAAACTAGGCACTGTCAAAACTGAGGGAAACCAGGCACAGTCAAAACTGAGGGAAACCAGGCACTGTCAATACTGAGGGAAACCAAGTACTGTCAATACTGAGGGAAACCAGGCACTGTTAATACTGAAGGAAACCAGGCACTGTCAATATTGAGGGAAACCAGGCACTGTCAATACTGAGGGAAACCAGGCACTGTCAATATTGAGGGAAACCAGGCACTGTCAATCCTGAGGGAAACCAGGCACTGTCAATACTGAGGGAAATCAGGCACTGTCAATACTGAGGGAAACCAGGCACTGTCAAAACTGAGGGAAACCAGGCATTGTCAAAACTGAGGGAAAACAGTCACTGTAAATACTGAGGGAAACCAGGCCCTGTCAATACTGAGGGAAACCAGGCACAGTCAAAACTGAGGTAAACCAGGCACTGTCAATATTGAGGGAAACCAGGCATTGCCAAAACTGAGGGAAACCTGGCACTGTCAATATTGAGGGAAACCAGGCACTGTCAAAACTGAGGGAAACCAGGCACTGTCAATACTGAGGGAAACCAGGCACTGTCAATATTGAGGCAAACCAGGCATTGTCAAAACTGAGGGAAACGAGGCTCTGTCAATATAGA
The DNA here is from genome assembly GCF_020745735.1 of Hemiscyllium ocellatum. Classification (NCBI taxonomy): domain Eukaryota; kingdom Metazoa; phylum Chordata; class Chondrichthyes; order Orectolobiformes; family Hemiscylliidae; genus Hemiscyllium; species Hemiscyllium ocellatum. The sequence continues at coordinate 4,778,473 of NC_083402.1, forward strand.
CGGAAATCTGGCATTGTCAAAACTGAGGGAAACCAGGCATTGTCAATACTGAGGGAAACCAGGCACTGTCAATACTGAGGGAAACCAGGCACTGTCAATATTGAGGGAAAACAGGCACTGTCAAAACTGAGGGAAACCAGGCATTGTCAATACTGAGGGAATCCAGGCACTGTCAATACTGAGGGAATCCAGGCATTGTCAAAACTGAGGGAAACCAGGCATTGTCAATACTGAGGGAAACCAGGCACTGTCAATATTGAGGGAAAACAGGCACTGTCAAAACTGAGGGAAACCAGGTACTGTCAAAATGGAGGGCAACCAGACACTGTCAATATTGAGGGAAACCTGGCCCTGTCAATATTGAGGGAAACCAGGCATTGTGAAAACTGAGGGAAACCAGGCATTGTCAAAACTGAGGGAAACCAGGCACTGTCAATATTGAGGGAAACCAGGCCCTGTCAATATTGAGGGAAACCAGGCATTGTGAAAACTGAGGGAAACCCGGCACTGTCAATACTGAGGGAAACCAAGTACTGTCAATACTGAGGGAAACCAGGCACTGTGAATACTGAGGGAAACCAGGCACTGTCAATATTGAGGGAAACCAGGTACTGTCAAAACTGAGGGAAACCAGGCACTGTCAATATTGAGTGAAACCAGGCACTGTCAATCCTGAGGGAAACCAGGCACTGTCAATATAGAGGGAAACTAGGCACTGTCAAAACTGAGGGAAACCAGTCACTGTCAACACTGAGGGAAACCAGGTACTGTCAATACTGAGGGAAACCAGGCACAGTCAAAACTGAGGGAAACCAGGCACTGTCAAAACTGAGGGAAACCAGGCACTGTCAATATTGAGGGAAACCAGGCATTGCCAAAACTGAGGGAAACCAGGCACTGTCAATATTGAGGGAAACCAGGCACTGTCAGTACTGAGGGAAACCAGGCATTGTCAAAACTGAGGCAAACCAGGCACAGTCAATGTTGAGGGAAACCAGGCACTGTCAATACTGAGGGAAACCAGACATTGTCAAAACTGAGGGAAACCAGGCACTGTCAATACTGAGGGAAACCAGGCACTGTCAATATTGAGGGAAATCAGGCACTGTCAATACTGAGGGAAACCAGGCACTGTCAATACTGAGGGAAACCAGGCATTGTGAAAACTGAGGGAAACCAGGCACTGACAGAACCGAGGGAAACCAGGCACTGTCAATACTGAGGGAAACCAGGCACTGTCAATACTGAGGGAAACCAGGCATTGTCAAAACTGAGGGAAACCAGGCACTGTCAATACTGAGGGAAATCAGGCACTGTCAATACTGAGGGAAACCAGGTACTGTCAATACTGAGGGAAACCAGGCACTGTCAATACTGAGGGAAACCAGGCACTGACAGAACGGAGGGAAACCAGGCATTGTCAAAACTGAGGGAAACCAGGCACTGTCAATACTGAGGGAAATCAGGCACTGTCAATACTGAGGGAAACCAGGTACTGTCAATACTGAGGGAAACCAGGCATTGTGAAAACTGAGGGAAACCAGACACTGTCAATACTGAGGGAAACCAGGCCCTGTCAATACTGAGGGAAACAAGGCACTGTCAATACTGAGGGAAACCAGGCCCTGTCAATACTGAGGGAAACCAGGCATTGTGAAAACTGAGGGAAACCAGGCACTGTCAATACTGAGGGAAACCAGGCACTGTCAAAACTGAGGGAAATCAGGCACTGTCCATACTGAGGGAAACCAGGCATTGTGAAAACTGAGGGAAACCAGGCACTGTCAATACTGAGGGAAACCAGGCCCTGTCAATACTGAGGGAAACAAGGCACTGTCAATACTGAGGGAAACCAGGCACTGTCAATTCTGAGGAAAACCAGGCACTGTCAATATTGAGGGAAACCAGGCACTGTCAAAACTGAGGGAAACCAGGCACTGTCAATACTGAGGGAAATCAGGCACTGTCAATATAGAGGGAAACCAGGCACTGTCAAAACTGAGGGAAACCAGGCAGTGTTAATACTGAGGGAAACCAGGCATTGTGAAAACTGAGGGAAACCAGACACTGTCAATACTGAGGGAAACCAGGCCCTGTCAATATTGAGGGAAACCAGGCATTGTCAAAACTGAGGGAAACCAGGCAATGTCAATACTGAGGAAAACCAAGCACGGTCAATACTTTTGGAAACCAGGCCCTGTCAATATTGAGGGAAACCAGGCATTGTGAAAACTGAGGGAAACCAGGCACTGTCAATACTGAGGGAAACCAGGCATTATCATAACAGAGGGAAAACAGTCACTGTCAATACTGAGGGAAACTAGGCCCTGTCAATATTGAGGGAAACCAGGCACTGTCAAAACTGAGAGAAACCAGGCACTGTCAATACTGAGGGAAACCAGGCACTGTCAATATTGAGGGAAACCAGGCATTGTCAAAACTGAGGGAAACCTGGTACTGTCAATATTGAGGGAAACCAGGCACTGTCAATACTGAGGGAAACCAGGCCCTGTCAATACTGAGGGAAACCAGGCACTGTCAATATTGAGGGAAACCAGGCCCTGTCAATACTGAGGGAAACCAGGCACTGTCAATATTGAGGGAAACCAGGCCCTGTCAATACTGAGGGAAACCAGGCACTGTCAATAATGAGGGAAACCAGGCATTGTCAAAACTGAGGGAAACCAGGCACTGTCAATACTGAGGGAAACCAGGCACTCTCAATACTGAGGGAAACCAGGCACTGTCAATATGGAGGGAAACCAGGCATTGTCAAAACTGAGGGAAACGAGGCACTGTCAATATAGACGGAAATCTGGCATTGTCAAAACTGAGGGAAACCAGGCATTGTCAATATAGAGGGAATCCAGGCATTGTCAAAACTGAGGGAAACCAGGCATTGTCAATACTGAGGGAAACCAGGCACTGTCAATATTGAGGGAAAACAGGCACTGTCAAAACTGAGGGAAACCAGGTACTGTCAAAATGGAGGGCAACCAGACACTGTCAATATTGAGGGAAACCTGGCCCTGTCAATATTGAGGGAAACCAGGCATTGTGAAAACTGAGGGAAACCAGGCATTGTCAAAACTGAGGGAAACCAGGCACTGTCAATACTGAGTGAAACTAGGCCCTGTCAATATTGAGGGAAACCAGGCATTGTGAAAACTGAGGGAAACCAGGCACTGTCAATACTGACGGAAACCAGGCACTGTCAATATTGAGGGAAACTAGGCCCTGTCAATATTGAGCTGCAAATGTGTTGCTGGTCAAAGCACAGCAGGCCAGGCAGCATCTCAGGAATAGAGAATTCGACGTTTCGAGCATAAGCCCTTCATCAGGAATAAGAGAGAGAGAGCCAAGCAGGCTAAGATAAAAGGTAGGGAGGAGGGACTAGGTGGAGGGGCGATGGAGGTGGGATAGGTGGAAGGAGGTCAAGGTGAGGGTGATAGGCCGGAGTGGGGTGGGGGCGGTGAGGTCAGGAAGAGGATTGCAGGTTAGGAGGGCGGTGCTGAGTTGAGGGAACCGACTGAGACAAGGTGGGGGGAGGGGAAATGAGGAAGCTGGAGAAATCTGAATTCATACCTTGTGGTTGGAGGGTTCCCAGGCGGAAGATGAGGCGCTCCTCCTCCAGCCGTCGTGTAGTTGTGTTCTGCCGGTGGAGGAGTCCAAGGACCTGCATGTCCTCGGTGGAGTGGGAGGGGGAGTTAAAGTGTTGAGCCACGGGTGATTGGGTTGGTTGGTTCGGGCGGCTCAGAGGTGTTCTCTGACGCGTTCCGCAAGTAAGCGGCCTGTCTCACCAATATAGAGGAGGCCACATCGGGTGCAGCGGATGCAATAGATGATGCGTGTGGAGGTACAGGTGAACTTGTGGCGGATATAGAAGGATCCCTTGTGGCCTTGGAGGGAAGTGAGTGTGGAGGGCAAGGACCACTCCCTTCGTGACTCCCTTGTCAGATCCACACCCCCCACCAACCCAACCTCCACCCCCGGCACCTTCCCCTGCAACCGCAGGAAATGTAAATCACTGCACCCTGTCAATATTGAGGGAAACCAGGCACTGTCAAAACTGAGGGAAACCAGGCACTGTCAATATTGAGGGAAACCAGGCACTGTCAATCCTGAGGGAAACCAGGCACTGTCAATATTGAGGGAAACCAGGCACTGTCAAAACTGAGGGAAACCAGGTATTGTCAATATAGATGGAAACCAGGCACTGTCAATACTGATGGAAACCAGGCACTGTCAATATTGAGGGAAACCAGGCATTGTCAAAACTGAGGGAAACCAGGCACTGTCAATACTGAGGGAAACCAGGCACACTCAATACTGAGGGAAACCAGGCACTGTCAATATAGAGGGAAACCAGGCATTGTCAAAACTGAGGGAAACGAGGCACTGTCAATATAGAGGGAAATCAGGCATTGTCAAAACTGAGGGAAACCCTGCATTGTCAATATAGATGGAATCCAGGCATTGTCAAAACTGAGGGAAACCAGGCACTGTCAATACTGAGGGAAACCAGGCACTGTCAATACTGAGGGAAACCAGGCATTATCATAACAGACGGAAAACAGTCACTGTCAATACTGAGGGAAACTAGGCCCTGTCAATATTGAGGGAAACCAGGCACTTTCAAAACTGAGAGAAACCAGGCACTGTCAATACTGAGGGAAACCAGGCACTGTCCATACTGAGAGAAACCAGGCACTGTCAATACTGAGGGAAACCAGGCACTGTCCATACTGAGGGAAACCAGGCACTGTCAATACTGAGGGAAACCAGGTACTGTCAATATTGAGGGAAACCAGGCACTGTCCATACTGAGGGAAACCAGGCACTGTCAATACTGAGGGAAACCAGGCCCTGTCAATACTGAGGGAAACCAGGCATTGTCAATACTGAGGGAAACCAGGCACTGTCAATACTGAGGGAAACCCGGTACTGTCAATATTGAGGGAAACCAGGGACTGTCAATACTGAGGGAAACCAGGCACTGTCAATACTGAGAGAGACCAGGCACAATCAATATTGAGGGAAACCAGGTACTGTCAATACTGAGGTAAACCAGGCCCTGTCAATATTGAGGGAAACCAGGCCCTGTCAATACTGAGGGAAACCAGGCACTGTCAATATTGAGGGAAACCAGGCCCTGTCAATACTGAGGGAAACCAGGCACTGTCAATATTGAGGGAAACCAGGCCCTGTCAATATTGAGGGAAATCAGGCCCTGTCAATATTGAGGGAAATCAGGCACTGTCAATACTGAGGGAAACCAGGCACTGTCAATATTGAGGGAAATCAGGCCCTGTCAATATTGAGGTAAATCAGGCACTGTCAATACTGAGGCAAACCAGGGACTGTCAATACTGAGGGAAACCAGGCATTGTCAATACTGAGGGAAACCAGGCACTCTCAATATTGAGGTAAACCAGGCCCTGTCAATACTGAGGGAAATCAGGCACTGTCAATACTGAGGCAAACCAAGGACTGTCAATACTGAGGGAAACCAGGCACTGTCAATATTGAGGGAAACCAGGCCCTGTCAATACTGAGGGAAACCAGGCACTGTCAATATTGAGGGAAACCAGGCCCTGTCAATACTGAGGGAAACCAGGCACTGTCAATACTGAGGGAAATCAGGCCCTGTCAATATTGAGGTAAATCAGGCACTGTCAATACTGAGGCAAACCAGGGACTGTCAATACTGAGAGAAACCAGGCACTGTCAATACTGAGGGAAACCAGGCACTGTCCATACTGAGGGAAACCAGGCACTGTCAATACTGAGGGAAACCAGGTACTGTCAATATTGAGGGAAACCAGGCACTGTCCATACTGAGGGAAACCAGGCACTGTCAATACTGAGGGAAACCAGGCCCTGTCAATACTGAGGGAAACCAGGCATTGTCAATACTGAGGGAAACCAGGCACTGTCAATACTGAGGGAAACCCGGTACTGTCAATATTGAGGGAAACCAGGGACTGTCAATACTGAGGGAAACCAGGCACTGTCAATACTGAGAGAGACCAGGCACAATCAATATTGAGGGAAACCAGGTACTGTCAATACTGAGGTAAACCAGGCCCTGTCAATATTGAGGGAAACCAGGCCCTGTCAATACTGAGGGAAACCAGGCACTGTCAATATTGAGGGAAACCAGGCCCTGTCAATACTGAGGGAAACCAGGCACTGTCAATATTGAGGGAAACCAGGCCCTGTCAATATTGAGGGAAATCAGGCCCTGTCAATATTGAGGGAAATCAGGCACTGTCAATACTGAGGGAAACCAGGCACTGTCAATATTGAGGGAAATCAGGCCCTGTCAATATTGAGGTAAATCAGGCACTGTCAATACTGAGGCAAACCAGGGACTGTCAATACTGAGGGAAACCAGGCACTGTCAATACTGAGGGAAACCAGGCACTCTCAATATTGAGGTAAACCAGGCCCTGTCAATACTGAGGGAAATCAGGCACTGTCAATACTGAGGCAAACCAAGGACTGTCAATACTGAGGGAAACCAGGCACTGTCAATATTGAGGGAAACCAGGCCCTGTCAATACTGAGGGAAACCAGGCACTGTCAATATTGAGGGAAACCAGGCCCTGTCAATACTGAGGGAAACCAGGCACTGTCAATATTGAGGGAAATCAGGCCCTGTCAATATTGAGGTAAATCAGGCACTGTCAATACTGAGGCAAACCAGGGACTGTCAATACTGAGGGAAACCAGGCACTGTCAATATTGAGGGAAACCAGGCACTCTCAATATTGAGGTAAACCAGGCCCTGTCAATACTGAGGGAAATCAGGCACTGTCAATACTGAGGCAAACCAAGGACTGTCAATACTGAGGGAAACCAGGCCCTGTCAATATTGAGGGAAACCAGGCCCTGTCAATACTGAGGGAAACCAGGCACTGTCAATATTGAGGGAAACCAGGCCCTGTCAATACTGAGGGAAACCAGGCACTGTCAATATTGAGGGAAACCAGGCCCTGTCAATATTGAGGGAAATCAGGCCCTGTCAATATTGAGGGAAATCAGGCACTGTCAATACTGAGGGAAACCAGGCACTGTCAATATTGAGGGAAATCAGGCCCTGTCAATATTGAGGTAAATCAGGCACTGTCAATACTGAGGCAAACCAGGGACTGTCAATACTGAGGGAAACCAGGCACTGTCAATACTGACGGAAACCAGGCACTCTCAATATTGAGGTAAACCAGGCCCTGTCAATACTGAGGGAAATCAGGCACTGTCAATACTGAGGCAAACCAAGGACTGTCAATACTGAGGGAAACCAGGCACTGTCAATATAGAGGGAAACCAGGTACTGTCAATACTGAGGGAAACCAGGCACTGTCAATATTGAGGGAAACCAGGCACTGTCAATATAGAGGGAAATCAGGTACCGTCAATACTGAGGGAAACCAGGCATTGTCAAAACGGTGGGAAACCAGACACTGTCAATACTGAGGGAAACCAGGTACTGTCAATACTGAGGGAAACCAGGCCCTGTCAATACCCTGCCTGACAATTTTGGAGGATTCCCATTCCTTGAGTATTTGCAAGTCAAGCTCAACAGATTTCTGGGGATTAAAGGACATTGGGATGTGTACGAAAGTAGAGTTAATCTAAAATATCAAGGCATAATCTTATTAAATTGTAAAACCATCTCCAGGAGCTGATGGACTAACCAGGTTCTATCTTCATATAGTGTCCTGTCTTTGGCCTGAAATAAACAGCTCTTGTGATGTGAGGACGTGATTTATTTAGATTCCAGACTTATTTATTTTAGAGTTTGGATCTTGAACATGTGGATTTTAATCTGTGTGTATGCGGGGGTTTATTGATTAAGTTATCATCATTTCTGGAGTTATCTTTCTTTTTAAAACCAGTGTGGGAGAGAGTCCCTGGGTGATAACAGGTGTTTGTTTTGTATTGGGATAGTTTTATGAGCTGACAAGTATGTTTTTCTATTCCCTTGGACATGGACATTGTCCGTTCTCTCAGCATTGATTCCCTATCTCTAGTTGCTCCTTGAACCTTCTAGAATCTTGGGTGGCATGGTGGTGAGCACTGCTGCCTCACAGCGCCAGAGATCCGGGTTCAGTTCCCGCCACAGGCAACTGACTGTGTGGAGTTTGCACATTCTCCCCGTGTCTGCGTGGGTTTCCTCCAACAGTCCAAAGATGTGCGGGTCAGGTGAATTGGCCATGCTAAATTGCCTGTAGTGTTAGGTAAGGGGTAAATGTAGGGGAATGGGTGGGTTGTGCTTCGGCGGGTCAACGTGGACTTGTTGGGCTGAAGGGCCTGTTTCCACACTGTAAGTAATCTAATCTTCTTACTTTCAAGATGTATCAACCCAAAACATTAACTCTGATTTCTCTCCACAGTTGCTGCCAGACCAACTGGGCTTTTCCAGAAATTTTTACACTTGTCCCTGCCCTTAATTCATATGCTTGAATCTTCTTTGTTTTTACTCCAGGATTTTAGCTGAAAGCTCCAGACCAGAAGTGTTTGGTTTGAATGTAGAGGGATTCTTTGAAGCTGAGAAAATCTAAGCTGTCAAACTAATCAAGAGACCCACCTCTCAAGACTGGGAATTGAAAGAAACCATTAAATCAAATTTATAACTGTGATGGAGCAGGGATTCTCTCTGGTATTTGAGTTATAGAAAGGATGGTTACTGAGGTACATGGGAGCGTATTATTCCTCAACATTTCAAAATCTCTCAGGTTGCATCATATGAAAATAACTTTGTTTGTTCAATGTTGTCTTCCTTTCCTTTCTGTAAAAAAAACCTCAGATTTATTCTTGGAACTCAAGTCTGTAGCCTTGTGTGCTTATATTTCTGTGAAAAACTATCACATTAATATTTTTTTAAAAAGATCTATCAAGCTGGATTTCAGCCTGAGACCTGAACTTGTGCAGTAATAGCGTCAGCTGGGATTGTAATTCTATTATTGTTAAATTTCCCAGGCAAGAGGTGGGAGACTCCTCTGGAGGACAGAGAGAAATTCAGACAACATTCCCAAGAACCACCAGCATGGGTTCGAATCCCTCCATGGTCGATGGTGGAATTTGAATTTCAAAAAAGTCTGGAATTATGAGTCTAATGATGGGCATGGATCCATTGTCGATGTGGGAAAACCCATCTGGGTCACTAATGTCCTTTAGGGAAGGAAACGGCCACCCTTACCTGGTCTGGGCCTACACGTGACTCCAGACCCACAGCAATGTCAACTGCCCTCTGAAATGGCCTTAGCAATCCACTCAGCTCTAAGGTAATGAGGGACAGGTGATAAATGCTGGCCATCCAGTGATGCCCCCATCCCACAAGTGAAACAAAGAAAAAAATCCAACATTTTCTGTTTGGATTTCAGATATCCAGCTTCTGCAGGATTTTGCTTTGCCCTTAGTGCCTTCTTGTTTTTGAAACGTAAGAAATAGGAGCAGGAGTAGGCCATTCGGCCCCTCAAGTCTGCTGCACCGTTCAATATGATCATGGCTCTGTATAACGGTTCTGCAATAACGCATGTTCCTTCAATGTGAATTGGCTTTAATGCAATTAAAGAATTTTAACCGTTATTTGTAGAACGTGAATTTGCCTCACCTGTGTGGGCTACAATACGACTCTGGTCCCATTGGTTTAAATGACGTGGCTATCTCGCTAATTTTTCTTGATTATGCGAGATCACAGGGGAATGGAGCTACTGCACTATAGCAGTACCGTGTTTCCACTTTCTCCCTATACTTTTAGTCTTGAGAACTGTTCACAACTTTTTCTTGGAAATTATATCGAGTTCCTTCTTGGTTTTCTGAAAAACATTCCTCACACCCCCACAAAAATGTGGAATTAGCCATCAGTCTGCCTTGGGACAGTAGTGGTGCAATGGTAATGCTGTTGGTTTCATAAACCCAATGGCCTAGATTGACAGCCTGATGTGGTGGGTTGGAATCCCACCACAGGAACCGCTGCACTTTGAATATGTAAACTTAGAATTCAAGTAGATGTTTCATGGTGCAGAATTTAGAGTATTGTTGAAAATAGACATATTTTCTGCAGTGCGCTGCCTGGAAGTCTTGGGAAAGAGTGGAACTTTCAAAGAATACTTGAATGAGCATGAGAAATGTAATAGCATTCAATACTACACGCTCAGTGCCGGAAGGTGGGATGAGTGTAGATGGATTAGTGAGGTAACAACAATGACTGCAGATGCTGGAAACCAGATTCTGGATTAGTGGTGCTGGAAGAGCACAGCAGTTCAGGCAGCATCCAAGGAGCAGCGAAATCGACATTTCGGGCAAAAGCCCTTCATCAGGAATAAAGGCAGAGAGCCTGAAGCGTGGAGAGATAACCTCCTCTAGCTTATCCCTCCACGCTTCAGGCTCACTGCCTTTATTCCTGATGAAGGGCTTTTGCCCGAAACGTCGATTTCGTTGCTCCTTGGATGCTGCCTGAACTGCTGTGCTCTTCCAGCACCACTGATCCAGTAGATGGATTGGCACAGAGTTGATGGTCCGAAGACTATAAGGTGTGGCTCTAAGCCACTGACGCCCATTAGGGGATTAAACCAAGTCTTCAAAGCTTGGTTTGCAGGTGTAAGCTGCAGTGAAGGGGACAGTGGCGTGAGGTCTGGCTCTGAGACAAAGAAGGGAAAGGGGGAGAGCAGGAGAGCGCTAGTTATAGGAGACTCTCTAGTTAGAGGGATGGACAGGCGGTTCTGTGGACATGGGCGAGACTCTCGAATGGTTTGTTGCCTCCCGGGTGCCAGGGTCCAAGACGTCTCGGACTGTGTCTTCAGAATCCTTAAGGGGGAGGGTGTGCAGCCAGAAGTCGTGGTGCACACTGGCACCAACGACACAGGTAGGAAGAGGGGTGGGGAGGTCATTCAAGAGCTCAGGGAGTTAGGCTGGAAGCTAAAAGCTAGGACAGACAGAGTCGTCATCTCTGGGTTGTTGCCGGTGCCACGTGACAGTGAGGCAAGGAATAGGGAGAGAGTGCAGTTGAACACGTGGCTGCAAGGATGGTGTAGGAGGGAGGGCTTCAGGTATTTGGACAATTGGACTGCATTCTGGGTAAGGTGGGACCTGTACAAGCAGGACGGGTTGCACCTGAACCAGAAAGGCACCAATATCCTGGGAGGTAGGTTTGCTAGCACTCTTCGGGGGGTTTAAACTAATTTGGCAGGGGGATGGGATCCGGACTTGTAGTCCAGCAAGTAAGCTAGCTGTTTGTCAGGATGTCCAAGAATGTAGGGAGGCTGTGGAGAAGGTAGCACTGACAGGGAATACTTGCGGACACAGAGATGGGCTCAAGTGCATATACTTCAACGCAAGAAGTATCAGAAATAAGGTGGGTGAACTTAAGGCGTGGAACGGTACTTGGGACTACGATGTTGTGGCCATCACGGAAACGTGGATAGATGAGGGACAGGAATTTTTGTTGGAGGTTCCTGGTTACAGATGTTTCAGTAAGATTAGGGAGGGTGGTAAAAAAGGAAGGGGGTGGCATTGCTAATTAGAAATGGTATAACGGCTGCAGAAAGGAAGTTTGAGGGGGATCTGCCTTTGGAGGTAGTATGGGCTGAAGTCAGAAATAGGAAAGGTGCAGTCATCTTGTTGGGTGTTTACTATAGGCCCCCCAATAGCAGCAGAGATGTGGAGGAACAGATTGGGAAACAGATTTTGGAAAGGTGCAGAAACCACAGGGTAGTAGTCATGGGCGACTTCAACTTCCCAAATATTGATTGGAAGCTCTTTAGATCAAGTAGATTGGATGGGGCGGTGTTTGTGCTGTGTGTCCAGGAAGCTTTTCTAACTCAGTATGTAGATTGTCCAACCAGAGGGGAGGCCATATTGGATTTGGTACTCGGTAACGAACCGGGACAAGTGATGGGCTTGTTAGTGGGTGAGCATTTTGGTGATGGTGACCACAATTCTGTGACTTTCCCCATGGTCATGGAGAAAGATAGGTGCGCACAACAGGGTAGATTTTACAATTGGGGGAAGGGAAATTACGATGCTGTAAGACAGGATTTGAGGAGCATAAGTTGGAAGCATAGGCTGTCAGGGAAGGATGTGGTGGAAATGTGGAACTTTTTCAAGGAGCAGATACGACGTGTCCTTGATATGTGTGTACCTATCAGGCAGGAAAGAAATGGTCGTGTGAGGGAGCCTTGGTTGACGAGGGAGGTTGAATGTCTAGTAAAGAGAAAGAAGGAGGCTTACATAAGGTTGAGGAAACAAGGTTCAGACAGAGTGTTGGAGGGATACAGGATAGCCAGGAGGGACCTGAAGAAAGGGATTAGGAGAGCTAAGAGAGGGCATGAAAAATCCTTGGCGGGTAGGATCAAGGATAACCCCAAGGCCTTTTATGCGTATGTGAGAAACATGAGAATGACGAGAACGAGGGTAGGTCCGATCAAGGACAGTAGTGGGAGACTGTGTATTGAGTCGGAAGAGATAGGAGATGTCTTGAACAAGTACTTTTCTTCCGTATTTACGAATGAGAGGGACCGTATTGTTGAAGAGGAGAGTGTGAAACGGACTGGTAAGCTAGAAGAGATACTTGTTAGGAAGGAAGATGTGTTGGACATTTTGAACAACTTGAGGATAGACAAGACCCCGGGCCTGACGGGATATATCCTAGGATTATGTGGGAAACAAGAGAGGAAATTGCAGAGCCATTGGCAATGATCTTTTCGTCTTCACTGTCAACGGGGGTGGTACCAGGGGACTGGAGAGTGGCTAATGTTGTGCCCCTGTTCAAAAAAGGGAATAGGGATAACCCCGGGAATTACAGGCCAGTTAGTCTTACTTCTGTGGTAGGCAAAGTAATGGAGAGGGTACTGAGGGATAGGATTTATGAGTATCTGGAAATACACTGCTTGATTAGGGACAGCCAGCACGGATTTGTGAAGGGTAGGTCTTGCCTTACAAGTCTTATTGAATTCTTTGAGGAGGTGACCAAGCATGTGGACGAGGGTAGAGCAGTGGATGTAGTGTACATGGATTTTAGTAAGGCATTTGATAAGGTTCCCCATGGTAGGCTTATGCGGAAAGTCAGGAGGCATGGGATAGAGGGAAACTTGGCCAGTTGGATTGAAAACTGGCTAACCAGTCGAAGTCAGAGAGTGGTGGTAGATGGTAAATATTCAGCCTGGAGCCCAGTTACAAGTGGAGTTCCGCAGGGATCAGTTCTGGGTCCTCTGCTGTTTGTAATTTTTATTAATGACTTGGATGAGGGAGTCGAAAGGTGGGTCAGTAAATTTGCAGATGATACGAAGATTGGTGGAGTTGTGGATAGTGAGGAGGGCTGTTGTCGGCTGCAAAGGGACTTAGATATGATGCAGAGCTCGGCTGAGGAGTGGCAGATGGAGTTCAACCCTGCCAAGTGTGAGGTTGTCCATTTTGGAAGAACAAATAAGAATGCGGAATACAGGGTTAACGGTAGAGTTCTTAGTCCAGTCAAGGAACAGAGAGACCTTGGGGTCTATGTACATAGATCTTTGAAAGTTGCCACTCAGGTGGATAGAGCTTGTAAGAAGGCCTATGGTGTATTAACGTTCATTAGCAGAGGGATTGAATTCAAGAGTCGTGAGGTGATGTTGCAGCTGTACAGGACTTTGGTAAGGCCACATTTGGAGTACTGTGTGCAGTTCTGGTTGCCTCACTTTAGGAAAGATGTGGAAGCTTTGGAGAGGGTGCAGAGAAGATTTACCTGGCTGTTGCCTGGAATGGAGAATAGGTCGTACGAGGACAGGTTGAGAGTGCTAGGCCTTTTCTCGTTGGAACGGCGAAGGATGAGGGGTGACTTGATAGACGTTTGCAGACTGAAAAGCAGGAGGGGGGCTATTTCAGAAATAGAATGGAGATGTACGGAACAGTCAACAATAATCTGCTGCAGCTCGGCAATCGAAGCCATCACACTGATGCGACACACTTTCACCACAGCACACACCCGGTAAGAGACTCCTGACCTCTTTATCTGCAGAGAATGCAACTGGATTTAGAGGGAGTGTAACCATGCAAAAACTAATGAGAGCTGTCTCGGACACTAAATCAAAGTCTGGTCTTGATTGGTTCACATTAATGAGAACGGGCAGCTACAGGGCCTGATAGAGAGAAGTGTTGCAGAGACAGTACAGGCAAGGACATGCCTGCGCTAATGGCCAAGATAATGATGGCTTCATTCAATTTGGGAGCTTGGTTTTCGAGAAAGTGAGGTTGTGGGTTTTAATCTGCTCCAATGCCTCAGAGGCTAACAGCAGCAGCGAGACAGAAACCGATATTTCACTGAGAAAAACAACACAAGATTAGAGAGTAAACACTGAACATTACGTTTGGATTAATGGGGGCTCCACAAAATAATGGAGGCAGTTTTCCTCTGTATTTAACCCCATGCTGTCCCTGTCCTGGGAGTGTTTGATGGGGACAGTGTAGAGGGAGCTTTCCTCTGTATCTAACCCCGTGCTGTCCCTATGCTGGGTGTTTGATGGGGACAGTGTAGAGGGAGCTTTCCTCTGTATCTAAACCCGTGCTGTCCCTGTGCTGGGAGTGTTTGATGGGGTGACAGTGTAGAGGGAGCTTTACTCTGTATCTAACCCCATGCTGTCCCTGTCCTGGGAGTGTTTGATGGGAGACAGTGCAGAGGGAGCTTTACTCTGTATCTAACCCCGTGCTGTCCCTGTCCTGGGAGTGTTTGATGGGGACAGTGTAGAGGGAGCTTTACTCTGTATCTAAACCCATGCTGTCCCTATGCTGGGTGTTTGATGGGGACAGTGTAGAGGGAGCTTTACTCTGTATCTAACCCCATGCTGTCCCTGTGCTGGGAGTGTTTGATAGGGGACACTGTAGAGGGAGCTTTACTCTGTATCCAACCCCGTGTTGTCCATATCCTGGGAGCGTTTGTTGGGGGACAGTGTGGACGGAGCGTTACTCTGTATCTAACCTCGTGCTGTCCCTGTGCTGGGAGTGTTTGATGGGGTGACAGTGTAGAGGGAGCTTTACTCTGTATCTAACCCCATGCTGTCCCTGTCCTGGGAGTGTTTGATGGGAGACAGTGCAGAGGGAGCTTTACTCTGTATCTAACCCCGTGCTGTCCTTGTGCTGGGAGTGTTTGATGGGGGACAGTGTAGAGGGAGCTATACTCTGTATCTAACCCCCCACTGTCCCTGTCCTGGGAGTGTTTGATGGGGGACACTGTAGAGGGAGCTTTACTCTGTATCCAACCCCGTGTTGTCCATATCCTGGGAGCATTTGTTGGGGGACAGCATAGACGAAGCTTTACTCTGTATCTAACCCCGTGCTGTCCCTGTGCTGGGAGTGTTTCATGGGGGACAATGAAGAGGGAGCTTTACTCTGTATCTAACCCCCCGCTGTCCCTGTCCTGGGAGTGTTTGATGGGGGACAGTGTAGAGGGAGCTTTACTCTGTATCTAACCCTGTGCTGTCCCTGTCCCTGGGAGTGTTTGATGGGGGACAGTGTAGAGGGAGCTTTACTCTGTGTCTAACCCCGTGCTGTCCCTGTGCTGGGAGTGTTTGATGGGGGATAGTGTAGAGGGAGCTTTACTCTGTATCTAACCCCATGCTGTCCCTGTCCTGGGCGTGTTTGATGGCGGACAGTGTAGAGGGAGCTCTACTCTATATCTAACCCTGTGCTAAGCCTGTCCTGGGAGTGTTTGATGGGGGACAGTGTAGAGGGAGCTTTACTCTGTATCTAACCCTGTGCTGTCCCTGACCCTGGGAGTGTTTGATGGGGGACAGTGTAGAGGGAGCTTTACACTGTATCTAACCCCGTGCTGTCCCTGTCCTGGGAGTGTTTGATGGGAGGACAGTGTAGAGGGAGCTTTACTCTGTGTCTAACCCCGTGCTGTCCCTGTGCTGGGAGTGTTTGATGGGGGGACAGCGTAGAGGGAGCTTTACTCTGTGTCTAACCCCGTGCTGTCCCTGTGCTGGGAGTGTTTGATGGGGGACAGTGTAGAGGGAGCTTTACTCTGTATCTAACCCCGTACTGTCCCTGTCCTGGGGGTGTTTGATGGGGGACAGTGTAGAGAGAGCTCTACTCTGTATCTAACCCTGTGCTAAGTCTGTCCTGGGAGTGTTTGTTGGGGACAGTGTAGAGGGAACTTTACTCTGTATCTAACCCCGTACTGTCCCTGTCCTGGGGGTGTTTGATGGGGGACAGTGTAGAGGGAGCTTTACTCTGTGTCTAACCCCGTACTGTCCCTGTCCTGGGAGTGTTTGATGGGGGACAGTGTAGAGGGAGCTTTACTCTGTGTCTAACCCCGTACTGTCCCTGTCCTGGGGGTGTTTGATGGGGGACAGTGTAGAGGGAGCTTTACTCTGTGTCTAACCCCGTACTGTCCCTGTCCTGGGGGTGTTTGATGGGGACAGTGTAGAGAGAGCTTTACTCTGTATCTAACCCTGTGCTGTCCCTGTCCTGGGAGTGTTTGATGGGGACAGTTTGATGGGGACTGTACTTCGTGCTAACATTTCTGGACATATAGATTACACAGTGCAATCCCAGGGCCAGCTGACCATGGGGTGTGGGATTTGTGTTCCTGGAAGATAATGAGAGACTACCAGGAATGATCTTGAACTCCCTGTTACTCTGTCCGAATGATGATGCAAGCAGCCAGTAAAACAACCGTTTGAGATGAGGAAAAGTGACTTGAGGAGAGTGACTGGTGACTCAGCACGACATGCTGAGCAGAAATTTGAATCGATTCATTAATGGGGAAATACTGGAAATCTGTGCCTGAGCAGGATGTGCAGGATTTGAACTGACCACAAATACAAACATAGGAGAAGGCTATTCGGCCCATCAACCCCTCTCCACCATTCAATATGATCATGGCTGATCATCTAATTCAGTCCCCTGTTCCCACTTTTTAACCCCATTACATTTGATCCCTTTAGCTCGAAGAATTGGATATAATTCCTTTTTTGGAAATATTCAATCTTTTGTCCTTAATTGCAAAACTCCCCCAGGTTTACCACTGTCTGGGTCAAGACATTTCTCCTTATCATCCCCTGGGTCTGGTCTTGCCAAAGGTAAATAGATAAGGCCATAAAATGTCGGAGCAGGAGTAGGTCATTTGACCCATCGAGTCTGCTCCACCATTCAATGGTGTTGATCTGATCATCCTCAACCCCACTTTCCTGCCTTTCCCCCATAACCCTCGATCCCCTTCCTGATTAAAACTCTCTCTGTCTCAGCCTTGAATGACCCAGCCCCGACAGCCCTCAGTCTCCCACAGATTCACTCCCCTCAGAGGGAAGACCAATTCCTCCTCATCTCTGTCTTCAATGGGTGAGCCCTTATTCTGAGATGATTCCCTCTGGTCCTAGTCTCTCCCTCACAAGGGGAACAACCTTCCCACATCTTCCCCTGTCACATCCCCTGAGAATCCTGTACGTTTCAATAAGGTCACCTCTCATCCTTCTAAACCCCAATGAGTACAAACCCAACCTCCTCAACCTCCCCTCATAGAACACTCCCTCCATCCCCGGGATCAGTGAGGGAACCTCCCCTGGACTGACTATCTTTCTTGAGATAAGGGACCTAAAACTGTTCACAGTATTTCAGCTGTGGTTTGAACAGTGCCTTATATCTTTTCACTAAAACCTCTTTGTGTTATATTCCATTTCCACCACATTACACACACCCTGACCAGCCTGTGTGCAGGTGGGAACTGTGCAGGAGGCTAGACTGTGTTTACACAGGCCAGTTGTATTTTTACAGCTGTCTGGGGCAATAATCTATACCTACGCACACCGAATCACCGGCCAGGCATTAGGAACAGAAGAATGATCCCTGACTCCTCAGTTAAATAAGGATCAGGAAGGGTCCTGCAGCCTCTACAATGAGGGTCCCAATCTCTCCTGGATGTAGTCTCAGACTCAAACCCACATCAGATTCCACCAATGTCCAGGGTCATGCCTCCCTGGTCAGGATGACAGTATGGGTCAGTGCCGAGTGTCTCAGGTGATGTTGCTGCAGAGGACTAGGTTCAGGATAGCCCATCACCTGGACCTCAAAGGGAGGCCAGGGCAGTGAGCACAGCCAACCGTAACACGGCTCAGGTAAAAACAATGACTGCAGATGCTGGAAACCAGAGAATGGATCAGTGGTGCTGGAAGAGCACAGCAGGTCAGGCAGCATCCAAGGAGCAGGAAAATCGACATTTCGGGCAAAAGCCCTTCATCAGGAATAAAGGCAGTGAGCCTGAAGGGTGGAGAGATAAGCTAGAGGAGGGTGGGGGTGGGGAGAGAGTAGCATAGAGTACAATGGGTGAGTGGGGGAGGGGATGAAGGTGATAGGTCAGGGAGGAGGGTGGAGTGGATAGGTGGGAAAGGAGATAGCTGCAAATGTGTTGCTGGTCAAAGCACAGCAGGCCAGGCAGCATCTCAGGAATAGAGAATTCGACGTTTCGAGCATAAGCCCTTCATCAGGAATGAGAGAGAGGAGCCAAGCAGGCTGAGATAAAAGGTAGGGAGGAGGGACTAGGGGAGGGGCGATGGAGGTGGGATAGGTGGAAGGAGGTCAAGGTGAGGGTGATAGGCCGGAGTGGGGTGGGGGCGGAGAGGTCAGGAAGAGGATTGCAGGTTAGGAGGGCGGTGCTGAGTTGAGGGAACCGACTGAGACAAGGTGGGGGGAGGGGAAATGAGGAAGCTGGAGAAATCTGAATTCATACCTTGTGGTTGGAGGGTTCCCAGGCGGAAGATGAGGCGCTCCTCCTCCAGCCGTCGTGTAGTTGTGTTCTGCCGGTGGAGGAGTCCAAGGACCTGCATGTCCTCGGTGGAGTGGGAGGGAGAGTTAAAGTGTTGAGCCACGGGGTGGTTGGGTTGGTTGGTTCGGGCGGCCCAGAGGTGTTCTCTGAAGCATTCCGCAAGTAAGCGGCCCGTCTCCCCAATATAGAGGAGGCCACATCGGGTGCAGCGGATGCAATAGATGATGTGTGTGGAGGTACAGGTGAACTTGTGGCGGATATGGAAGGATCCCTTGGGGCCTTGGAGGGAAGTGAGTGTGGAGGTGTGGGCGCAAGTTTTACATTTCCTGCGGTTGCAGGGAAGGTGCCGGGGGTGGAGGTTGGGTTGGTGAGGTTGTGGATCTGACGAGGGAGTCACGAAGGGAGTGGTCCTTGCGGAATGCTGATAGGGGAGGGGAGGGAAATATATCCTTGGTGGTGGGGTCCGTTTGGAGGTGGCGGAAATGGCGGCGGATGATGCGTTGTATGCGGAGGTTGGTGGGGTGGTAGGTGAGAACCAGTGGGGTTCTGTCTTGGTGGCGGTTGGAGGAGCGGAAAAGGAGATAGGCAGGTAGGACAAGTCCGGACAAGTCATGGGGACTGTGAAACTAGGACGAGGTGGAGGAAGGGGAAATGAGGAAGTCCACATTGATGCCCTGGGGTTGAAGTATTCCGAGGCGGAAGATGAGGCGTGCTTCCTCCAGGCGTCTGGTGGTGAGGGAGCGGCGGTGAAGGAGGCCCAGGACCTCCATGTCCTCGGCAGAGTGGGAGGGGGAGTTGAAATGTTGGCTCAGCTCAATCAGACAATCAGAGAGACTCCAACAGCAAGGCAGACCTGAGAATCAGTCACTCACCGAGTCAAAGCCCTGGAGCAACCCAATTCAATTATGAGACTGTAGGTCCAGAGGATTATTTTGAAACAAAGTAAAATGGAATGGATTGGTTTAATCTGATGAGATATGTGTGTTCAGTAATACCTCATATCTATCAACTGCTTTAACACTGGAACATGTCAATCTCAGAAAGCAAAGGGTGATCTGAGGAATAGCAGGAGACATCAGGAACTGGTTGAAAACATTGTCTAAAAGCATGGGGTTGCGCTGCTGAAACTTCTGAAGGCAGAATGATTACTGTTATCCCTAGAGCGTGGGAGGCTGAGAGGTGACCTTATAGAGGTTTACAAAATCATGAGGGGCATTGGATAGGATAAATAGACGAGGTCTTTTCTCTGGGGTAGGGGAGTCCAGAACTAAAGGGCACAGGTTTAAGGTGAGAGGGGAAAGATATAAAAGAGACCTACGGGGCACCTTTTTCACGCAGAGGGTGGTGCGCGTATGAAATGAGCTGCCAGAGGAAGTGGTGGAGGCTGGTACAATTACAGCATTTAAAAGGCATCTGGATGGGTATATGAATAGGAAGGGTTTGGAGGGATATGGGTTAAGTGCTGGTAAATGGGACTAAATTAATGTAGAATGGGTAAGTTGGCAGGGTCACTCTCTGTATATCTCTATGAGTCAATGAAGAGGCAGTAGCATCTACAAGATGCACTGCAGAAATTCACCAAAGATTCTCAGACAGCAGCTTCCATTTACAAGGACAAGGGCAGCAGATACATGGGAACACCATCCCCTCCAAGCCCCTCCCCATCCTGATTTGGAAATATCTCACCGTTCCTTCAGTGTCTCTGGGTCAGAATCCTGGAATTCCCTCCCTCAGGGCCCTGTGGGTCACCCCACAGCAGGTAGGAGAGAGTGGGGACTGCAGAGACTGGGAGGTCAGAGTTGAGAGTGTGGTGCTGGAAAAGCACAGCAGGTCAAGCAGTATCTGAGGAGCAGGAGAATTGACCTTTCAGTCATAAACCCTTCATTATTCATTCATGATGAAGAGCTTATGACCGAAAGATCAATTCTCCTGCTCCTCAGATACTGCCTGGCCTGCTGTGCTTTTCCAGCACCACACTTTTTGACTGCTTACAGCACATGGACTGCAGCGGGTCAAGAAGGCAACTCACCCCCACCATTTCAAGGGGCAACTAGGGATGGGGAATAAATGCTGGGCCCAGCCAGTGACCCCCCATATCCCACAAGTGGACTAAAAAAACTAGGATGAGCTATTTGAGGTCGAATTTAAAAATGCAGGGGATAGAACATAGAACATAGAAAACCACAGCACGGAACAGGCCTTTAGGCCCACGATGTTGTGCCGAGGTTTAATCCAAATGTGAAATATAGTAACTTAACCTACACACCCCTCAACTCACTGCTCTCCATGTGCATGTCCAGCAGTTGCTTAAATATCCCCAATGACTCTGCCTCCACCACCACCACTGGCAACACATTTCATACATTCACAACTCTCCGTGTACAGAACCTACCTCTGACGTCTCCTTTATACCTTCCTCCTAATATCTTCAGAGTATGACTTCTCGTAACAGTCAATCCTGCCCTGGGGAAAAGTCTCTGGCTATCGACTCTGTCTATTCCTCTCATTATTTTGTACATCTCGATCAGGTCTCCTCTCTTCCTCCTCCTCTCCAGAGAGAAAAGTCTGAGCTTATTCAACCTTTCTTCATAAGGCAAGCCCTCCAGTCCAGGCAGCATCCTGGTAAACCTTCTTTGCACCCTCTCCAAAGCCTCTGTATCTTTCCTATAATAGGGTGACCAGAACTGGGCACAATATTCCAAGTGTGGTCTCACCAGGAACTTGTAGAGCTGCAGCAAAACCTCACGGCTCTTAAACTCGATCCCCCTGTTAATGAAAGCTAAATGCTTTCTTAACAACCCTATCCATTTGGGTGGCAACTTTGAGGGATCTATGTACTTGCACACCCAGATCCCTCTGTTCCTCCATGCTGCCAAGAATCCTGTCTTTAATCCTATATTCAGCATTCGAGTTTGACCTTCCAAAATGCATCACTTCCCATTTATCCAGGTTGAACTCCATCTGCCATTTCTCAGCCCAGCTCTGCATCCTGTCTATGTCTCACTGCAGCCTGCAGTAGCCCTCTATACTATCGACGCCACCTCCAACCTTTGTGTCATCTGCAAATTTACTAACCCACCCCTCAACCTCCTCATCCAAGTCATTTATAAAAACTACAAAGAGCAGAGGCCCTAGAACAGAGGATTAGGATTAATTTGCTGCACAACATCGTGGGCCAAAGGGCCAGTTCTGTGCTGTACTTTTCTATGCTCTATGTTCTAACAGAGCTCTGCGGGACCCCACTCAACATTGACCTCCAGGCAGAATACTTTCCATCTACAACCACTCTCTGCCTTCTGTCAGCCAACTGATTTTGAATCCACTGGGGACTTATCAATCTTAATGTTTGCCAAAATTTCCAGCACATCGACTTCCTCAATCCCGATCTGGTCAAGACTGTATCCCAGCTCCTCAAAGTTCTCACTCACAACAAGTTCCCTTTCCTTAGTGAAAACCGAAGCAGAAAACTCATTTAGGGCTTCCCCTATCTGCTCAGATTCCATGCACAACTTCCCTACACTATCCCTGATCGGCCTTACCTTCTCCCTGATCACTCTCTTATTCCTCACATTTGAGTAAAATGCCTTTGGGTTCTCCCTAATCCTTCCTGCCAAGCCTTTTTCGTGCCCCCTCCTGGCTCTCCTCAGTCCATTTCTGAGCTCCTTTCTAGCAAGCCTGTAATCCTCTAAAGCTGCGCTAGATCCTTGCTTCCTCCACCTTATGTAAGCTGCCTTCTTCCTTTAGATGAGAAGCTCCTCTGTTCTCGTCATCCAAGGTTCCTTAATCTTCCCCTTTCTTGTTGTGGTTCTATTCGCCGAGCTGGAGGTTTTTGTTGCAAACGTTTCGTCCCCTGGCTAGGCGACATCATCAGTGCTTTGGAGCCTCCTGCGAAGCGCTTCTTTGATGTTTCTTCCAGTATTTATAGTGGTCTGTCCTTGCCACTTCCTGTTGTCAGTTTCAGCTGTTCGCTGTAGTGGTTGGTATATTGGGTCCAGGTCGATGTGTTTGTTGATGGAGTTTGTGGATGAATGCCATGCCTCTAGGAATTCCCTGGCTGTTCTCTGTCTGGCTTGCCCTATGATAGTGGTGTTTTCCCAGTCGAATTCATGTTGCTTGTTGTCTGTGTGTGGGTGGCTACTAGGGATAGCTGGTCGTGTCGTTTCGTGGCTAGTTGATGTTCATGTATGCGGATTGTTAGCTGTCTTCCTGTTTGTCCTATATAGTGTTTTGTGCAGTCCTTGCATGGTATTTTGTACACTACATTAGTTTTGCTCATGTTGGGTATTGGGTCCTTCATTCTAGTGAGTTGTTGTCTGAGCGTGGATGTTGGCTTGTGTGCCGTTATGAGTCCTAAGGGTCGCAGTAGTCTGGCTGTCAGTTCAGAAACGCTCCTGATGTATGGTAGTGTGGCTAGTCCTTTTGGTTGTGGCATGTCCTCGTTCCGTGGTCTTTCTCTTAGGCATCTGTTGATAAAGTTGCGCGGGTATCTGTTTTTGGCGAATACCTTGTATAGGTGTTCCTCTTCTTCTTTTCACAGTTCTGGTGTACTGCAGTGTGTTGTGGCCCTTTTGAATAGTGTCCTGATGCAGCTTCGTTTGTGTGTGTTGGGGTGGTTACTTTCATAGTTTAGGACTTGGTCTGTGTGTGTTGCTTACCCCTTCTTACCTGTCTCAGAGGAACAAATTTGTGCATCACTTGCAACAACTGCTCCTTAAATAGTCTCCACATGTCTGCTGTGCCCTTTCTGTGGAACAATTGCTCCCTGTCTGTACTTCCCAACTCCTGCCTGATCGCATCATAATTTCCTTTTCACCAATTAAATACCATCCCTCAGTAACTGCTCCTTTCCCTCTCTATGGCTGTGGTAAATGTGAGGCTGTTGTGGTCACTGTCACCAAAGTGCTCTCCCACCATGAAATAGGACACCTGTCCTGATTCGTTGCTGAACACCAAATCCAAAATGGCCTCTCCCCTTGTCGGTCTGTCTCCATACTGAGTAAGGAAACCCTCCTGAACACACCTGACAAAAATGGCTCCTTCCAAACCATCTGTATTAGGAGGTTCCAGTCAATATTGGGAAAGTTGAAGTCACCCAGAACAACAACCCTGCAATACTTGTATTTTCCCAAATCTGCCAGCCTATGAGATCTTCAATCTCCCTACTGCTATTAGGGGTCTGTAGAAAACCCCCAATGAGTTGGCTGCTCCCTTGCTGTTCCTAACTTCCACCCATAGTGACTCAGTAGACAAACCTTCCTCAACAACCTTCGTTTCTGTCGCTGTGACGCACTCTCTGATTAGCAATGCTATGCCCCCTTCTCTTTCTCCCCCCTCCCTGTTCTTTTTAAACGTTCCAAACCCTGGAACATCAAGCAACCATTCCTGCCTCTGTGAAACCCACGTCTGTGTTCTGGCCACAACATCATAGTCCCAAGGTACTGATCCATGCAAACCATCTCAGATTTGACCTGGACAGATCAGTGGTGAGTGCTTAACTTGATGAAGCTGTATAATTGGATCGTTCTTTATTGTGAATTAACTCCAGCATTATCCAAGGATGATGTACACATTTATCATGGTGATCTGATCCACACGCCTCAGCAATGGTTTTTGCGAGGGCAAAGAAGTTACAAGCCTGGTACCCAGGAGGTCAGAGGTCAGAGTTCAGAAACCACACAACATGATTTATACTCATGGAGTTACTTGAATTGTGTAGCCTTCCTGATTCAATCATGGGCAAGTTATTCTGGGTGTTTAAAATGAGTTCTCTGGGGAACAGTCATATAAGGTCAGCTCATTTCTTAGAAATCATCATGTCATTTTGTCAAAGCAAAACAAGATGAAATAATCCCGAATGTTAACTCCCTCAATGCTTCCATCAAAAAGCCCTCTGCAGCTCCCGGTTTACTTACTGCACAGTACAAAGCGAAGCTGTTCAGTCCATTGAGACTGGGCTGGCTCCCCACCTAGCATTCCAACTTGCTCCAGGTCAAGCAATGGCCTTGGGGTATCACTGCGGGACTTCTATTCCAAGTCATGTGCTGGCGACTTGGCTTCAAGTCCCATCGCAGCAGATGGTGCAATTTGGATTCAATGAATTAAGTGTCTGATAAGGCCATTGTTGGTTAATGATTAGGTTCTGGATCAGTGGTGCTGGAAGAGCACAGCAGTTCAGGCAGCATTCAACGAGCAGCGAAATCGACGTTTCGGGCAAAAGCCCTTCATCGGAAGGGCTTTTGCCCGAAATGTCGATTTCGCTGCTCGTTGGATGCTGCCTGAACTGCTGTGCTCTTCCAGCACCACTGATCCAGAGTCTGGTTTCCAGCACCTGCAGTCATTGTTTTTACCAAATGATTAGGTTGCCTGTTCTTCTGAAGCCTGAGGTATCTTTAAAGTTGTCTGGGAGTGAGTCTCCGAGGTGATCACAGGGCTCTATGTGCATTGGGAGAGTTTTACGCATGTGTAGAGTATGCATTGAAGATCATTTCCTTGCTCTGAGCTTTGAACAATTCAGAGTTAATTTATTTTTGTTTAGGGGAAGTCTATCACCTACAAAGGTTTGACCTCTCTGTTCCCAGAGATCCTAATTGAATGTTAACCTCAGACCAGTTTCTTCGAGGGAACGAGTTAGTTTAGAAAGGTTTGGAAACATATTACCTGAGTTGAAGGATTGTAATTGAATGCTTCAAACCAGAGGTGTTTGGTTAGAACCCTGAAGGGTTTATTTGAAGCCAAGAAAGTCCATGGTGAGTTGTGTGAATCATCAAACTGTTAAAAACAGGGAATTGTAAGAAACTGTTACTTGAAACAGATAGATGTGATATTTTGATTTGATTTGGTTTGATTTATTGTAATCCTGTGTACCTACAATACAGTGAGAAGTTTTGTTTTGTGAGCAATGCAGGCAGGTCATAGCAAACAGGGACATACAGATCACAGGGTGCTTAGACAGCGTGAGGCCTGCAGGGTTATAGCTGCACAGGAGGTGTACAAAGTAATATTAACATTATTTGAAGTTAGAAAGTCCATTCGGCAGTCTGATAATGGCAGGGAGGAAGCTGTTCCTGAACCTGTGGGTGAGTGTGTTCAAGTTTCTGTATCTTCTGCCTATCGGAAGAGGTTACAGGAGGTCATTACCAGGATGGGAGGGGTCTTTGATAATGGTGGCAGCCTCTCCATGACAGCGAGCTGTGTAAGTGGAGTCCATGGATGGAAGGTTAACTTCCGTGATGGTCTGGGCTGTACACACCACCACCTGTACTGTCTAACGGTCCTGGGGCAGAGCTGTTGCCACACCAGGCCGTTATGCACCTGGACCATATGCTTTCAATGGTGCATCTGGGGACGTTGGTGAGGGTCCTTCTGGACATGCCAAAGTTCCTGAGCCACCTGAGGAAGAGGAGGCGTTGTTCCTTCTTGACCATCACACCTACGTGGGAAGTGTAGGATAGGTTGTCGGATATCGTCACTCCGAGGATTCAGGGATTAGAGTAGCGTGAGGCGATGGGATTGTTTTTTACTGTATGACTTGAAATCTACCAAGTTGCATCAATTGTAAATAGTTGGATTTATTTTACCCTATCTTAACTTATTTTGCATAACAAATTTCTGTTTTATTGTTAAACCTAAATCTGGAGCACTGTGTATTTGTGTTCCAGTGAAAAACATGTCTTTAAAGCCAAAAAACAATCTATTAAAGCCAGATCTCAGTCTGGGATCCAACTAGTCCAGTAATGACATCATCTGGGACCATAAAAATACATTTCAGAATTCTGCTATTTAATCTACATTGTCTGTCTCCTTCTACTTCCTGAGTCAATTTGACTCCGTCTATCTGGCTCTTGATTCTGTCACAAGTGGGAAGATGCTTTCCCTCTCTGTCGTATCCACATTTTGAATACCTCAGTCAAATCACTCTCAATTCTCTCTTCTCCTGGGAAAACAGTTTTAACTTATCCAGTCCATCTTCAGTCCTGAAATTCCTCATCTCTGCAAATATTTTTGGCAATTTGCACAATTCTTTGAATGTTCTCATACCCTTTCCTGCAGGACATTGCCCGGAACTGGGTGCAACTCTCCAGCTGTCTTACCCACAAGTTCTCATACTCCGTGACTTGGAAGAGGTGTTATCCTCACAGCTTCTAGTTTTTCGTGTTTGGTGTTAATGGAGAATATGTTGAAATCCTGTTCTGCAGCCTGACAGCCAAGTCAGTTATCAACATCAAAAGAATGTGTCCCCACATCGACTCCTGGGAAAGGCAATATCTACTACCCACTGTATGAAGATAACAATTTATCATCAACTTCTTGCTGTCTTTTTGTCAAATTTTAATCCAATTTTTGTCTGAGCTGACGCTGAGTTTCCAAAATGTCTCCGTGTTATCATGTTGTGTTCCTGGGGATAATGGGATGGTTCTTGAACAACGAAACGTCCGCAGTCATATTCGGTAGAATTTGAATTAAAAATAAATCTGGTATTGAACTTTTTATCCGTTGTGGGGAAAGACACATTCTGTTTGCTTATGTCCTTCAGAGAGTGAAACCTGGTCTGGCTTACATGTGACTCCCTCCCACAGAATTGTGGGTGGCTCTCTGAAACAGCCAATAATATCAATCGTTACAAAATCTAAACAGAGGAACTGGATTGACCATGTGGCATCAACCTAGGAAAATACAGCAGAGACAGCCATGTCAACCCTGTCCAGCAGAGGGGTGGTACCGTGGAATACATTCGGGATGGAGTTACTCTGGAAGACCTCAGCATTGACTCCGGACCCCATGAAGTCTCATGGCTTCAGGTTAAACATGGGCAAGGACACCTCCCGCTGATTACCACGTACGGTCCTCTCTCGGCTGATGATTTGGTGGGAGGAGGGGAGACAGTATAGTGCCCCCTTGGCTCCATGATGTCGTGGTGGTGAGGGGCCTGAGGTTCAGCCCCAGCAACAGCAACAGAAAGAGCAGCAAAGGGGACAGCGATTGGCAGTTGCACTCGGTCAGCATTGTCCTGAGCTGCCAACACCACGGGAGCCATCGCCCCCATTCTACCCCCATCATTCCTCGTAGCTGTCTTCACATCAGATCAGTGAGAGGAATCTTCATTGAAGAAGAACTGCCAGCGGTTAGGGATGGGGTGAAAGGTGAAATGTTAGGTGCATTGGAAAGGCTGCCCCTGCGGCCTGTGGGTGGGTCACCTGTTCCCAGTGGCTACTCAAATGCACAGTGCTTAAGGAAGGTAAGGTGCTGACAACTGAGGGATTTGCCATAATCTTTCAATCTTCCCAGGATAGAGGGAAGGTGCCAGTGGCTGAGAGAGTGGGAAAATGGGAAAAGGAAGGATGCAAGTACATTATCCTAGCAGCTATCAGTTTAACATCTATGACAGATAAACATCGTGATCCTGTTGATGTTATTATTTTGCATTTTTTTGGTTTACAATAAAAAGGTTTCTCACTGAAACATGAGCACATGATGCTGCAGAATTTGTTTTAACAATAAGACATTTATTTATCAAAAGGATGAAAATAAAATAGAATAAACCAAACTATCTACTTCTAACACAAATTCATCTTTTGAAGCACAGTAAAACATAGTCCCATTAATCCCCAAATTCTCCTTTATAAATTGAAATGAGAAACAACTGTGTTGTCTAGCATCAAAAATATACCTTGTGCAGTCCCAAAGACACCACACAAACAATACTCACAGCATCTGTGGGCGGCACGGTGGCACAGTGGTTAGCACGGCTGCCTCACAGCACCAGAGACCTGGGTTCAATTCCCGACTCAGGCGACTGACTGTGTGGAGTTTGCACGTTCTCCCCGTGTCTGCGTGGGTTTCCTCCGGGTGCTCCGGTTTCCTCCCGCAGTCCAAAGATGTGCGGGTCAGGTGAATTGGCCATGCTAAATTGCCTGTAGGGGTGTGGGTGGGTTACGCTTTGGCGGGTCGGTGTGGACTTGTTGGGCCGAAGGGCCTGTTTCCACACTGTAAGTAATCTAATCTAATCTATGAGGAAGTCTCTGTCAACCCGAAACTTTAGCTCTGACTTCTCTCCACAGGTGGTGCCAGACCTCCTGAGCTTTTCTAGCAATTTCTGTTTTGACTCACAACAGAGTCCCCGTCTCTAACAGCTTGATAAGCTTAAGTCACTTGTGACTTTTAACTTATCGACTGGAACTGCAGGTAGCTTTTTCCCGGAGGTTGTAGGAACCTGAGCCTAAGCGTGCTCTTCTTTAAGCAACCTCTTCAGGGTTTTATTCCAACGCTTCTAGTCTGAGTCGATCATTAGCTCCTTCCTCGCAGGTAATCTGTTTTCTCTTTTCAGGAGGTCAATATAGATATCTTCATTGAAGAATTTCACAGGGCTACCTAAAACTCAAAATACAATTGGAATAATAGCTTTCTCTCAAAAGGACGGTTGGTTCTGTTATGCTTAAAAGCTCTCCTGACCTTCGAGACTGGAGCATGTTTATTGCGTTTGCTGTAAAACATCAGCAGTGTAAACAAAAACTAGTTTATTCTTAAGCTAGGTCTCAAAACTATTAACAAGAAATCATCGTGGTAATTAATTCCAGATGCACAGAAAACTCACATTCTGCTGAGTCATGAACATAAACTTAAAATAAGTAATACTTAAATTAATTTTTAAAAAAACACAGAAGAGCAACTACAGAAAAAAGAACATCAGTAGGCACTCAGAAAGGAATCAGTAAATGACAGAGAAACCAAGAATTCCAGGATTATGGAAAAATCCCAAAGGATTGGGAAACTGTCAATATCACACCTTTATTTACAAAGGGGAAGGAGACTAATATAGGTAACTACAGGCCAGTGAGCTTACCGCCTGTTACTGGGACAATGTTAGAGCCTATTCTAAAGGATGGATGAGCAGGGTATTGAGAAATACAGACTCTGAGCAAGCAGGGTCAGCGTGGGTTCACAAAGGGGAAATCACACCTGACAGATTTACTAGAATTCTTTGAGGAGGGAACAAGCCGGATAGATAAAGGGGGAGCAGTGGGTGTAATAGATTTGGCTTTTCAGAAGGTGTTTGATTACGTACCACACATTAGGCAACTAAATAAGAGCCCATGATGTTGGGGACAGTAAATTAACATGGATAGAGGATTGGCTAACTGATAGAAAACAGAGGGTTGGAATAAGGGGGGCATTTTCAGGATGGCAATCTGTAACTAGGGGAGAGCCACAGGGATCAGTGCTGGGGCCACAATGATTTACAATAAATATTAATGACTGGGATGGGGGAAGTCAATGTACTATAGCCAAGTTTGTGGATGACACAAAGGTGGATGTGAAGGGACCTGTTGAGAAGGAGACACACAGACTGATACAGCCAGGGTAGGTGAGAGGGTAGAGTTTAACATGAGAAAATATGTGGTAGTATGCCTTGACAGGAAGAAGAGAGGAGCTGAATATCACTTAAATGGATAAAGATACAGAAGAGAGACTTGGGAGTCCTCATTTGTGCATCAGAAAAAGCTAACATCCAAGTCCAGTGGGTTGTAGGGAAAACAAATAGAATATTGGCCTTTATTTAAAAAGAATGAAGTGTAAAACTGGGAGGTTGTGCTCAAACTAAACAAGGCACTGGTCAGATCTCAGCTGGAATACTGTGAACAGTTTTCGGCCCTTTATCTGAGGAAAGATATACTGACATTGGAAAGATACACTGCAGTCCAGGAAAGTTCAGTCTGCTGATCCCAGGGATGGAGGGAGTGTGTTATGAGGAGAGGTTGACTAATGAGTCTGTAATCATTGGATGTTCAGAAGAATGAGAGGTGACCTTATTGAAATACACAAAGTTCCGAGGGGACTTGTTCCCCCGTGTATGGGAGAGACTAGGACCAGACGGCGTGGTCTCAGAGTAAGGGCTCACCCAGTGAAGACAGAGATGAGGAGGAATGTCTTCCCTCCGAGGGGAGTGAATCTGTGGAATGCTTTCCCACTGAGGGCTGTCGGGGCTGGGTCATTCCGTATATACAAGGCTAAGACAGACAGATTTTTAATTATTAGGGGAATCAAGTGGAAAGCGGGAGAGTAGAGTTAAGGATCACAAAATCAGCCATGATCCCACTGAATAGCCTACTCTGCTCCTATTTCTGGTGGTTTTACTGAACAATTGAATTTAGATATTCCACCAGTTACTGGGATGGGATTTGAACCCAGGCTCCCTGTAACCCGACATCACTAGTTCACCAATCTTGTCCTCTGGCATCACAGAGTCATAGAGTGATACATTCCTGAACTACGAAAGCAACCACCCCAAAACACACAAACGAAGTTGCATCAGGACATTATTCAAAAGGGCCACAACACACTGCAGTGCGCCACAACTACAAAAAGAGGAAGAAGAACACCTATACAAGGTATTCACCAAAAACGGATACCCGCGCAATTTCATCAACAGATGCCTCCGGGAAAGACAACGAAATGAGGACATGCCACAACCCAAAGGACTGGCCACACTCCCATACATCAGGAGCATTTCTGAACTGACAGCCAGACTGCTGCGACCATTAGGACTCATAACAGCACACAAACCAACAGCCACCCTCAGACAACAACTCACCAGGACAAAGGACCCGATACCCAGCATGAGCAAAACCAACGTAGTGTACAAAATCCCATGCAAGGACTGCAAAAAACACTACATAGGACAAACAGGAAGACAGCTAACAACCCGCATCCATGAACACCAACTAGCCACAAAACGACACGACCAGCTATCCCTAGTAGCCATACACTCAGATGACAAGCAACACGAATTCGATTGGGACAACACTACTATTATAGGACAGGCCAAACAGAGAACAGCCAGGGAATTCCTAGAGGCATGGCACTCTTCCACAAATTCTATCAACAGACACATCGACATCGACCCTATATACCGGCCACTGCAGCGGACAGCAACTGACAACCGGAAGCGGCAGATTCAAACCATTATAAATGCCGGAGGAATCAGCACAGAAGCGCTTCACAGGAGGCTCCCAAGCACTGAGGATGTCACCTAGAAAGGGGACGAAACGTTTGCAACAAAAACTCCCAGCTCGGCGAACAGAACCACAACAACGAGCACCCGAGCTACAAATCTTCTCACAAACTTTGAATAGAGTGATACAGCATGGAATCAGACCCTTCGGTCCAACTTGTCCAGTTTCCCAAACTAAACTAGTCCCAATTTTCTGCATTTGGTCCATATCCCTCTAAACCTTGTGCCTGTCCAAATGTCTTTTAAATGTTGGAATGGTACCCGCACCCACCAGCTCCTCAGGCTGGTTACTCCACACATCAGGAGAAAGTGAGGACTGCAGATGCTGGAGGTCAGAGCTGCAAGTGTGTTGCTGGAAAAGCGCAGCAGGTCAGGCAGCATCCAAGGAACAGGAGAGTCGACGTTTCTTCAGGATTCCTGAAGAAGGGCTCATGCCTGAAACGTCGACTCTCCTGCTCCTTCGATACTGCCTGACCTGCTGCGCTTTTCCAGCAACACACTTTCAGCGCTATTCCACACATGAACCACCCTCTGTGTGAAAATGTTGCTCCTCAGGACCCTTTTAAATCTTTCTCCTCTCACCTTAAAATTATGCCCTCTAGATTTGAACTCCCTCACCCCAGGGAAATTACCCTTGAATTTCAATTTCTTTGTACCCCTTTTGATTTTATAAACCTTGTGGTTGTTGGAGGTCAGTCATCTCAGCTCCAGGACATCTCTGCAGGAGTCCCTCAGGGGAGTGTCCTAGACCCAACCATCTTCAGCTGCTTCACCAATGACCTTCCCTCCATCACAAGGTCAGAAGTGGGGGGATGTTCACCGATGATTGCACAATGTTCAGAACCATGTGTGTGACTCCTCAGATACTGAAGCAGTCCATGTTCAAATGCAACAAGTTCTGGATAATCTCCAGGCCTGGACCGACAAGTGGCAAGTAGCATTTGTGCCACACAATACCAGGTAATGACCATTTCCAATAAGAGACAGTCTAACCACCACCCCATGACATTCAATGGTGCTACCATCACTGAATGCCCCACTATTAACATTCTAGTAGTAACCATTGACCAGAAACTGAATCGGAATTACCAGTTAAACACAGTGGCTACAAGAGCAGGTCAGAGGCTAGGGATCTTGCAGTGAGTAACTCACCTCCTGACTCCCCAAAGCCCGCCCACCATCTATAAGACAGCAGGATGATGAAATAGAGTGAGTGAGTAAAAGATACCTCAGAACTCCACGGTCAGTCTCTGTTTACTTTTAATTCCTCTTACCAAAGTGTAAAATTTCAAAGTTTCCCACAGTATACTCCATCTGCCAGATTTCTGACCTCTCAGTTAACTTTTTTGTGTCTATTTACATGTTTGATATGATGTATATTCTTCACAACATTCTTTCCCACCTCTCTTGGTGTTGTCTGTTTAATTTAGCCACTCCCCTTCTCTCCCCTTGTCCAGTTGGTGTAAAGCATAAAAGGGTGAGTCCCAGCACAGACCTCTACAAAACTTTACTCGTTATGTCTTGCCAATCAGATACAGACCTGCTGATGTAACCGCTCTGTTTTCTGTCAACCGGCCAATCTTCTAATTGTGCTGCAATGTTACCACCTCCATCTCCTATTTTGTATAATAACCCTCTCTAGGGCATTTTCCCAAATGCTTTCTGGAAATCCCAGTATGGTGCATCAGTGGGACCTCCCTTATCTGCAACACACATTACTCCTTCAAAGAATTCCAATAAATTGATTTGATGCAATTTCCTTTTTTACAAAACCACATTGATTCTTCACAATTAATTTGATTTGCTCAAAGTGCCCAGTTGTAATTTTGTCTGTTCCATTACAGATTCTCTTTAACAGACAATAAAACAACTTAGGAAGTGTTGTAGCAAATGACCTGGAGCAAATCTAACCAATTCTTTAACAGTTTATTTACAATAGTGGCTAGGCTACCTTTTGCATTCCTAATTACCACCTCTATGATTCATGTGTAATCGAAAGACCATGGCATTTTGATTATGTTTTTGTATTTTTGATTGTGGATTGAAATGAGACTGCTTTAAAAAATCAGTATGGTTGCTTAAGGTTTACAGCATGTTTTTCAAACCTAACCTGAGTCTCCTTGGAAGGACAGTGCCTCCTGCAAACTAGTGGCAGCATCTAGAGAAGGAAGACTGAGAAAACAATATTCTGATCAGCACAAGATCCAGTTCAGCAGACCCTGTGAGCAGGGATCACTGAATCATTTTCTCATCTTTCCCTCTACCAATTACACCCAGATTTTTTTTCCTGTCTCTTTAGGGGTGTGTGTGCACGTGTGTGTGTATGTGTGAGAGTGCATGTGCTCGAGTGTGTGTGTGAGTGTGAGTGTATGTGTGTGGGTGAGTGTGTATGTGTATGGGCATGTGTGAGCGAGTGTCTGTGATTGTGCACGTGTGAGTGTGTATATGAGCATGAGTGTATGTATGTTTGTGTATGTCTGTGTGTGTGTGAGTGAAAGTATCTACGTGAGTGTGTGTGAGTGCACATGTGCATGCATGAATGCTTGTGTGCGTGTGAGTGTGTGTGAGTGTGCATGTGAGTGTGTAGGGGGCACTTATAATGGGTTTAGAGCTTTAGCTAGTTGAGTTATGTGCTGACTGTTTAACATGTTTACCTCTCGCTGGATTCTATGTATTTGTAATAATTGTATATCTTATCAAGTACAGAGACCTGTTCTGTGTTTTCTGTCACATGGTCTGAAGACAGGTACATTGGGGGATTCTGTTTTGTGATAACTCTCACAATAAACAATGAGTAATGATGGCGAATGTTTCCCCTGGTGTAAGGATTCACAGCGATATCTATATCAACGGCAACTTTCTCCAGTGCTTTTTTTCTGCTGAAGGAAATAATTTCCCATCTCTCCACGTTATATTCCATCTGCCTCTGCTTGGCCACACCTTCAACCTCCTCCTCATCCCTTTGTGAACCATTCACAGGGTGTGGCTGGATCAGGATTTATTGCCTAGCCCTAATAGTTCATGAGAAGTTGTTAATACATTTCACAAAAAAAAATGTAAACAATTGAGAATCTAATTGCTTCAAACTAACAACACCTGACTCATGGATTTTACTGCAATATGAAGATTGCAAAAGACCTTTAATCTCCAATCTGTAGATTAAGCTGCATTTTAAATTTATTGTATTTACTTTTGCACCTTTATTACATTCCACATTATCTTTGTTACAAACTGTGATAGTTAGTGATGTTTATAATGTCTACACAATTTTACCATGATTGTTCTCATTGTTTTATTGTTGTAGGCATTTTAATCCAGCTAAACTATACCTGGAATTCTGCTTTTTCCCTAGAATGAGACAGAGTTAACAATTTAAACTGCAAATAGGTCAAACAGAGACTAAAACAATCATGTATTAACGACAAAAGATAAAACCTGCAGCGAGGTTCCAACTTTTCAGATTCAAATGTTTGTTTGAGAAACCAATTATCGATTGGTATTAAAGTTCCCATTCCCACTTCTTGGAATTTACTTGGAACAGTAGTTCCCCAACTCCTTGCTGTTATCTGAGACCAGTGTTATAAACTGAATGGTGTGCTTGCTTCTCTTTCAGTTTCTTGATCCTAAACAAATCAACCCAAAAGACATTCCCAATTACAGGCTGTTTCCCAAGAAGTGGACAGAGCAGTTGCCTTTGAGCTGAGAATGTGCACCAGAATTTGGAAGACAACTGAGGATTTAGCACAAGTGTGAGGGCTGACAGACCATCATTGATGGTGAATGACGCAGTCCGGTCTGCAGTGTGAATGACGCAGTCTATCCTCAGTGTGAATGGTTGAGGCCCAGACTTGTGCAGCCTATTTAAAATTATTGATTCCAAAACAGATGAGGTGAACGGACCTCAAATGTTCTTCGTTCAGTTTTGACATCCTGTCAAAATTATCCCAGCAATCTTTTTGTGGGCATTTACACAAATTGAACATGCTTGTATTGACTTGTAGCAGAGACTGTCAGTAGAAGCATTGTCAATGCAGGGAATCAAGCGAATTGCTGTGGAGAACACAAGAGAGCTGAGCTACAACATAAACCACGCGGGAGACAATGAGGTGTTTTCCTAGCTTTTTAGCTGTGGCCATCATGGTGGGAAAAGGGATAGCATGAACACCATGAGTGGCCTCACTTTCGGCTTGTTAGTCATGGCTGGACCACTGTTCGCAGAGGCAGTCACTAGCCCCAGATGAACACGCTAGAATTTTACAGCCTAGAACGAGGCCATTCCTCCCGTTGTGACTGGGACAGCTCATTATGGAAAATTAAAACAATCTGGCTTTCGTGATTACTGAAACAGTCCATTTCGAAGCATAACAAGGTCTGGACAATATCCAGGCTTGGGCTGATAAATGGCAAGTAACATTAATGCCACACAAATGCCGGGGTATGACCGTCACCAATAGGAGACAATCTAAGTATTGCCTCTTGACATGTAACATATCAACATCATGGGAGTTAGTGTTGACCAAAAACTCAACTGGACATAAAGAGAATGGCCGCAAGAGCAGGTCAGAGGCGAGGAATTCAGACTAAACAAACCATGTATTAACTTTAAAAAATAAAAACTGGACTGAGATTGACAAGGGAACCATGGAGGACAAGGGAAATTGTCAGCTTAGTCAAAAGGAAAAAGGAAGCATATGATCGGTCAAGGCAGCGACAAACTGACGAGGCCTTGAGGAGTACAGGGAAATTAGGAAGGAAATTAAACACGACATTAGGAAGGCTAAAAGGGGTCATGAAATGTTTTTAGCAAACAGGGTGAAGGAGAATCGCAGGGTTTCCATGCAGATATTACAAGGAAGAGGGTGCCAAGGGTAAGAGCCAGCCCACTCAAGGATAAAGATGTGGGGCAGCCATCGGGAGTGGGAGAGATCCTGAATCAATACTTGGTATCAATATTCGCCAAGGAGAAAAACATGACTGATGTGAAGGTCAGGGATGAGAGAGTGAGCACTCGAGAGAATGTCAAGGGATCGAAGGAGGAGGCTTCGGGTATTCTAAATTGCATTAAGGTAGACACTCCCCTACACCCTCACACTGAACCCCCTCCCCCTCCCCTACACCCTCACACTGAACCCCCTCCCCCTCCCCTACACTCTCACACTGAACCCCCTCCCCTACACCCTCACACTGAACCCCCTCCCCCTCCCCTACACTCTCACACTGAACCCCCTCCCCTACACCCTCACACTGAACCCCCTCCCCCTCCCCTACACTCTCACACTGAACCCCCTCCCCTACACCCTCACGCTGAACCCCCTCCCGCTCCCCTACACCCTCACACTGAACCCCCTCCCCCTCCCCTACACCCTCACACTGAACCCCCTCCCCCTCCCCTACACCCACACACTGAACCCCCTCCCCCTCCCCTACACTCTCACACTGAACCCCCTACCCTACACCCTCACACTGAACCCCCTCCCCTACACCCTCACACTGAACCCCCTCCCCCTCCCCATACCCTCACACTGAACCCCCTCCCCTACACCCTCACACTGAACCCCCTCCCCCTCCCCTACACCCTCACACTGAACCCCCTCCCCCTCCCCTACACCCTCCTCACACTGAACCCCTTCCCCTACACCCTCACACTGAACCCCCTCCCCCTCCCCATACCCTCACACTGAACCCCCTCCCCTACACCCTCACACTGAACCCCCTCCCCTACACCCTCACACTGAACCCCCTCCCCCTCCCCTACACCCTCCTCACACTGAACCCCCTCCCCTACACCCTCACACTGAACCCCCTCCCCCTCCCCTACACTCTCAAACTGAACCCCCTCCCTTACACCCTCACACTGAACCCCCTCCCGCTCCCCTACACCCTCCTCACACTGAACCTCCTCTCCCGCCCCTACACCCTCACATTGAACCCCCTCACCCTCCCCTACACTCTCACACTGAACCCCATCCCCCTCCCCTACACTCTCACACTGAACCCCCTCCCCCTCCCCTACACCCTCCTCACACTGAACCCCCTCCCCTACACCCTCCTCACACTGAACCCACTCCCGCTCCCCTACACCCTCACACTGAACTCCCTCCCCCTCCCCTACACCCTCACACTGAATCCCCTCCCCCTACCCTACACCCTCCTCACACTGAACCCCCTCCCGCTCCCCTACACTCTCACACTGAACCCCCTCCCCCTCCCCTACACCCTCACACTGAACCCCCTCCCCCTCTGCTACACCCTCACACTGAACCCCCTCTGCTACACCCTCACACTGAACCCCCTCCCCCTCCCCTACACCCTCACACTGAACCCCCTCCCCCTCCCCTACACTCTCACACTGAACCCCCTCCCCCTCCCCTACACCCTCACACTGAACCCCCTCCCCCTCTGCTACACCCTCACACTGAACCCCCTCCCCCTCCCCTACACCCTCACACGGAACCCCCTTCCCCCTCCACTACACCCTCACACTGAACCCCCTCCCCCTCCCCTACACCCTCACACTGAACCCCCTTCCCCCTCCACTACACCCTCACACTGAACCCCCTGCCCCTCCACTACACCCTCACACTGAACCCCCTCACCCTCCCCTACACCCTCACACTGAACCCCCTCCCCTCCACTACACCCTCACACTGAACCCCCTCCCCCTCTCCTACACCCTCACACTGAAACCCCTCCCCATACCCTACACCATCACAATGAACCCCCTCCCCTACAGTCTCACACTGGACCCCCTCACCCTCCCCTACACCCTCACACTGAACCTCCTCCCCCTCCCCTACACTCTCAGACAATACCCCCTCCCCCTCCCCAACACCCTCACACTGAACCCCCTCCTCTAAACTGTCACACTGAACCCCCTCCCCTACACTCTCACACTGAGCCCCCTCCCCCTCCCCGACACCCTCACACTGAACCCCCCCCTCCCCTACACCCTCGCACTGAACCTCCTCCCCCTCTCCTACACTCTCACACTGAACCCCCTCCCCCTCCCCTACACCCTCGCACTGAACCTCCTCCCCCTCTCCTACACTCTCACACTGAACACACTCCCCCTCCCCTACACCCTCACACTGAACCCCCTCCCCCTCCCCTACACCCTCACACTGAACCCCCTCCCCCTCCCCATACCCTCACACTGAACCCCCTCCCCTACACCCTCACACTGAACCCCCTCCCCCTCCCCTACACCCTCACACTGAACCCCCTCCCCCCTCCCCTACACCCTCCTCACACTGAACCCCTTCCCCTACACCCTCACACTGAACCCCCTCCCCCTCCCCATACCCTCACACTGAACCCCCTCCCCTACACCCTCACACTGAACCCCCTCCCCTACACCCTCACACTGAACCCCCTCCCCCTCCCCTACACCCTCCTCACACTGAACCCCCTCCCCTACACCCTCACACTGAACCCCCTCCCCCTCCCCTACACCCTCCTCACACTGAACCCCCTCCCCTACACCCTCACACTGAACCCCCTCCCCCTCCCCTACACTCTCAAACTGAACCCCCTCCCTTACACCCTCACACTGAACCCCCTCCCGCTCCCCTACACCCTCACACTGAACCCCCTGCCCCTCCCCTACACCTCACACTGAACCCCCTCCCCCTCCCCTACACTCTCACACTGAACCCCCTCCCCCTCCCCTACACCCTCCTCACACTGAACCTCCTCTCCCGCCCCTACACCCTCACATTGAACCCCCTCACCCTCCCCTACACTCTCACACTGAACCCCATCCCCCTCCCCTACACTCTCACACTGAACCCCCTCCCCCTCCCCTACACCCTCCTCACACTGAACCCCCTCCCCTACACCCTCCTCACACTGAACCCACTCCCGCTCCCCTACACCCTCACACTGAACTCCCTCCCCCTCCCCTACACCCTCACACTGAATCCCCTCCCCCTACCCTACACCCTCCTCACACTGAACCCCCTCCCGCTCCCCTACACTCTCACACTGAACCCCCTCCCCCTCCCCTACACCCTCACACTGAACCCCCTCCCCCTCTGCTACACCCTCACACTGAACCCCCTCTGCTACACCCTCACACTGAACCCCCTCCCCCTCCCCTACACCCTCACACTGAACCCCCTCCCCCTCCCCTACACTCTCACTCTGAACCCCCTCCCCCTCCCCTACACCCTCACACTGAACCCCCTCCCCCTCTGCTACACCCTCACACTGAACCCCCTCCCCCTCCCCTACACCCTCACACGGAACCCCCTTCCCCCTCCACTACACCCTCACACTGAACCCCCTCCCCCTCCCCTACACCCTCACACTGAACCCCCTTCCCCCTCCACTACACCCTCACACTGAACCCCCTGCCCCTCCACTACACCCTCACACTGAACCCCCTCACCCTCCCCTACACCCTCACACTGAACCCCCTCCCCTCCACTACACCCTCACACTGAACCCCCTCCCCCTCTCCTACACCCTCACACTGAAACCCCTCCCCATACCCTACACCATCACAATGAACCCCCTCCCCTACAGTCTCACACTGGACCCCCTCACACTCCCCTACACCCTCACACTGAACCTCCTCCCCCTCCCCTACACTCTCAGACAATACCCCCTCCCCCTCCCCAACACCCTCACACTGAACCCCCTCCTCTAAACTGTCACACTGAACCCCCTCCCCTACACTCTCACACTGAGCCCCCTCCCCCTCCCCTACACCCTCACACTGAACCCCCCCCTCCCCT
This sequence comes from Hemiscyllium ocellatum, assembly GCF_020745735.1. NCBI lineage: Eukaryota > Metazoa > Chordata > Chondrichthyes > Orectolobiformes > Hemiscylliidae > Hemiscyllium > Hemiscyllium ocellatum. The sequence goes on from NC_083402.1 coordinate 4,818,962, forward strand.
ACACCCTCGCACTGAACCTCCTCCCCCTCTCCTACACTCTCACACTGAACCCCCTCCCCCTCCCCTACACCCTCGCACTGAACCTCCTCCCCCTCTCCTACACTCTCACACTGAACACACTCCCCCTCCCCTACACCCTCACACTGAACCCCCTCCCCCTCCCCTACACCCTCACACTGAACCCCCTCCCCCTCCACTACACCCTCACACTGAACCCCCTCCCTTACACCCTCACACTGAACCCCCTCCCCCTCCCCTACACCCTCAGACTGAACCCCCTCACCCTCCCCCACACCCTCACACTGAACCCACTCCCCTACACCCTCACACTGAACCCCTCACCCTCCCCTACACTCTCACACTGAACCCACTCCCCTACACCCTCACACTGAACCCACTCCCCTATACCCTCACACTGAACCCCCTCACCCTCCCCTCCACTCTCACACTGAACCCCCTCCCCCTCCCCTACAGCCTCACACTGAGCCCCCTCCCCCTCCACTACACTCTCACACTGAACCCCCTCCCCCTCCCCTACAACCTCACACTGAACCCTCTCCCCTACACCCTCACACTGAACCCCCTCCCCCTCCCCTACACCCTCACACTGAACCCCCTCACCCTCCCCTACACTCTCACACTGAACCCCATCCCCCTCCTCACACTGAACCCCCTCTCCCGCCCCATAACCTCACACTGAACCCCCTCCCCTACACCCTCACACTGAACCCCCTCCCCCTCCCCTACACCCTCACACTCAACCCCCTCCCCCCTCCCCCTACACCCTCCTCACACTGAACCCCCTCCCCCTCCCCTACACCCTCACACTGAACCCCCTCCCCCTCCCCTACACTCTCACACTGAACCCCCTCCCTTACACCCTCACACTGAACCCCCTCCCGCTCCCCTACACCCTCACACTGAACCCCCTGCCCCTCCCCTACACCCTCACACTGAACCCCCTCCCGCTCCCCTACACTCTCACACTGAACCCCCTCCCCCTCCCCTACACCCTCCTCACACTGAACCCCCTCTCCCGCCCCTACACCCTCACACTGAACCCCCTCACCCTCCCCTACACTCTCACACTGAACCCCATCCACCTCCCCTACACTCTCACACTGAACCCACTCCCCCTCCCCTACACCCTCCTCACACTGAACCCCCTCCCCTACACCCTCCTCACACTGAACCCACTCCCGCTCCCCTACACCCTCACACTGAACCCCCTCCCCCCTCCCCTACACCCTCACACTGAATCCCCTCCCCCTACCCTACACCCTCCTCACACTGAACCCCCTCCCGCTCCCCTACACCCTCACACTGAACCCCCTCCCCCTCCCCTACACCCTCACACTGAACCCCCTCCCCCTCTGCTACACCCTCACACTGAACCCCCTCCCCCTCTGCTACACCCTCACACTGAACCCCCTCCCCCTCCCCTACACCCTCACACTGAACTCCCTCCCCCTCCCCTACACCCTCACACTGAACCCCCTCCCCCTCCCCTACACTCTCACTCTGAACCCCCTCCCCCTCCCCTACACCCTCACACTGAACCCCCTCCCCCTCCGCTACACCCTCACACTGAACCCCCTCCCCCTCCCCTACACCCTCACACTGAACCCCCTTCCCCCTCCACTACACCCTCACACTGAACCCCCTCCCCCTCCCCTACACCCTCACACTGAACCCCCTTCCCCCTCCACTACACCCTCACACTGAACCCCCTGCCCCTCCACTACACCCTCACACTGAACCCCCTCACCCTCCCCTACACCCTCACACTGAACCCCCTCCCCTCCACTACACCCTCACACTGAACCCCCTCCCCCTCTCCTACACCCTCACACTGAAACCCCTCCCCATACCCTACACCATCACAATGAACCCCCTCCCCTACAGTCTCACACTGGACCCCCTCACCCTCCCCTACACCCTCACACTGAACCTCCTCCCCCTCCCCTACACTCTCAGACAATACCCCCTCCCCCTCCCCAACACCCTCACACTGAACCCCCTCCTCTAAACTGTCACACTGAACCCCCTCCCCTACACTCTCACACTGAGCCCCCTCCCCCTCCCCTACACCCTCACACTGAACCCCCCCCTCCCCTACACCCTCGCACTGAACCTCCTCCCCCTCTCCTACACTCTCACACTGAACCCACTCCCCCTCCCCTACACCCTCACACTGAACCCCCTCCCCCTCCCCTACACCCTCACACTGAACCCCCTCACCCTCCCCTACACCCTCACACTGAACCCCCTCCCCCTCCACTTCACCCTCACACTGAACTTCCTCCCCCTCCCCTACAATCTCACACGGAACCCCCTCCCCCTCCACTTCACCCTCACACTGAACTTCCTCCCCCTCCCCTACAATCTCACACTGAACCCCCTCCCACGGCTCTACACGTCACACTGAACCCCCTCACCCTTCCCTACACCCTCACACTGAACCCACTCCCCTACACCCTCACATTGAACGCCCTCACCCTCCCCTACACTCTCACACTGAACCCACTCCCCTACACCCTCACACTGAACCCACTCCCCTACACCCTCACAGTGAACCCCCTCACCCTCCCCTCCACTCTCACACTGAACCCCCTCCCCCTCCCCTACAGCCTCACACTGAGCCCCCTCCCCCTCCACTACACTCTCACACTGAACCCCCTCCCCATCCCCTACAACCTCACACTGAACCCCCTCCCCCACACCCTCACACTGAACCCCCTCACCCTCCCCTACACTCTCACACTGAACCCCATCCCCCTCCCCTACACCCACCTCACACTGAACCCCCTCCCCCTCCCCATACCCTCACACTGAACCCCCTCCCCTACACCCTCACACTGAACCCCCTCCCCCTCCCCATACCCTCACACTGAACCCCCTCCCCTACACCCTCACACTGAACCCCCTCCCCCTCCCCTACACCCTCACACTGAACCCCCTCCCCCTCCCCTACACCCTCCTCACACTGAACCCCCTCCCCCTCCCCTACACCCTCACACTGAACCCCCTCCCCCTCCCCTACACTCTCACACTGAACCCCCTCCCTTACACCCTCACACTGAACCCCCTCCCGCTCCCCTACACCCTCACACTGAACCCCCTGCCCCTCCCCTACACCCTCACACTGAACCCCCTCCCCCTCCCCTACACTCTCACACTGAACCCCCTCCCCCTCCCCTACACCCTCCTCACACTGAACCCCCTCTCCCGCCCCTACACCCTCACACTGAACCCCCTCACCCTCCCCTACACTCTCACACTGAACCCCATCCCCCTCCCCTACACTCTCACACTGAACCCCCTCCCCCTCCCCTACACCCTCCTCACACTGAACCCCCTCCCCTACACCCTCCTCACACTGAACCCACTCCCGCTCCCCTACACCCTCACACTGAACCCCCTCCCCCTCCCCTACACCCTCACACTGAATCCCCTCCCCCTACCCTACACCCTCCTCACACTGAACCCCCTCCCGCTCCCCTACGCCCTCACACTGAACCCCCTCCCCCTCCCCTACACCCTCACACTGAACCCCCTCCCCCTCTGCTACACCCTCACACTGAACCCCCTCCCCCTCCCCTACACCCTCACACTGAACCCCCTCCCCCTCCCCTACACCCTCACACTGAACCCCCTCCCCTACACTCTCACTCTGAACCCCCTCCCCCTCCCCTACACCCTCACACTGAACCCCCACCCCCTCTGCTACACCCTCACACTGAACCCCCTCCCCCTCCCCTACACCCTCACACTGAACCCCCGTCCCCCTCCACTACACCCTCACACTGAACCCCCTCCCCCCCTCCCCTACACCCTCACACTGAACCCCCTTCCCCCTCCACTACACCCTCACACTGAACCCCCTGCCCCTCCACTACACCCTCACACTGAACCCCCTCACCCTCCCCTACACCCTCACACTGAACCCCCTCCCCCTCTCCTACACCCTCACACTGAAACCCCTCCCCATACCCTACACCATCATAATGAACCCCCTCCCCTACAGTCTCACACTGGACCCCCTAACCCTCCCCTACACCCTCACACTGAACCTCCTCCCCCTCCCCTACACTCTCAGACGGTACCCCCCTCCCCCTCCCCAACACCCTCACACTGAACCCCCTCCCCCTCCTCTAAACTGTCACACTGAACCCCCTCCCCTACACTCTCACACTGAGCCCCCTCCCCCTCTCCTACACCCTCACACTGAACCCCCCCCCTCCCCTACACCCTCGCACTGAACCTCCTCCCCCTCTCCTACACTCTCACACTGAGCCCCCTCCCCCTCCCCTACACCCTCACACTGAACCCCCCCCTCTCCTACACCCTCACACTGAACCCCCTCACCCTCCCCTACACCCTCACACTGAACCCCCTCCCCTACACCCTCACACTGAACCCCCTCCCCCTCCCCTACACCCTCACACTGAACCCCCTCACCCTCCCCTACACCCTCACACTGAACCCCCTCCCCCTCCACTACACCCTCACACTGAACTTCCTCCCCCTCCCCTACAATCTCACACGGAACCCCCTCCCCCTCCCCTACACCCTCACACTGAACCCCCTCCCACGGCTCTACACCGTCACACTGAACCCCCTCACCCTCCCCTACACCCTCACACTGAACCCACTCCCCTACACCCTCACACTGAACCCCCTCACCCTCCCCTACACTCTCACACTGAACCCACTCCCCTACACCCTCACACTGAACCCCCTCACCCTCCCCTCCACTCTCACACTGAACCCCCTCCCCCTCCCCTACAGCCTCACACTGAGCCCCCTCCCCCTCCACTACACTCTCACACTGAACCCCCTCCCCATCCCCTACAACCTCACACTGAACCCCCTCCCCTACACCCTCACACTGAACCCCTTCCTCACCTACACGCTCACACTGAACCCCCTCCCCCTCCACTACACCCTCACACTGAACCCCCTCCCCCTACACCCTCACACTGAATCCACTCCCCCTCCCCTACACTCTCACACTGAACCCCCTCCTCCTCCCCTACACCCTCACACTGAACCTCCTCCCCCTCCCCTACACTCACACCCTGAACCCCCTCCCCCTCGCCAACACCCTCACACTGAACCCCCTCCCCTACACCCTCACACTGAACCCCCTCCCCCTCCCCTACACCCTCACACTGAACCCCGTCCCTCTCCTCTACACCCTCACACTGAACCCCCTCACCCTCCCCTACACCCTCACACTGAACCCCCTTCCCCTCCCCTACACCCTCACACTGAACCCCCTCCACTACACCCTCACACTGAACCCCCTCCCATACACCATCACACTTAACCCCCTCCCCCTCCACTACACCCTCACACTGTAACCCCTCCCCCTCCCCTACACCCTCACACTGAACCCCCTCCCCCTCCCCTACACCCTCCTCACACTGAACCCCCTCCCCTACAGTCTCACACTGAACCCCCTCCCCCTCCCCTACACCCTCACACTGAACCCCCTCCCCCTCCCCTACACCATCACACTTAACCCCCTCCCCTACACTCTCACACGGTACCCCCTCCCCTACACCCTCACACTGAACCCCCTCCCCCTCCTCTACATCATCACACTGAACCCCCTCACCCTCTCCTACAACCTCACACTGAACCCCTTCCCCCTCCCCTACACCCTCACACTGAACCCCCTCCCCCTCCCCTACACCATCACACTTAACCCCCTCCCCTACACTCTCACACGGTACCCCCTCCCCCTCCCCAACACCCTCACACTGAACCCCCTCCCCCTCCTCTACATTGTCACACTGAACCCCCTCACCCTCCCCTACACCCTCACACTGAACCCCCCTCCCCCTCCCTTACACACTCACACTGAACCCCCTCCCCCTCCCCTACACCCTCACACTGAACCCCCCTCCCCCTCCCCTACACTCTCACACTGAGCCCCCTCACCCTCCCTTACACCCTCACACTGAACCCCCTCCCCTACACCCTCACACTTAACCCCCTCCCCCTCCCCTACACTCTCATACTGAACCCCCTCCCTACACACTCGCACTGAACCCCCTCTCCCTCCCCTACACCCTCACACTGAACCACCTCCCCCTCCCCTACACCCTCACACTGAACCCCCTCACCCTCCCCTACACCCTCACACTGAACCCCCTCCCCCTCCCCTACACCCTCACACTGAACCCCCTCACCCTCCCCTACACCCTCACACTGAACCCCCTCACCCTCCCCTACACCCTCACACTGAACCCCCTTCCCCTCCCCTACACCCTCACACTGAACCCCCTCCCCCTCCCCTACACGCTCACACTGAACCCCCTCCCCTACACTCTCGCACTGAACCTCCTCCTCCTCCACTACACCCTCACACTGAACCCCCTCCACCTCACCTACACCCTCACACTGAACCCCCTCCACCTCACCTACACCCTCACACTGAACCCCCCTCCCCTTCCCTTACACACTCACACTGAACCCCCTCCCCTTCCCTTACACCCTCACACTGAACCCCCTCCCCCTCCCCTACACCCTCACACTGAACCCCCCTCCCCCTCCCTTACACACTCACACTGAACCCCCTCCCCCTCCCCTACACCCTCACACTGAACCCCCCTCCCCCTCCCCTACACTCTCACACTGAACCCCCTCCCCTCCCCTACACCCTCACACTGAACCCCCACCCCTTCCCCTACACCCTCACACTGAACCCCCTCCCATCCCCCTACACCTTCACACTGAACCCCCTCCCCTACACTCTCACACTGAATCTCTTCCCCCTCCCCCTACACCCTCACACTGAACCCCCTTCCCCTCCCCTACACCCTCACACTGAACCACCTCACCCTCCCCTACACTCTCACACTGAATCTCTTCCCCCTCTCCCTCACAGACTGTACCCTGTCCACTCCCCACCCTGAGACATTCTGTACACCGTCGCCCTCCCCTACACTCGCACACGCTATACCCCCACCCTCACATGCACTATACCTCACCCCCTCCCCCACCCTGACATACAGTGTACCCTATTCCGCTCTCCCACCCTCACACACTCTGTACCCCCTCCTTCACACACATTGTTCACCCACCCTCACACGCACTATGCCCCCACCCTCACACACTCTGTACTTCACCCCCTCCCCCACCCTAACTTACACTGTACCGTATTCCGCTCTCCCATCCTCACACACTCTGTACCCTGTCCCCCTCCCTCATCCACACACACTCTGTACCCCAACCCCCTCCCTCACCCTCACACACTCTGTACCCCATTCCCCTCTCCCACCCTCACAGACTCTGTAACCCTCACCCCCACACGCACTGTACCCCAACCCTCACACACTCTGTACCCCATTTCCCTCCCCCAACCTCACACACTGTGTACCCTCACCCTCACACACTGTGTACCCCCACCCTGACACACTGTGTACCCTCACCCTCACACGCAGCGTACCCCCACCCTGACACACTGTGTACCTCCAGCTGTTTCCCTTCCCTTGGCCTGTCTGTGGGTGCCCATCCACACAGCCTCGGTGCTGCTCAGTTACCTTCCCTGTGTCTAACCTGGAGTTTGCATCTCTCTGTGTCTCTCTACCTGTGATCCACATTCACCATCGTTCAGTGTTTTAACTGGCCAGATGCAGATTAAACCGAGGCTGGGATTGAGGGAAATTCGGAGGACCATGATTGAGTGACATGAGGCAAGGATTGTACACGTGATGTGTGTTGATAGAGCTGACTCACTCACTCTGTCATCTATCTCTTCAATGTTGAATCAAGTTATGCATAGTTTCCTGAACTGTACTCCTGCTCCTGCACAGAGTGGATTCCATATATTCAAAAGGATAAAATGCAAATTCACATCATCCCCATCTCAGTTGCTTGGAGCTGTACGGAGACAGGCCTCTGTCTCTTTCTCTATATCTCTCTCTCACTCTCTCTCTCTCATTCTCTCTCTCTCCCACATTCTCTATCTCTCTCTCTCTCTCTATATATATATATATATATATATCTTTATGTCTCTCTCTTCCTCTCTCTCATTCTCTCTCTCACACTCTCTCTCTATATTTCTCTCTCTCTTTATCTCTCTCTCACTCTCTCTCATTCTCTCTCTCTTTCTCTCACTCTCTCTCTCTCTCCCACTCTCTTTATCTCTCTCTCTCTCTATATATATATATCTCTTTATCTCTTTCTCTTCCTCTCTCTCATTCTCTCTCTCACACTCTCTCTCTATATTTCTCTCTCTCTTTATCTCTCTCTCACTCTCTCTCTCACTCTCTCTCATTCTCTCTCTCTTTCTCTCACTCTCTCTCTCTCTCTCTAACTCTCTCCCTCTATCTCTCTCTCACTCTCTCTATATATTTCTCTCTCTCTTTATCTCTCTCTCTCTCTCTCTCACACACACTCTCTCTCTCTCTCACTCTCTCTATATCTCTCTCTCTCCCTCTCTGTCCAGCCATAAACATGGGCAGACCTCCCACTGATTAATATAATGAGGATTAAGTTTGATGATGAATAGAAACAAATATTTAGAGTGATATTTATCCATCTACTCAAATGCTCTGGGAGAGTCTGAACGATGTTGGTTCTGATTGTTGTAAGGTTAATGCAGGATGGCATTATTCCTGCTCACTCCATGTTAATGAAATGACGAGAGAGACTGGAGGGAGACAGAGCAGAGAAGATAGAGCGCAGGCCAGAACAGAGTGGGAGAGAGAGAAAATGTGAGAGAGAGTGAGAGAAAGAGAGAGAGAATGAGAGAGAGTGAGAGAGAGAGAGTGAGAGAGAGATAAAGAGAGAGAGAAATATAGAGAGAGAGTGTGAGAGAGAGAATGAGAGAGAGGAAGAGAGAGAGACATAAAGAGATATATATATATATAGAGAGAGAGAGAGAGAGAGAGAGAGAGAGAGAGGGAGAGAGTTAGAGAGAGAGAGAGAATGAGAGAGAGTGAGAGAAAGAGAGAGAGAATGAGAGAGAGAGTGAGAGAGAGATAAAGAGAGAGAGAAATATAGAGAGAGAGTGTGAGAGAGAGAATGAGAGAGAGGAAGAGAGAGAGACATAAAGAGATATATATATATATAGAGAGAGAGAGAGAGAGATAGAGAGAGTGGGAGAGAGAGAGAATGAGAGAGAGAGAGAGTGAGAGAGAGATAGAGAAAGAGACAGAGAGAGGGTTGGAGTTGAGTAGAAACACAAACCGATCCTGATCCTTGATTTTTCTCAATGTCCAGGTTTCCCGTTTCCACCTCACGCTCAGGAAACACTCAGCTCCGAGATATTACTGTCCACAGTTCAGCAAGAGGAAGAGGGTAGGGAGGGGTCAGGGGAGGTGGGGAAACATGACTTCACTCAGAGGGTGGGGAGCCTGCAGAATTCTCAACCACAGAAAGCTGTCAACGCCAAATTACTGCATGTATCCGTGAAAGAGACAAACACAGTTATCGGATTTTAAAGGTATCAGAGGCATGGGAATGAAGCAGGAATATGGTATTGAGATAGAGGACCAGCCATGATTGTTTTCAATAACAGAACAGGCTGGAAGGGCTGAATGGCCTACCCCTACATGTACCTTCTGTGTGTCTTACCCCACCATCACCGTCCCTGGGTATGTCCCGTCCCACAGGCAGGACAGACCCAGCAGAGAGGGGGGGTGGCACAGTGGGATACAGTCAGGAGGGAGTTACCCTGAGAGGCCTCAACATTGACTCCGGACCCCATGAAGTCTCATGGCTTCAGGTTAAACATGGGTAAGGAAACCTCCCGCTGATTACCATAGACTGTCCTCCCTCGGCTGATCAATCATGAACAACACTTGTAGCAGGATTACTGATCGAGCTGGTCAGGTCCTAAAGGACATCGCTGCTAGGCTGGGTCTGGGGCAGGTGGGCAGGGAACCAACAAGAGGGAAACACATACCTGACCCCATCCTCAAGGATACACAAAGGTTGTTGGAGGGTCAGTCATCTCAGCTCCAGGAGTCATAGAGTCATAGAGATGGAAACAGACCCTTTGCTCCAACCCATCCATGCCAGCCAGATATCCCAATCCCATCTAGTCCCACCTGCCAGCACCCGGCCCATATCCCTCCAACCCCTTCCTATTCATATACCCATGCCTCTTAAGTGTTGCAATTGTACCAGCCTCCACCACATCGTCTGGCAGCTCATTCCATACACGTACCACCCTCTGCATGAAAAAGTTGCCCCTTAGGTCTCTTTTATACCTTTCCCCTCTCACCTCAAACCTATGCCCCTTTAGTTCTAGACTCCCTGACCCCAGGGAAAAGACTTTGCCTATTTATCCTATCCATGCCCCTCATAATTTTGTAAACCTCTATAAGGTCACCCCTCAGCCTCCGATGCTCCAGGGAAAACAGCCCCAGCCTGTTCAGCCTCTCCCTGTAGCTCAGATCCTCCAACCCTGGCAACATCCTTGTAAATCTTTTCTGAACCCTTTCAAGTTTCACAACATCTTTCCGATAGGAAGGAGACCAGAATTGCATGCAATATTCCAACAGTGGCCTAACCAATGTCCTGTACAGCCACAACATGGCCTCCCAACTCCTGTACTCAATACTCTGACCAATAAAGGAAAGCATACCAAACACCTTCTTCACTATCCTATCTACCTGCGACTCCACTTTCAAGGAGCTATGAACCTGCACTCCAAGGTCTCTTTGTTCAGCAACACTCCCTAGGACCTTACCATTAAGTGTATAAGTCCTGCTAAGATTTGCTTTCCCAAAATGCAGCACGTCACATTTATCTGAATTAAACTCCATCTGCCACTTCTCAGCCCATTGGCCCATCTGGTCCAGATCCTGTTGTAATCTGAGGTAACCCTCTTCGCTGTCCACTACACCTCCAATTTTGGTGTCATCTGCAAACTTACTAACTGTACCCCTTATGCTCACATCCAAATTATTTATATAAATGACAAAAAGTAGTTCCTCAGGGTAGTGTCCTAGGCTGAAAATGTGTTGCTGGAAAAGCACAGCAGGTCAGGCAGCATCCAAGGAGCAGGAGAGTCGACGTTTCGGGCATAAGCCCTTCTTCTTTCCTTCTGCATCACACAAGTGCCATGCTACGATCATCACCAATAAGAAGCAATCTAACCACTGCCCCTTGGCATTCAAGGTGTTACTATCATGGAATTCTCCACCATAAACATCATTGACCAGAAACTGAACTGGACTAGCCACAGAAATGCAGCGGCTTCAAGAACTGGTTAGAGGCTGGGAATACTGCAATGTGTAACTCCCCTCCTGACTCCCCAATGTCTATCCACCATCTACAAGGCACAAGGCAGGAGTGTGATGGAATACTCCCCCTTGCCCTGGATGGGGGCAGCTCCAACAACACTCAAGAAGCTCGACACCATCCAGGACAAAGCAGCCCCCACTTAATTGGCACCACATCCACAAACATCCCCTCCCTCCACCACCGACACTCAGTAACAGCAGTGTGTACCATCCCCTCCCTCCACCACCGACACTCAGTAACAGCAGTGTGTACTATCCCCTCCCTCCCCCACTGACGCTCAGTAGCAGCAGTGTGTACCATCCCCTCCCTCCCCCACTGACGCTCAGTAGCAGCAGTGTGTACCATCCCCTCCCTCCCCCACCGACGCTCAGTAACAGCAGTGTGTACCATCCCCTCCCTTCCCCACCGACGCTCAGTAACAGCAGTGTGTACCATCCCCTCCCTCCCACACTGACGCTCAGTAGCAGCAGTGTGTACCATCCCCTCCCTCCCCCACCGACGCTCAGTAACAGCAGTGTGTACCATCCCCTCCCTCCCACACTGACGCTCAGTAGCAGCAGTGTGTACCATCCCCTCCCTTCCCCCACCGACACTCAGTAACAGCAGTGTGTACCATCCCCTCCCTCCCCCACCGACACTCAGTAACAGCAGTGTGTACCATCCCCTCCCTCCCCCCACCGACGCTCAGTAACAGCAGTGTGTACCATCCCCTCCCTCCCCCACCGACGCTCAGTAACAGCAGTGTGTACCATCCCCTCCCTCCCCACCGACACTCAGTAACAGCAGTGTGTACCGTTCCCTCCCTCCCCCCACCGACGCTCAGTAACAGCAGTGTGTACCATCCCCTCCCTCCCCCACCGACGCTCAGTAACAGCAGTGTGTACCATCCCCTTCCTCCCCACCGACACTCAGTAACAGCAGTGTGTACCGTTCCCTCCCTCCCCCCACCGACGCTCAGTAACAGCAGTGTGTACCATCCCCTCCCTACCCACCGACGCTCAGTAACAGCAGTGTGTACCATCCCCTCCCTCCCCACCGACACTCAGTAACAGCAGTGTGTACCGTTCCCTCCCTCCCCCCACCGACGCTCAGTAACAGCAGTGTGTACCATCCCCTCCCTCCCCCACCGACGCTCAGTAACAGCAGTGTGTACCGTTCCCTCCCTCCCCCCACCGACGCTCAGTAACAGCAGTGTGTACCGTTCCCTCCCTCCCCCACCGACGCTCAGTAACAGCAGTGTGTACCGTTCCCTCCCTCCCCCACCGACGCTCAGTAACAGCAGTGTGTACCGTTCCCTCCCTCCCCCACCGACGCTCAGTAACAGCAGTGTGTACCATCCCCTCCCTACCCACCGACGCTCAGTAACAGCAGTGTGTACCATCCCCTCCCTCCCCCACCGATGCTCAGTAACAGCAGTGTGTACCATCCCCTCCCTCCCCCACCGATGCTCAGTAACAGCAGTGTGTACCATCCCCTCCCTCCCCCACCGATGCTCAGTAACAGCAGTGTGTACCATCCCCTCCCTCCCACACTGACGCTCAGTAACAGCAGTGTGTACCATCCCCTCCCTCCCCCACCGATGCTCAGTAACAGCAGTGTGTACCATCCCCTCCCTCCCCCACCGATGCTCAGTAACAGCAGTGTGTACCATCCCCTCCCTCCCCCACCGATGCTCAGTAACAGCAGTGTGTACCATCCCCTCCCTCCCCCACCGATGCTCAGTAACAGCAGTGTGTACCATCCCCTCCCTCCCCCACCGATGCTCAGTAACAGCAGTGTGTACCATCCCCTCCCTCCCCCACCGATGCTCAGTAGCAGCAGTGTGTACCATCCCCTCCCTCCCCCACCGACGCTCAGTAACAGCAGTGTGTACCATCCCCTCCCTCCCCCACCGATGCTCAGTAACAGCAGTGTGTACCATCCCCTCCCTCCCCCACCGATGCTCAGTAGCAGCAGTGTGTACCATCCCCTCCCTCCCCCACCGACACTCAGTAGCAGCAGTGTGTACCATCCCCTCCCTCCCCCACCGACACTCAGTAGCAGCAGTGTGTACCATCCCCTCCCTCCCCCACCGACACTCAGTAGCAGCAGTGTGTACTGTCTACAAGATGAGCTGCAGATATTCACCAAAGATCCTCAGACAGCACCTTCCAAACCCACCCCCACTTCCATCTAGAAGGACAAGGGCAGCAGATACATGGGAACACCACCCCCTGCAAGTTCCCCTCGAGGCCCCTCCCCATCCTGACTTGGCAATATATCGCCGTTCCTTCAGTGTCCTGGGGTCAGAATCCTGGAATTCCCTCCAGGAAAGAAGGGTCAGGAAGGCAGCTCACCCCCACCTTCTCAAGGGGCAATTAGGGACTGGCTATCAATGCTGGGCCCACCCAGCAACACCCACTTCTCGTGAATGATTTAAAATTCATTTAGTGGGACATCGTTGGCTGGCCAGAATTTATTGCCCTTACTAAAAGGAAAAATGCTGCTCCCATTGATTCTCTGCAAAGGCACAGCAGCCCTCAGTACACAAAGGGGATGGTAGCTGCTGTGTATCACTGATACCAAAGATTAGTACAGGGGTTCATTTATTGATACAGAATAAGTAACAGCAGCTCAAATGTAAGTTGCAGACTCGTGTTCTAAGTCGCCTTTTATCTAGAGCTGGACATGTTGAGATCTACAGCTATCATCTCAGCTCTCTGTAGGAGTTCTGGCCCCAGACTGAAACGCTGGAAGCAAATCAAAGGATGTTTTGATTGGAACTGTAAGATCCTGAGGAGGATTGAGTGGGTGGGTTGAGAGAGAGGGAGGTATTCACTGGTGGGGGTGGTCACTGTCTAAAAGGCAAGCTACAGGGAGGAGAACTCTTTCTCTGTCAGAAGGTGCTGGGTCTATGGCAGGGTTAGGGGCAGAGTCTGTGATTATTAGTCCACTGAAGATTGGTTGATTCTTGAGAAGGGGGTGGTGAGGAGGGGCAGGGAGGGGAAAGGCAATTTGAGATGGGCAGAATGTGGGAGTGATCAGAGCAGACACTGCCTTCATAGACTCACAGGCTGAAGGGATGATCCACGAGACACACCTGACCAAACCAACGAACCCCATCAGATCTGATGGAATGGTGGAGCAGGAATGGGATTCTGTTTATCTCCACACCCAGAGTCCTTTTGCGTGGTGTTGAGAATCTCACTTCCGCCAACCACCTTGTTAGATTTTCTGAAACACTGACATTGCTGAGCGGCAGAGGAAGATTCCCGTCCCGAGGTGAGAATCTCAGTGGGGAGCAGGGAAGGGAGGGGTTGCACGTTCCCGGGGTCATGGCTGTGGTACAGACATTGGGGAAGTGAACTGTGAGATTGTGTTCCCAGAAATGAAAAGCTTAACATATGAGGAATGTTTGGGGGGCTATACTCTATGGCATTTACAAGGATGAGGGAGGGAATAGGCTGGACAGAGTGGAGGTTGGGAAGATGTCTCCACTGATAGGAGAGACTAGGACCCAAGGGTACAGCCTTAGAGTAAAGGGAAGACCTTTTAGAATGGAGATAAGGAGAAACTTCTTCATCGAGAGAGTGATGAATGTATAGAGTTCACTGTCACACAAGTCTGTGGAGACCCAGGTTATTGGGTATGTTTAGGACAGATATAGATAAGACCTTGAGTATCAAGGAGATCAAGGGTCACTGGGGGAAAGGGGGTGAGTAGGGTTGAGAAAAGATTGAATGGCAGAGCAGAGTCGATGGGCTGAATGGCCTGATTTCTGCTCCAATGTCTGATGGTCTTATGCTGGAATGCAGAGAGGACAATCATTGCAAAGTGAGGCAACTCACAGTGTACAGGTGGGAGACAACAGGACATTGGAGGACGAGCATCACTGCGGGAGGGAACAGGAACAGGTTTAATGAGGGCCATCACTCGGGCTTCAAGGAGGGAGCAGGGTAGAATTGTTGGCATGGAGAGGCTGGAGGCTTGATGCTCAGAGGGGGATGGTGAGACTTCGCAAAAGGAGTTGTTAAGCAGTTGTAAGGGAGGCGGCAAGATGAGCAATCGAGTGTATTCACCAAACAATACGTTCAGCTGCAGCTGGGAAGATGGCTGTTCTCAACCGGCAACTGAGCGATGACACAGGATTAATCAATATACACAAGGGAAGGAAACGTCAGTTAACTCTGTTCACAGCAAGATAACACTTCATGTGCAATTTGAAGGTCAGGACTGAGGGAGTGCCGCACTGTCAGAGGGTCAGTGCTGAGGGAGTGCCGCACTGTCAGAGGGTCAGTGCTGAGGGAGTGCCGCACTGTCAGAGGGTCAGTGCTGAGGGAGTGCCGCACTGTCGGACGGTCAGTACTGAGGGAGTGCCGCACTGTCGGAGGGTCAGTACTGAGGGAGTGCTCCACTGTCAGAAGGTCAGTACTGAGGGAGTGCTGCACTGTCGGACGGTCAGTACTGAGGGAGTGCCGCACTGTCGGACGGTCAGTACTGAGGGAGTGCCGCACTGTCGGAGGGTCAGTACTGGTGGAGTGCTCCACTGTCAGAGAGTCAGTGCTGAGGGAGTGCCGCACTGTCAGAGGGTCAGTACTGAGGGAGTACCGCACTGTCAGAGGGTCAGTACTGAGGGAGTGCTGTACTGTCGGAGGATCAGTGCTGAGGGAGTGCTGCACTGTCGGAGGGTCAGTGCTGAGGGAGTGCCGCACTGTCGGAGGATCAGTGCTGAGGGAGTGCCACACTGTCAGAGAATCAGTGCTGAGGGAGTGCTGCACTGAGGGAGGGTCAGTGCTGAGGGAGTGCTGCACTGTCGGAGGGTCAGTACTGAGGGAGTGCTGCACTGTCAGAGGGTCAGTGCTGAGGGAGTGCCGCACTGTCAGAGGGTTAGTGCTGAGGGAGAGCTGCACTGTCGGAGAGTCAGTGCTGAGGGAATGCCGCACTGTCGGAGGGTCAATACTGAGGGAGTGCTGCACTGTCAGAGGGTCAGTGCTGAGGGAGTGCTGCACTGTCAGAGGGTCAGTGCAGAGGGAGTGCTGCACTGAGGGAGGGTCAGTGCAGAGGGAGTGCTGCACTGTCGGAGGGTCAGTACTGAGGGAGTGCTGCACTGTCAGAGGGTCAGTGCTGAGGGAGTGCCGCACTGTCAGAGGGTCAGTACTGAGGGAGTGCTGCACTGTCAGAGGGTCAGTGCTGAGGGAGTGCCGCACTGTCGGAGGGTCAGTACTGAGGGAGTGCTGCACTGTCAGAGGGTCAGTACTGAGGGAGTGCCGCACTGTCGGAGGGTCAGTACTGAGGGAGTGCCGCACTGTCAGAGGGTCAGTGCTGAGGGAGTGCCGCACTGTCAGAGGCTCGGTGCTGAGGGAGTGCCGCACTATCAGACGGTCAGTGCTGAGGGAGTGCCGCACTGTCAGAGGGTCAGTGCTGAGGGAATGCCGCACTGTCAGAGGGTCAATACTGAGGGAGTGCTGCACTGTCAGAGGGTCAGTGCTGAGGGAGTGGGCACTGTCGGAGGGTCAGTGCTGAGGGAGTGCCTCACTATCTGAGGGTCAGTACTGAGGGAGTGCCACACTAACAGAGGGTCAGTGCTGAGGGAGTGCCGCACTGTCAGAGGGTCAGTGCTGAGGGAGTGCTGCACTGTCAGAGGGTCAGTGCTGAGGGAGTGCCGCACTGTCAGAGGGTCAGTACTGAGGGAGTGCTGCACTGTCAGAGGGTCAGTGCTGAGGGAGTGCCGCACTGTCGGAGGGTCAGTACTGAGGGAGTGCTGCACTGTCAGAGGGTCAGTACTGAGGGAGTGCCGCACTGTCGGAGGGTCAGTACTGAGGGAGTGCCGCACTGTCAGAGGGTCAGTGCTGAGGGAGTGCCGCACTGTCAGAGGGTCGGTGCTGAGGGAGTGCCGCACTATCAGACGGTCAGTGCTGAGGGAGTGCCGCACTGTCAGAGGGTCAGTGCTGAGGGAATGCCGCACTGTCAGAGGGTCAATACTGAGGCAGTGCTGCACTGTCAGAGGGTCAGTGCTGAGGGAGTGGGCACTGTCGGAGGGTCAGTGCTGAGGGAGTGCCTCACTATCTGAGGGTCGGTGCTGAGGGAGTGCCGCACTATCAGACGGTCAGTACTGAGGGAGTGCCGCACTGTCAGAGGGTCAGTGCTGAGGGAGTGCTGCACTGTCTGAGGGTCAGTGCTGAGGCAGTGCCGCACTGTCAGAGGGTCAGTGCTGAGGGAGTGATGCCATGTCGGAGGGTCAGTGCTGAGGGAGTGCTGCACTGTCTGAGGGTCAGTGCTGAGGGAGTGCTGCACTGTCAGAGGGTCAGCGCTGAGGGAGTGCTGCACTGTCAGAGGGTCAGTGCTGAGGGAGTGCCGCACTGTCAGAGGGTCAGTACTGAGGGAGTGCCGCACTGTCGGAGGGTCAGTACTGAGGGAGGGCCGCATTGTCGGAGGGTCAGTACTGAGGGAGTGCTGCACTGTTGGAGGATCTGTACTAAGAGAGTGTCACGCTGTTGGAGGGTCAGTGCTGAGGGAGTGCCACACTGTTGGAGGGTCAGTGCTGAGGGAGTGCTGCACTGTCGGAGGGTCAGTGCTGAGGGAGTGCCACACTGTTGGAGGGTCAGTGCTGAGGGAGTGCTGCACTGTCGGAGGGTCAGTGCTGAGGGAGTGCTGCCATGTTGGAGGGTCAGTGCTGAGGAAGTGCCGCACTGTCAGAGGGTCGGTACTGAGGGAGTGCTGCACTGTCAGAGGGTCAGTGCTGAGGGAGTGCTGCCATGTCGGAGGGTCAGTGCTGAGGGAGTGGGCACTGTCGGAGGGTCAGTGCTGAGGGAGTGGGCACTTTCAGAGGGTCAGTGCTGAGGGAGTGGGCACTGTCGGAGGGTCAGTGCTGAGGGAGTGGGCCCTGTCGGAGGGTCAGTGCTGAGGGAGTGGGCACTGTCAGAGGGTCAGTGCTGAGGAGGTGCTGCACTGTCGGAGGGTCAGTGCTGAGGGAGTGGGCACTGTGTGAAATTGCTTCATGTATCTATGTATAAATTTGATATTGAGATCTCTCTGGCCCAACCCAGAGATGTGAAATGGAGTTATGTGAACACCTTGGCTTCCATTTCTCCTGAACTGAGACAGGCAAACTGTAATGGATTAGATTAGATTAGATTACTTACAGTGTGGAAACAGGCCCTTCGGCCCAACAAGTCCACACTGACCCGCCGAAGCGCAACCCACCCATACCCCTACATTACCCCTTTACTTAACACTACGGGCAATTTGGAATGGCCAATTCACCTGACCCGCACATCTTTGGACTGTGGGAGGAAACCGGAGCACCCGGAGGAAACCCACGCAGACACGGGGAGAATGTGCAAACTCCACACAGTCAGTCGCCTGAGGCGGGAATTGAACCCGGGTATCCAAACACTTCCAAACACAAGATGACACGTCACACAATAGAAATAAAAGCAGTCAGAGAGCTGCAAATCTGAACCAAACACAGACAGGGCTGGAGAAACCCAGCAGGTCTGGGGAGAGAGAAGTAGAGTTAATATTTCAAATCTAGTGACCGTTCTTCAGAACTGAAAGATGTTGGAAAATTGGGCTCTTTTTGATCCTTTGGATGTACAAAGGGAAGGATGAAGCAACCTGATGATGTGGAGACCCAGTGGAAAATGAGAAGGGAAGTGTTAATGGTGGAGAAAGAATAGGAAGACGTGTAAAACATCTGTAAATGTGGACAGGAATGAGTGGGCCCTCTCTGCTCAGTGCAATGTCAACAAAACACAAATACAAACACAGATGGTGGGGTGGGCAGAAGATGTTAGGAAATTGCAGAACAGGAATAGAGTGGTCAGTTTGTGAGGTTGTGGAATGTATTGGAACACTGCAGCAAGCCCAGGGCAGGAAGGTGCACAGGAGACTAAGGTGGTTGGTTGGAATGATGAGTCACTGGAAGGGTGGGCTCATTCTCACAGACAGAGCGGAGGGGTGTCCACAAAGTGGTCTCCCAGCCAGCGCTGGGTGCCCCCCATTGGAAAGGGGGCTGCATCAGGAACTGTGAACACAGGCACCTCGATTGTAAGAAGCCCAAGTAAAACACTGCTTCACCTGGAAGGTGGGACTGGGACCTGGGACAGGGAGGAGGCAGGAGGAGAATGGGCAACGGTTATACCCTCTACAGTTAAATGGGAAAGTGCCATGGAGTAGTGTGGGAGTGTTAGGAGTGATGGACAGGTGAACCAGGGTGTCCTGTAGAGAATGGTCCTTGTGGAATGCTGACAGTGGAGGGGAGGGGAATGTGTTTGGTGGTGGTATCCTGCTGAAGCTGGGGGGAATGGCCACTCAGTCATTGTTTCAGGTTTCCAGCATCTGCAGGTTGGGACAGCATCTCTCTCCTGACTGTGAACCTAATGATTTAACTCCTGGGGTCAGAAAGCATACAAAACAAAATGATTCAACCAGATGCCTGTGGGAAGGTGATGTATCGAGTCGTGTTTCTGCTGCCTGGTGACTTGGTGGAAGTGATTTCAGAACGGCAGTTTTATTGGGAGCTTTGATTCGTTCCCAAGCCAAGTGAGAAATGGCTGAGAGTTTTGCGGGATTCCGTTGTTGGTACTGTCCAAGCTCATGAAGAGGAATTGGGTGATCAGTGGCTGCCTGAATCATTGTCACAACATTCCTCACTAAGTGAAAAAGAACTCCCTGTGACCTGCTCTTCCAAGGGGACATATTGTTCCAATCCAAAGCACCAGCTGCTCATGATCAAAGTTTATGAGGAGTGCAAGACGCCTGACCTCATGTTGGCTGGTCCCAATCCCAAGCATCCTCTCAAAAAAGCCCGTGGTTCTGGCAGCTTGACAAATTCCGAAGGTAATTAATTCCATTCCTGCAACTGAAGGTGATGGGGACAACAGTCAGGTTATTAACTGGGTTCCGTTAACTCAGGCCTGTCAGATATTCTGGAGCTGGTCCCGCAGATGGACGACAGCAGCTCAGGTCAGTGAGAGATCAATTGTTATCGTTGACCGTTGTTGCTGAAAAAGTGATGAAGCTTCACGTTTTGCAGTGATAACCACACAGCTCATTCTTCAGTTCCCCACGGAGTCGCTGCCCGCAAACAGTTTGAGTGATTCAAAACAGATGCAGTGCCCGAGTTACCTGCATCCTCTTACTCAGCCAGCGTAAAGTGTGTTTCCTGTCAAAGGTTGGTTTTCTTGTATATTGGTCCTGATGGAGGCAAGAGGTAAAGATTATTGTCCTTTTCTTTGTGAAGGGCAGAGCCCTGCCAATCAATATTATAAAGGTAAGGTCTTTTTGCGCATTTGTTCAGGAATATGGATGTCCCTGGCTGGGCCAGCTGTACTCCTGATGAAGGGTTTTTGCTCGAAATGTCGATTTTTCCTGCTCCTCGGATGCTGTCTGAACGGCTGTGCTTTTCCAGCACCACTCTAATCCAGAATCTGGTTTCCAGCATCTGCAGGTCAGGCAGCATCCAAGATTCTCCTGTTCCTCGGATGCTGCCTGACCTGCTGCGCTTTTCCAGCAACACATTTTCAGCTCTGATCTCCAGCATCTGCAGACCTCACTTTCTCCTCCAGCATCTGCAGTCATTGTTTTCACCTCGTTGATTTTAACCCGACTGCGAATCCTCTTGCAAGGATGTCTGCCTTGAAGAAGTTTTCCTCCTCTCTCTACAAGAATCTCAGGGAGTCCCCCTCCCACTGCAACTCCCAGGTCATCTCCTCTACCCTGAAGCTCTTCAACCATGCCCTGAAACAGACTCGCTCCCACAGCCACATTTGCTTCCTCAGTGCTTGCCCTGTACTCCTGATGAAGGGCTTTTGCCCAGAACGTCGATTTTCCTGCTCCTCGGATGCTGCCTGAACTGCTGTGCTTTTCCAGCACCGCTCTAATCCAGCAGTTGTTGGGTAACCATCACTGACCTTCAGCTGAGTGGCGTTTTGGCACAAGTGAGTACTGCAGATGCTGGAGGTCAGAGTCGAGGTTAGAGTGGTGCTGGAAAAGCACAGCCGGTCAGGCAGCATCCGAGGGGCAGGAGAATCAACGTTTCGGGCAAAAGCCCTTCATCAGGAATGAAGCTGGGAGCCTCGGGGGTGGAGAGTGGTATCCTTGCCCATTTCAGAAGGCAATTAAGAGTCACCCACATTGCTGATGGTCTGGAGTCACAAGTAGAGATGAACAGCACGGAAACAGACCCTTCAGTCCAACTCGTCCATGCCAACCAGATATCCCAACCTAATCTAGTCTCATTTGTCAGCACTTAGCCCATCCCCCGAATCCTTCCTAATCATCCAGTCATAGAGTCATACAGCATAGGAATAGAATCCTTTGGCCCAACCAGTTCATGCTGACCATTACCCCAAACTAAACCAGGTGAGGATAGCAGATCTCCCTTTCCTTCTAGAAGTGAGATTTGCTTGGAATGACAATCAACATCACCGCTTTCTCCTGAAATTAAATTTCACAGCTCCCAGTGCAGGATTTCAACACGTCCCCCAGAACATTGGCCTCCTGTTCCAGATTACTCAGCCAGTGACATTACCACTACACCACCATCACTCTCAACTACCAGCCCAGTGAACATCCAATTGATAAGCTTAAATTATCAATGGCTTGACCAATCGGAGCCAACTTGCTGACCAATCAGCAGCAGCTTCTCATGCGGTATAAACTGTTCCCTGTGAAACGTGGGATTCTTGCTCCTGTCCTGATAAGAGCAGGATGATAAGCTTTGACAGTGTGGTTCAGCAATCCCCATGTTCACATAGAACATAGAACATGGAAAAGTACAGCACAGAACAGGCCCTTTGGCCCACGATGTTGTACCAGGGATTAATCCTAATCTAAAGTAAAATAACCAAACCTACACACCCCTCAACTCACTGCTATCCATATGCATGTCCAGCAGTCGCTTAAATGTCCCCAATGACTCTGCTTCCTCCACCACCACTGGCAACACATTCCATACATTCACAACTCTCTGTGTAAAGAACCTATCTCTGACGTCTCCTTTATACCTTCCTCCTAATATCTTCAGAGTATGACTTCTCATACCAGTCAATCCTGCCCTGGGGAAGAGTCTCTGACTATTGACTCTATCTATTCCTCTCATTATTTTGTACATCTCGATCAGGTCTCCTCTCTTCCTCCTCCTCTCCAGAGAGAAAAGTCCGAGCTTAGTCAACCTTTCTTCATAAGACAAGCCCTCCAGTCCAGGCAGCTTCCTGGTAAACCTTCTTTGCGCCCTCTCCAAAGCCTCTGTATCTTTCCCATAGTAGGGCAACCAGAACTGGACACAATATTCCAAGTGTGGCCTCACCAGGGACTTGTAGAGCTGCAGCAAAACCTCGCGGCTCTTAAACTCAATCCCCCTGTCAATGAAAGCCAAAACACCATATGCTTTCTTAACAACCCTATCCACTTGGGTGGCAACTTTGAGGGATCTATGTACTTGCACACCAAGATCCCTCTGTTCCTCCACACTGCCAGGAATCCTGTCTTTAATCCTATATTCAGCATTTGCGTTTGACCTTCCAAAATGCATCACTTCGCATTTATCCAGGTTGAACTCCATCTGCCATTTCTCAGCCCAGCTCTGCATCCTGTCTATGTCGTGCTGCAGCCTGCAGTAGCCCTCTATACTATCGACGCCACCTCCAACCTTTGTGTCATCTGCAAATTTACTAACCCACCCCTCAACCTCCTCATCCAAGTCAGTTACAAAAACTACAAAGAGCAGAGACTACAGTACAGAGCACAGCTGTGTTCTGTGTCTGACTAAATACCCTGTTAGTGTTGCGTCATATAATTCCGAGGACAGTCAATGAGGTTTATCTGTTTACGTTCAATATATGCAGCATCTTTTTATTTAATTCTTTTCTGGGATGTGAGTGTGACCAGCAAGGATGGTATTTATTGTCTTTCTCTAAATGCCCGAATGGGTAGAGACTCTATGGGATGCAAGTGAAAGGACACATTACCTGCTCCCTCAGTAACAGCAGTGTGTACCATCCCCTCCCTCCCCCACCGACACTCAGTAGCAGCAGTGTGTACCATCCCCTCCCTCCCCCACCGATGCTCAGTAACAGCAGTGTGTACCATCCCCTCCCTCCCCCACCGACGCTCAGTAACAGCAGTGTGTACCATCCCCTCCCTCCCCCACCGACACTCAGTAACAGCAGTGTGTACCATCCCCTCCCTCCCCCACCGACACTCAGTAACAGCAGTGTGTACCATCTACAAGATGAGCTGCAGAAATTCACCAAAGATCCTCAGACAGCACCTTCTAAACCCACAACCATTTCCATTTACAAGGACAAGAGCAGCAGGTACATGGGAACACCACCCCCTGCAAGTTCCCCTCCAAGCCCCTCACCATCCTGACTTGGAAATATATCACCGTTCCTTCAGTGTCACTGGGTCAGAATCCTGGAATTCCCTCCCTCAGGGCATTGTGGGTCACCCTACAGCACATGGACTGCAGCGGGTCAGGAAGGCAGCTCACCCCCACCTTCTCAAGGGGGCAACTAGGGAAGGAGATAGTGAGGACTGCAGATGCTGGAGATCAGAGCTGAAAACGTGTTGCTGGTCCATCGCCAAACCATAGCAACACGACGGCTGGAGGAAGAGCGCCTCATCTTCCACCTGGGAACCCTCCAACCACAAGGGATGAACTCCGATTTCTCCAGTTTCCTCATTTCCCCTCCCCCCACCTTGTCTCAGTCCCAACCCTCGAACTCAGCACCGCCTTCCTAACCTGCAATCTTCTTCCTGACCTTTCCACCCCCACCCCCCCACCCCCACTCCAGCCTATCACCCTCACCTTAACCTCCTTCCACCTATCGCATTTCCAACAACCCTCCCCCAAGTCCCTCCTCCCTACCTTTTATCTTAGCCTGCTTGGCACACCCTCCTCATTCCTGAAGAAGGGCTCATGCCCGAAACGTTGACTCTCCTGCTCCTTGGATGCTGCCTGACCTGCCGCGCTTTTCCAGCAACACATTTTCAGCTACCAGGGACGGATAATAAATGCTGGGCCCAGCCAGCGACCCCCAATGTCTCCAGTTGAGATAAAGCATAATCTTTCTATTTTTGACTGCTCTTTCTGAACGAATAATGTCAAAATGATTTTAAATATTAAGGTCAAAACAGTCACCAAACATTACGCCAAACAATTCAATAAAATGGACTGACCGTGGAATTGAGGTGAACACCATGAATGCGGACACTGAGGAGTGGGGCTGTGGTAGCGTTGTCTCTAATCGGTCCAGCCACCCCCTCCTTGACCCACACTACCCCAGCCCTCACCCAAAACCCTGGCCTTCTCTCTCCTCTACCCACCATTCCCACACACCCAAACTCCCTGCAGCACAGCCTGAACCGACCTCCGAGAGAGGGAAAAGGTCGAGAGAGAGAGAGAGAGAGAGAGAGAGAGGTGTGTGTGTGTGTAGTGGGAGGAGAGTGAGTGAAAGTGAGTGTGTGAGAGAGAGAGAGTGTGTGAGTGAGTGTGTGTGTGAGAGAGAGAGTGTATGAGTCTGTGTGTGACTGTTTGTGAGAGAGAGTGTGTGAGAGAGAGTGTGAGAGAGAGTGTGTGTGAGTGTGTGTGTGAGTGAGTGTGTGTGAGAGAGAGAGTGTGTGAGTGAGTGTGTGTGTGTGAGTGAGTGCGTGTGTGTGAGTGAATGCGTGTGTGTGAGTTAGTGTGTGTGTGTGAGAGAGAGAGTGCGAGTGTGTGTGTGTGTGTGAGAGAGTGTGAGAGAGAGTGTGAGAGAGAGTGTGTGTGAATGTGTGTGTGTGTGTGAGTGAGTGTGTGTGAGTGAGTGCGTGTGTGTGAGAGAGTGTGTGTGTGGTGCATGTGAGTGAATGCGTGAGAGTGAGTGCGTGTGTGTGAGTGAGTACGTGTGTGTGAGAGAGTGTGTGAGTGAGTGTGTAAGAGTGTGTGTGAGTGAGTGTGTGTGTGTGAGAGAAACTGTATGAGTCTGTGTGTGATTGTTTGTGAGAGAGAGTGTGTGTGAGTGTGTGTGTGAGTGAGTGTGTGTGAGAGAGAGAGTGTGTGAGTGAGTGTGTGTGTGTGAGTGAGTGTGTGTGTGTGAGTGAGTGCGTGTGTGTGAGTGAGTTTGTGTGTGTGAGAGAGAGAGAGTGTGAGTGTGTGTGTGAGTGAGTGTGTGTGAGTGAATGCGTGAGAGTGAGTGTGTGTGTGAGTGTGTGTGTGAGAGAGAGAGTGTGAGTGAGTGTGAGTGTGTGTGAGTGTGTGTGTGTGAGAGAGAGAGTGTGAGTGAGTGTGTGAGTGTGTGTGTGCGTGTGTGAGAATGTGAGACAGTGACAGGAGAGAGGTATCATTGAGTGATACATCGCAGATATAGGGAAAGTCCGACATGAGGAGCCACAGACGGGGGGGGGGGGGGGGCAGGGGTAGAGGCAGAGACAGAAACAGGGTGACAGAAAAAGGTATAGAGAGAGAGAGAGGGAGAGAGGGGGGGGGGGAGAGAGAGAGAGAGCTGGAAACACTCATGGAGACTGCAGCCAAGTTGGACCTTACAGTAAAGAGTCATTTGTATTGAGTGTGAGGAAATCAGCAGCTTGGAGTGATTAGGATAGCCTTTCCCGGACAAAGGTCTTTGATGGGACATTGGCAGCAGGATTAAACCTCAGAGATTTTCATCAGCTTTTGGAAACCAGTTGCTAAACTGTGAAAGTGACAGCGATTCAAGCAGATGTGATTGTTTCCTGCCTCACTGCTATTCACAAAGAGCAGAGATTATTCTGGAAGCAAGTGACTGCATCCATCACTTTGTGACTGACTGATGGAGTAAACAGCTTGCAGCACAATATCTGATTCCAGTGCTAACAGCCAGATTCCAGTTGGACACCAGGACAAGAGAAGCTCTGGAGTGGGAAGGATTCAGAGTTTTTAAATGGTTTTGTAACTAAGCCTGTAGGTAATTCAGAAATTTGAACATATTCCTTTTGGTTGCAGACAGTAGGTCCCTCCTTGTGAATTCTGGATCAGTGGTGCTGGAAGAGCCCAGCAGTTCAGGCAGCATCCGAGGAGCAGGAAAATCGATGTTTCGGGCAAAAGCCCTTCATCAGGAATAAAGGCAGTGAGCCTGAAGCGTGGAGAGATAAGCTAGAGGGGGGTGGGGGTGGGGAGAAAGTAGCATAGAGTACAATGGGTGAGTGGGTGAGGGGATGGAGGTGATAGGTCAGGGAGGAGAGGGTGGAGTGGATAGGTGGGAAGGAAGATAGGCAGGTAGGACAAGTCCGGACAAGTCATGGGGACAGTGCTGAGCTGGAAGGTTGGAACCAGGGTGAGGTGGGGGAAGGGGAAATGAGGAAGCTGTTGAAGTCCACATTGATGCCCTGGGGTTGAAGTGTTCCGAGGCGGAAGATGAGGCGTTCTTCCTCCAGGCGTCTGGTGGTGAGGGAGCGGTGGTGAAGGAGGCCCAGGACCTCCATGTCCTCGGCAGAGTGGGAGGGGGAGTTGAAATGTTGGGCCACGGGGCGGTGTGGTTGATTGGTGCGGGTGTCCTGGAGATGTTCCCTAAAGCGCTCTGCTAGGAGGCGCCCAGTCTCCCCAATGTAGAGGAGACTGCATCGGGAGCAATGGATACAATAAATGATATTAGTGGATGTGCAGGTAAAACTTTGATGGATGTGGAAGGCTCCTTTGGGGCCTTGGATAGAGGTGAGGGAGGAGGTGTGGGCGCAGGTTTTACAGTTCCTGCAGTGGCAGGGGAAGGTGCCAGGATGGGAGGGTGGGTCGTAGGGGGGGCGTGGACCTGACCAGGTAGTCACGGAGGGAACGGTCTTTGCGGAAGGCGGAAAGGGGTGGGGAGGGAAATATATCCCTGGTGGTGGGGTCTTTTGGAGGTGGCGGAAATGTTGGCGGATGATGTGGCTTATGCGAAGGTTGGTAGGGTGGAAGGTGAGCACCAGGAGCGTTCTGTCCTTGTTACGGTTGGAGGGGTGGGGTCTGAGGGCGGAGGTGCGGGATGTGGACGAGATGCGTTGGAGGGCATCTTTAACCACGTGGGAGGGGAAATTGCAGTCTCTAAAGAAGGAGGCCATCTGGTGTGTTCTGTGGTGGAACTGGTCCTCCTGGGAGCAGATACGGCGGAGGTGGAGGAATTGGGAATACGGGATGGCATTTTTGCAGGAGGTAGGGTGGGCAGAGGTGTAATCCAGGTAGCTGTGGGAGTCGGTGTCAACTCGGTTGTCATTAATGGAGATGGAGAGGTCCAGGAAGGAGAGGGAGATGTCAGAGATGGTCCAGGTAAATTTAAGATCAGGGTGGAATGTGTTGGTGAAGTTGATGAATTGCTCAACCTCCTCGCGGGAGCACGAGGTGACGCCAATGTAGTCATCAATGTCGCGGAGGAAGAGGTGATTAGATTAGATTACTTACAGTGTGGAAACAGGCCCTTCAGCCCAACAAGTCCACACCGACCCGCCAAAGCGCAACCCACCCATACCCCTACATTTACCCCTTACCTAACACTGCGGGCAATTTAGCATGGCCAATTCACCTGACCCGCACATCTTTGGACTGTGGGAGGAAACCGGAGCACCCGGAGGAAACCCACGCAGACACGGGGAGAATGTGCAAACTCCACACAGTCAGTCGCCTGAGTCGGGAATTGAACCCGGGTCTCAGGCGCTGTGAGGCAGCAGTGCTAACCACTGTTTCCCCCACCTCACCCAAGTTCCAACCTTCCAGCTCAGCACTGTCCTCATGACCTGTCCTAACTGCCTCTCTTCTTTTCCACCTATCCACTCCACCCTCCCCCCGGCCCCCACCCCCCAACCCCCACCCCACCCCCCAACCTATCACCTTCATCCCCTCCCCCACTCACCCATTGTACTCTATGCTACTTTCTCCCCACCCCCACCCCCCTCTAGCTTATCTCTCCACGCTTCAGGCTCACTGCCTTTATTCCTGATGAAGGGCTTTTGCCTGAAATGTCGATTTTCCTGCTCCTCGGATGCTGCCTGAACTGCTGTGCTCTTCCAGCACCACTAATCCAGAATCTGGTTCCCAGCATCTGCAGTCATTGTTTTTACCCTCCATGTGAATGTGTGACATTTCCAACAAACCCCCAATGAGCCACATTGGGAGCTCAACTGATGTCTTTATTCTTTCACAGGATGAGGGGGTCACTGGCTTGGACAGCATTTAGTGCCCAGCCCTATTTACCCAGAGGGCAGTTAAGAGTCAGCCATGTTGGCTGTGGCTCTGGCGTCACATGTAGGCCAGACTTGGTAAGGAATGTATTTTCATAGAATCCTTCCAGCCTGGAAACAGGCCGTTTGGCCCAACAAGTCCACACCAATCCTCCGAAGAGTTAACCCACCCACACCCATTCCCCTACCCTATATTTACTACTGACTAATGCACCTGGCCTGCACATCACTGAACACTACATGGCCAATTCATCTGACCTGCACATCTTTGGACTGTGGGAGGAAACCAGAGCACCCGGAGGAAACCCACGCAGACACGGGGAGAATATGCAAACTCTACACACACAGTCACCCGAGGCTAGAATCGAACCTGGGTCCCTGGGGATATGAGGCAGTAGTGCTAACCACTGAGCCACTGTGTCCTTCCCTAAAGGACATTAGTGAACTCATTAATAAGTTTTTCCCGATAATCAGCAATGGTTTCATGGTTATCATTAGAGTCTTCATCCCAGATTTTCATGAAATCAGCTTTTACTCTGTGCCATGGTGGGATTTGAAATTGGGTCACCAAAACTTTACCTGGGTCTCTGGATCACTAGGGCAATAAACCATTGGCCACCACTTGCTATTATGAGAACTAGCATTATAGACTAGACCAAACCCCCTCAAAATATCTGAAGAAGATGGCCCAGACTCCAACCTTTTCTTATTTGTAGGTGTATGGTGCTGTGTTCCAGATGCAACTCGATTGACAAACTAACCAACTTTAAGCAAATCACACTTTAGACTAGATTAGATTCCCTACAGTGTGGAAACAGGCCCTTCAGCCCAACCAGGCACACACCAACAGTGGGCGGCACGGTGGCACAGTGGTTAGCACTGCTGTCGCACAGCGCCAGAGACCCGGGTTCAATTCAAAGCCTCAAGCGACTGACTGTGTGGAGTTTGCACGTTCTCCCCGTGTCTGCGTGGGTTTCCTCCGGGTGCTCCGGTTTCCTCCCACAGTCCAAAGATGTGCGGGTCAGGTGAGTTGGCCATGCTAAATTGCCCGTAGTGTTAGGTAAAGGGGTAAATGTAGGGGAATGGGTGGGTTGCGCTTTGGCGGGTCGGTGTGGACTGGTTGGGCCGAAGGGCCTGTTTCCACACTGTAAGTAATCTAATCTAAAAAAAGACCCTCTGAAGAGTAACCCACCCAGACCCATTTCCCTCTGACTAATGCACCATAACACTATGGTCAATTCCCCATGGCCAATTCATCTAACCTGCACATCTTTGGACTGTGGGAGGAAACCCACACAGACATGGGGAGAATGTGCAAACTCCACACAGACAGTTCCCCAAGGCTGGAATCTGAACCTGGGACCCTGGTGCTGGGAGGCTGCACTGCCAACCACTGAGACACCGTGCCACCCACAATTTCACAATCCAGTTAAAATACAGACAAAATAAAACTAGAATAATTGACTTAACTGTAATTCTATCAAAATGCTTAACAAAACAAAAATGCATTAAATGTTCTAATATAGTAATACCCCATCAACAAATTCATGGCAACAAAGGCAATCTCAGTAAAAGACACAGTCTCACACGCAATTCTAGCAGCAGGGAGAGAACCCTACATTGTAGCTGTAAAAAGAGAGGAAGTAGAGCATCCACATCCATCTTCAAGACCCCAGCAACTGCAGAAAGCTAAAACTAAAAATCCTGGTTCTATGAGAGTTTGACCCCACCCGTCCAGGCTGCTTCTATTATTCCAACTTTTTTTTAAAATCCCCAAGACCTCACAAGCTGTTTACTCTACTGGCTTTGAACAGAGAGCTCTGTCTCAATGTTTCTTCCGAAAATAAAACAGTACAAAAGACACCTCTTAAAGCCGATGTCTCCAGCCGGAGATGTTTTGTTTTGGGTTTTGTGAGCATGGTCTGGTTTAATTCAGTCTGTATTCTGGTCATTATGAATGAGCAAAGGAGCATGTGGTTTGATTTGACCCTAGCACCAGTGAAGAGCTGACTCTGATCTGGTCTGAGCAGGTTTGAAGTGTGTAGTGGGTCAATCACACCTCTGTGGCTTCATCTTCGTAAACAAGAATGAAAGCTCACAGTGCGGTTGGAGAAACTGCAAACCACGCTTTAGTCTGACGTACAGTCAGTGCCCAAAATAGTTGGCGTGGTTAATAAAGCTGAAACAGCACCTTCGAAAATGACAGAGGAAAACAAGGACAGCACATGCTGGAGCTCAGAGTCGAGAGTGGGGTGCTGGAAAAGCACAGCAGGTCAACCGAGGAGCAGGAGAATTGACGTTTCGGGCATAAACATGTTCCTGGTGAAGGGTTTACGCTCGAAATGCCGAGCCTGCTGCACCTCGGATGCTGCCTGACCTGCTGGGCTTTTCCAGCACCTCTCCTTTTCAGCTGCAAAAATACCGTCTCTGCAAAGGTCAAATGATGATCCGACACTTCTAACAGGATTTATTTGTTTCATTTATTTAAAACAAAAGAACAGAGTTGGTGGGTCAAACCACCTTGCCAGCCAAGGCAGGAAGAAGGGATGTCATAACGCAACTCTACACACAGAGGTAAGGGTGAGAGGAGGTATACTGTGCACAGTTCTGGAACCCACATCACGGGAGGGATGTGATAGCACTGGGAGAGGGGACAGAGGGAGACTGACCAGGGTGTGATAGCACTGGGAGAGGGGACAGAGGGAGACTGACCAGGGTGTGATAACACTGTGGAAGTGTCCATTTACTGCTATTGATTATTGGCCAGGTGTATTGGGGATGGTATAAGTGGAAGAGAGCGGATACTGCTTAATTGATCCCCTCCCAATGGGTTTACTGCACGCTGTGATTCTGTGTGCTGTACTGGTCTCTGGAAGAGTCCGGCCCTCAGATCTGACTCTGAGAGAAATTGAGCTCCTGTCTCTGAGCTCCCTAACAATTGCTGAGAACCATTACAGATTCACGAGGAGATTCACTCATTAGTATTGTCATTCATAAACTCTCATGAGGTAACGACTCGATTGCCTGTGTAGGGCTCATTGAGACAACCACGCTGTCTGTCTGTCACTTCTGGGAACATTGCCTGAACCTCAAAGAGCTCAGAGATCTCCCTGGTGTCTTTGGTGCACCATTGAACCCATGGCCAACACCGCAAGGAGGTTGGGGGTGGGGGGAGCTGCCTTGAGGCCCATGTGGTGCCGTGGTAGTGTCCCTACCTGTTGGCCAGGAGACCAGAAGGTCAAGTCCCAGAGGTGTGAAAGAACATTTCTGATCTGATTGGTTAGAAAAGAGTAATCACAAATGCTCTGCAGACGATCACTTTGCTGTTTCTGGGATCTTGCTGTGTGCCTGCACTGACAGGGAGGTCAAGGTGGAAGGTCAGGGATGCTACTGGCTGAGGGGACGGTGCGTGGGAAGGCGAGGGCAGAGACAGAGTGATTGAGCGGTAGGAGGTCACCAGGGCAGCTCTGTAATCGAGCTCAGTCCCAATGCCCGAGGTGGGAGGGTGTCCCAGTTCTCAAACTGCTCTGACTGCAAGCTCCAATGGGGGGGTGGGGTGGGGAAGGTGGGGGGCAATGTGTGTGCGTGTGTGTGTGTGTGTGTGTGTGTGTGTGGGTTGGAGAAGTTCCATCCATTAGATTACTTTTTTAGATTCCCTACAGTGTGGAAACATGCCCAACCCAGTCCACAACGATCCTCCGAAGAGTAGCCCACCCAGACCCATTCCCCTCTGACTAATGCACCTAACACTACAAGCAATTTAGCGTGGCCAGTTCACCTGACCCGCACATCTTTGGACTGTGGGAGGAAACCGGAGCACCCAGAGGAAACCCACACAGACACAGGGAGAACGTGCAAACTCCACACAGTCAGTCGCCTGAGTCGGGAATTGAACCTGGGTCTCAGGCGCTGTGAGGCAGCAGTGCTAACCACTGTGCCACAGTGCCGCCCACAAATTGACCTGGAATTGTCCAGGTCTCCCTTCTCCCCCCCTGGGTGGCAGGATGGGAGACTGCGAGCTGATGTTAACATGTGCTAATGTCAGGTAAATAAACCACGGACCGCTCACTGATGGGTATCCTGACTCACCGTTCAAACCCTGTGGCCCATCCTGTACAAACGCTGGGAAGATTCAAGCCATTGCTTTCTGCTCATTACAGCTGCTCTTTCAACACATCACTTGTTTCATGAATCTTGTCTTATCTGTTGTTTGTTTACTTCCCTCTGACACACTTTAAGGTGTTTTTCGATATCAGGTGTTGAGTCAGTGTGAATGATCTCTGCTCTCCTGTCTGGTTAACCTAAATGCATGAGATCCTTTGACATTTCCTCTGGTCGTATCGATGTGTTAGAGGAGCAGTCCACTGAGACTATGTTCTGTGAAACCGCAAAGAACATCACTCAACATGAACAACGTCAACATCGCTCAATCACCTCAGAAACAGCTCGTGCACAGCTGATCTCTCTGAGAAACATCCCTTCCCCTAACCCGATACCTTTTACATCAAAACCAGAAACTGCTGGAAAAGCTTAGCAGGTCTGGCAGCATCTGTGGAGAGTTAAAGTTTCTGGCTCAGTGACTCTTCCTCAGAGCTGACGGCATTGAGGAAAAAGCTGGGTGTTTTTTTCCCTGCTGAAGGAAGGGTGGGGGGGAGGAGGTAAGGAGTGAACGATAGGTGGAGATAGAGGTCAAAGAGAGAGAGAGAGAGAGAGAGAGAGAAAACAGAGCTGGACTGACAAAAGAGTGCGGAGGTTTGTTGGAGCACTGCACCACGCCTGAGACAGAGATGTTGGCCTGGGAACAGGGTGGGGTGTTACAGTGGCAGGGAACTGGAAGCTCAGGGTGTTTTTTGTGTGGGCAAGATGTAGATGTTCCGTGGTCACCTAGTCTACACTTGAATCCCCCAGTGTGGAGGAGATCACACTGTGAGCAGTGAATGCTGTTTGACTGAATAAAAGGCAGGTTACGCATTAGGGGCATGGTAGAGGGCTAGCTGACTGACTGGGTACAGAGAGTGATTATAGAGGGGTCTGTTTCAGGATGGCAGCCAGTGACTAGTGGAGTTCTGCCTGGGTCAGTGTTGGGACCACAACTCCTCACGTTACACATTAACGACCTGGACGAAGGAACTGAGGGAGTTCTCACTAAGTTTGCAGATGACACGGAGCTCGGTGGAGGGACAGGTTTATGTTGAGGGAGCAGGGAGGCTGCAGGAGGATTTGGACAGACTGGGAGAGTGAGCAAACAAGTGGCAGATGGAATACAGTGTGGGAGAGTGTGAGGGGATGCACTTTGGGAGGAGGAATAGAGGCAGAGACTATTATCTAAACAGGGAAAGGCTTCAGAAACCTGAAGCACAAAGGGATTTGGGATTCCTAGTTCAGGATTCCCTTCCGGTTCACATGCAGGTTCAGTCGGCAGTTAGGAAGGTAAATGTAATGTTAGCTTTCATTTCAAGTGGGTTAGAATACAAGAGCAGGGATGTACTGCTGAGGCTGTGTAAGGCTGTGGTCAGGCTGCACTGGAATATTGGGAACAGTTTGGGGTCCTGTATCTAAGGAAGGATGTGCTGGGATTGGAGGGGGTCAGGGGAGGTTTACAAGGATGATCCCGGGGATGAAGGGCTTGTCATCTGAGGAGTGGTTGAGGACTCAATGGAGTTTAGAAGGATAAGGGGGAATCTGAAACTTACAGAATACTGAGAGGCCAGGATAGAGCAGAGGTGGAGAAGATGTTTCCGTTAGCAGGAGAGACTGGAGCCCACGGGCACAGCCTCAGGGTGAGGGGATGACCCTTTGGAACTGGGATGAGGAGGAATTCCTTCAGCCAGAGGGTGGGGAATCTGTGGGACCCACCCACAGAGAGCTGTGGAGGCCAAGTCACTGAGTGTATTTAAGACCGAGAGAGATAGGTTCCTGATTAGTAAGGGGTCAACAGTTGGAGGGAGAAGGTGAAAGACAAAGGTCTTTTCTCTAGGGTGAGAAAGTTCAAAACCAGGGGGCATATTTTTAAAGTGAGAGGAGAAGGATGTAAAAGGAGCCTCGGGGGGCAACCTTTCTCAATGGTGGTTTGTGTGGAATGAACCACCAGAGGAAGTGATCGATGCAGGTACGTGTTTAGGGAAGGTTCAGAGGAATATTGATTTGATTTGATTTGATTTGATTTGATTTATTGGTGTCACATGTACCTAAGTACAGTGAAAAGTTTTGTTTTGTGAGCAGTACAGGCAGATCATAGCAAACAATGACAGAGTGAGGCATACGGGGTTACTGCTGAACAGGAGGTGTACAAAGTAAAATTCACATTATTTGAAGTTAGAGAGGTCTGCTCATCAGTCTGATAACAGCAGGAGGAAGCTGTTCCTCCACCTGCTGGTGTGAGTGTGCTGGTTTCTGTATCTTCCTGACAATGGAGGTTGTAGAAGCTTATTACTGGAGTGTGATGGGTCTTTAATGTTGACCGTTCTGTGACAGCGAGCTGTGTAAGTGGAGTCCATGGATGGGGTTGGCTTCCGTGATGGTCTGGGCTGTACACACCACCACCTGTAGTGTCTAACGGTCCTGGGGCAGAGCTGTTGCCACACCAGGCCGTTATGCACCTGGACCATATGCTTTCAATGGTGCATCTGGGGACGTTGGTGAGGGTCCTTCTGGACATGCCAAAGTTCCTGAGCCACCTGAGGAAGAGGAGGTGTTGTTGTTCCTTCTTGACTATCACGCCTACGTGGGAAGTGTAGGATAGGTTGTCGGATATCGTCACTCCGAGGAACGTGATGCTCTCCACCCTTTCGACCTCCGCTCCATTGATGTAGACGGGGGTGTTCTCCTCCTCACTTTCTGACATCAACGATCCTGTTTAGTTTTGCTGACGTTGAGAGAGAGGTTGTTCTCATTGCACCACCTCACCAAGCCCTTTACCTCACTTCTGGATTTTGACGCATCGTTGTCCGTTATCTAGTTGACCATGGTAGTGTCACTAGCAAAATTATGCTAAATACAGGAAAATAGGACTAGGTTAGTTTGGGAAACGTGTTCCGCATGGACAATTAATCCAAAAGGTCAGTTTCCATACTGTGATATGCTATGACTCTATGTCAGCCATGAATGAGTGGTGGAGCAGACCTGGTGGGGTGAATGGCCTTATTCTGTTCCTATATCTTGTGTTCCAAGGGGATGTTAGAAAAGCTGAAAATGTGTTGCTGGAAAAGCGCAGCAGGTCAGGCAGCATCCAAGGAACAGGAAATTCAACGTTTCAGGCATGAGCCCTTCATCAGGAATGCTGAAAAAGGGCTCATGCCTGAAACGTCAATTCTCCTGCTCCTTGGATGCTGCCTGACCTGCTGCGCTTTTCCAGCAACACATTTTCAGCTCTGATCTCCAGCATCTGCATTCCTCACTTTCTCCTCGAGGATGTTAGAAAAGTCATGCCAGGAGGCGACAATGACAGAGCTGAGGGTTCAGTCAGGGGGTGAGCTGAGCTGGGTGTTTTTATCAAGGTGAGAGCTCCTGGCCTTTAGAGGGTATGGCATCTCAACCCAAACAAGACTATAATCAACAGGTTTCACAATCCCGGCCAAGGGGAGGGAAGGCAAGGTGAAAAGCAGTTTGATTTCCTCGCGTCTAATTGGAGGGAATCGTAGCTCATGAGCAGCTGTGTGTGGCAGACAGAGAGGCTGAATGGACAGAGGCAGTGATGGGAAGGGGATGTACAGGTGGTAGGTCAGGACAGGACATTTCATACTCCGAGGGAGAGCAGAGAGCCAAGTGGAAGTGAAGGGGACTTCTCAGTGTGGAGCCTGAGGCTGGAAAGATATCCCAGGGTGAGACAAGAGGCCATTGACTGGGCAGTTATAGGCCATTCGGCCCATCGAGTCTCTCCACCATTCAATAGGATCGTGTCTGATCTGATCATCCTCAATCTCTGCTTCCTGCCTTCCCCCCATAACCCTCGATCCCCTTCCTGATTAAAACTCTCTCTGTCTCAGCCTTGAATGACCCAGCCACGACAGCCCTCAGTCTCCCACAGATTCACTCCCCTCGGAGGGAAGACATTCCTTCTCATCTCTGTCTTCAATGGGTGAGCCCTTATTCTGAGATGATTCCCTCTGGTCCTAGTCTCTCCCTCACAAGGGGAACAAACTTCCCACATCTCCCCCTGTCACATCCCTTGAGAATCCTGTACGTTTCAATAAGGTCGCCTCCCATCCTTCTAAACCCCAATGAGCACTGGCCCAACCTCCTCAAACTAAATCAAAGAATTGTGAATGCTGGAGATCTGAAACATAAACAGAAAGCGCTGGAGAAACTCAGCAGGTCTGAGGAGAGAAAGCAAGAGTTAGCAGAGAGATGCAGTCTGGGGAAGAATAATGGAGCACAGGCAAGGTGTGTGATTGGCTAGAGAAGGAATTCAGAGGTAGAGATTGGACATAAACATGCTCAGAACCAAGGAGGCTCACATTAAACATGGTAGAGGAACAGAGAGAGAGAGAGAGAGAGAGAGAGTAGAAAAGGACTGAGAGAAGGTGCCCAGGACTGAGAAGAATAGTTAGAGAGAGTGCAGGGAGAGAGGGAGAGTGTGGGAGCTGCTTGATACAAGGGCTTGTTTTGGGGAACCAGTTGTGTTGTCTGCTGTCACAGACACTAACGTCTTGCGGGCTGCAGTGCATGTACGTTAAAAACAGCAACTGCTGAGGGCTGTTACCCAGAGAGACATGTCCCAACGAAACCAGAACAGGAAGTTACAGTACCTGCACTCACAGTCTCCTCACAGCAGTGTGTGTGTGGGGGGGTGTGTGTATGTGCAAGTGTGTGTCTGTGTTTTGTGCACATGTCTGTGTGTCTATGTGTGTATGTTTGTGTGTCTGTGTATCTGTATGTATGTATCTGTGTTTGTCTGTGTGTATGTGCCTGTGTGTGTGTGAGTGTGCATGTGTGAGAGTGTGTGTCTGTGTATGTGTGTGAGAGAGTGTGTGTCTGTGTGTGTATATGTGAGTGTGTGTTTGTGTGTGTGTGAGACAGAGAGGGTGTGTGTGTGAGTCTGCGTATGTGTGAGTGTGTGTGTATGTGTGCGAGTGTGTGTGTGTGTGTCTGTGTGTGTGAGAGAGTGTGCATATCTGTGTGTTTGTGCATGTTGTGAGAGTGTGTGTGTCTGTGTGTGTATGTGAGAGTGTGTGTCTGTGTGAGAGTGTGTGTGTGTCTGTGTATGTGTGAGTGTGTGTCTGTCTGTGTGAGAGTGTGTGTCTGTGTATGTGAGAGTGTGTGTGAGTCTGTGTGTGCATGCGTGTGTTTGTGTGTATGAATGTGTGACAGAGAGTGTGTGTGTGCGCGCGTGTGTGAGAGAGTGTATGTGTGCGCATGTGAGTGTGTGCGTGTGCGCATGTGAGAGAGTGTGTGTGTGTGCGTATGTGAGTTTGTGCGTGTGCGCATGTGAGAGAATGTGTGTGCACGTGAGAGTGTGTGTGCGTGTGAGAGCGTGTGTGTGTTTGTGTGCATGTGTGAGTGTGTGTGTGTGAGAGAGTATGTGTACGTGTGCGCGCGTGTGATGTGTGTGTATGTGTGTGCGCGTGTGAGAGAGTGTGAGTGCGTGTGTGAGTGTGTGTGTGTGCGTGTGTGTGTGCGCGTGTGTGTGAGAGTGTGTGTGTGCGCGTGTGAAAGAGTGTGTGAGAGTGTGTGTGCATGTGAGGGAGTGTGTGTGTGCACGTCTGAGAGAATATGTGTGTGCGTGTGAGAGTGTGTGTGTGCGTGCGCGCGTGTGAGAGTGTGTGTGTGTGCACATTTGAGAGAATATGTGTGTGTGCGTGTGAGAGTGTGTGTGCGTGCGTGCATGTGAGAGTGTGTGCATGTGAGAGTGTGTGTGTGCATGTGAGAGTGTGTGTGTACATGTGAGAGTGTGTGTGCATGTGAGAGAGTGTGTCTGTGCGTGTGTGTGCGTGTGTGTGCATGTGAGAGAGTGTGTGTGTATGTGTGCGCGTGTGAGAGAATGTGTGTGTGTGCGTGTGAGAGTGTGTGTGCGCGTGCGTGTGAGAGTGTGTGTGCATGTGAGAGAGTGTGCGTTCATGTGAGAGAGTGTGCGTTTGCGTGTGTGTGTGTGTGAGACAATTGTGCTCAGACTGTACCAAGACCTGACTCTTACAGAGAAAGAGAGAGGCTGTGGGATTATAAAGGTCCAAAGAGAGTCCTCATTGTCAAATTTCCAAACATCCTGTTACTGAGGGTTCTGCTGTATGGGCCATGATCAGTGTGAACTGTTACTGAGAGCAGCCTGGAATGAGGAGTGATGGGATCAGCGATGGGCACCTTACTGACTCACAGAAACAGCTCGATGGGTTTAATGACTTACTCTTACTGCTGCTGGTCAAAACGTTCATGGTAGAGACATCAGTAAATTCAACAGTGGAAATTTCCAACTGCAAACCTGCTGTTTTGAGCTAATGGAGTTGTGGTTTGATTCAAAACTCTCCGAGAGAGCCTGGGATGGTTGTTCCGGGCCTTCTGATGTCAGATGCACAAGGAAATGTCCCTTCAGCACTGTGTCAGTGGGAATCCCAAAAACAGCCCGAGCCAACCCCCAGACACATCAATCTCACCCGGTACAGGTGAAGTGCAAATTACCCTGAGTCACAAACAAGAGATGCAGAGCTAGAGAGGGGGTGGACAGAGACACAGAGGGATAGAGAGAGTGAGAAGGAGAGGGAGGGAGAGAAAAGACCAGGCAAAGAGAGAAATTGAGACTGAATAGGAGAGAGAGGAGTCAGACAGGAGTGAGGGGCAGCTGGAGATGCAGGAGATGGAGGCCGGGTAAAGTTATTGAGGCGAGCAATCCACAGCCTGTCCCATGTGGGGTATCCTGAATTCAATAAAAACTGGAATTGAAAGCTAGCCAAATGGTGACTACGCTCCATCACCACACAAAAAAACCCCATCGGGTTATCCAGTATTTTTCAAGGAGGGAGATCTGCCGTCCTTACCCTGTCTGGCCTATACGTGACTCCAGACCCACAGCAATGGGGCTGACTCTTAACCAACCCTGGAAATGCCCTGAGTGAGGCACTCATTCAATGGGCAATACAGGATGGACAACAGCCCCAGATAGGCCGATATCCCTGTGTCCCGTGTGTGAGAATGAGAGGGAGAGAAATGGTGAGAGTCTGAGAGGGCAGCAGTGAGGGAGGCTCTGAGGGAGATGGT
Source organism: Hemiscyllium ocellatum (assembly GCF_020745735.1). Taxonomy (NCBI): domain Eukaryota; kingdom Metazoa; phylum Chordata; class Chondrichthyes; order Orectolobiformes; family Hemiscylliidae; genus Hemiscyllium; species Hemiscyllium ocellatum. The sequence continues at coordinate 4,858,565 of NC_083402.1, forward strand.
CGGGATGAATGGACTAACAGACGGTGTGGTACAATACAGTCCCAAACAGGATTCCAGGAAATGAGGACAGCTTGAAAGCATTTCCCTCATATTTACAGAATGCGTAATTCCTTGAAGCAGCGATGCTAATGTGTGCATGTTGCTGGGTGCTTTCTGAGTTACTCTGGATGTGCACTGTCAGAATTGAGGTCAGCTGTGGTTTTCTGAACTCCACCAACTCATCCGAAGCAGTGAACCATTTGATCGAAGCAGCGAGGCGCAGCATTTCCTCCTCCCCCTCTCATTCAGCGAGTGTGTCGCTCTGACCAAACTTAGCTGCACACCACACGCACCACTCCAATTTGCAGCAACCCCCTGCTGCATTTTCTCTCCTGCCAGCCCCTATTCTGCAAACGTCTCACTAAATTCCTTTTGCAATCTGCTTCCCCTGCCCCAGTAAGTGGTGCACTCGTAACCACCACTTGCTTCAGCTCCTCTCTGTTGGTTGCTGTCACTGACATTAATTCTGGTGCACGGCTCCAGCAAGTAGAAACCTACTTCACACCTTTTTTTCTCATTTATTCATTCACAAAATGCATGTGTTTGCCAGCCAGGCCAGACTTTGTGGCCCATCCTTAATTGGCCAGAGGGCAGTTAAAAAGGCCAACCAAATTGCTGTGGGTCTGGAGTCACGTGTAGGCCAGACCAGGTAAAGATGGCAGATTTTTCTCCCGATCGGACATCAGTGGGTCTCAAAGACAGATCCCTGGTCATCAATAGGTTCTTCCAGACTTTTATTGAATTCACATTCTACCATCTGCCATGGTGGGTCTCCAGAACATAAATATGTGGAACATCGGAGCCAGAGGAGGCCATTCGGCCCTTCGAGCCTGCTCCATCATTCAATAGGACCATCCAAGCCAAGATCCTGTTCCCAGTCTCTCTCCTCGTTTCCTTTAATCCCTTTATCCCCAAGAACTCGCACGGTGGCACAGTGGTTAGCACTGCTGCCTCACAGCGCCTGTAGACCCGGGTTCAATTCCCGACTCAGGCGACTGACTGTGTGGAGTTTGCACGTTCTCCCCGTGTCTGCGTGGGTTTCCTCCGGGTGCTCCGGTTTCCTCCCACAGTCCAAAGATGTGCGGGTTAGGTGAATTGGCCAAGCTAAATTGCCCGTAGTGTTAGGTAAGGGGTAAATGTAGGGGTATGGGTGGGTTGCGCTTCGGCGGGTCGGTGTGGACTTGTTGGGCCGAAGGGCCTGTTTCCACACTGTAAGTCTAATCTAATCAAACTATATCTCACTCCTTGAAACCATTCAATGTTTTGGCCTCAATCACTCTCAGTGACAGAGAATCCCACAGTCTCCCCACTCTCTGGGTGAAGACATTTCTCCCCAGCTCAGTCCCACAAAGGCCTACCCTGTATTCTTAGAATGTGACCCCCCAGTTCGAGACGCCCCAGTCATTGAGAGCATCCCTTCTCCCCTGAAGATAATCTAAACCTCTCCCTCGACGTCAGTCCTGTCATCCCAGGAATCAGCTTTGTAAACCTTTGTTCCATTCCTCCATAGCTAGGACCTTCTTCAGATAAGGAGACCAAAACTGCGCACAGTATTCCAGGTGTGGTCTCTCCAAGGCCTTGGACAGTTGCAGCAAGACATCCCAGCTCCTGGACACCAACACTCTCACTATGAAGGTCAACATCCCATTTCCCTTCTTCACTGCCTGCTGCCCCTGCCTGGTTACTTTCAGCGACTGGGGTACAAGGATCTCTGTACAATTCCCCACTTCCCAATCTATCTTTGCATTAATGAAGGTAGAGCAGTAGATGTGGTGTACAGGGATTTTAGTCAAGAGTGTGGTGCTAGAAAGGCTCAGCAGGTCAGGCTTATGCCTGAAACATCGCTGCTCCTGCTCCTCGGATGCTGCCTGACCAGCTGTGCTTTTCCAGCACCACACTCTCGACTCTGATCTCCAACATCTGCAGTCCTCACTTTCTCCTAGTGCATGGATTTTAGCAAGGCATTTGATAAGGTTCCCCTGGTAGGCTCATTCAGAAAGTAAGGAGGCATGGGATGCAGGGTAATCTGGCTGTCTGGGTATGGAATTGGCTGGCCCACAGAAGACAGAGGGTGGTGGTAGATGGAATGCATTCAGCACGGAGCTCGGTGACCAGTGGTGTTCTGCAGGGATCTGTTCTGGGACCTCTGCTCTTTGTGACTTTTATAAATGACGTGGATGAGAAAATGGAAGAGTGGTTTAGTAAGTTTGCTGATGACATGATGGTTGATGGAGTTGTGGATGGTGTGGAGGGCTGTTGTAAGTAGTAACGGGACATTGACAGGATGCAGAGCTGGGCTGAGAGGTGGTAGATGGAGTTCAACCTGGAAAAGTGTGAAGTGATTCATTTTGGAAGGTGAATTTGAATGCAGATTACAGGGTTAAAGGCAGGATTCTTGGCAGGGTGGAGGAACAGAGGGATCTTGGGGCCCATGTCCATAGATCCCTCAAAGCTGCCACCCAAGTTGATAGAATTATCAAGAAGGCATATGGTGTGTTGGATTTCCTTCCAATGTGTGCAATAACCCAATCTCTCTCTCCTGAAGGGGAAGGGGAAACTATCAGAAGGTTATTATTAAACAAGAAAGAGTACAGAAAAGCTTAACAAGGCTGAGACCAGGACTGAAGGGTTTAAGTTGTAAGGAGAGGCTGTTTTCCCTGGAGCGTCGGAGGCTGAGGGGTGACCTTATAGAGGTTTATAAAATCATGAGGGGCATGGATAGGGTAAATAGACAAAGTCTTTTCACTGGGGTTGGGGAATCCAGAACCAAAGGACATAGGTTTAGGGTGAGAGGGGAAAGATATAAAAGGGACTTAAGGGGCAACATTTTCACACAGAGGGTGGTGTGTGTATGGAATGAGCTGCCAGAGGATGTGGTGGAGGCTGGTACAATTGCAACGTTTAAAAGGCATCTGGATGGGTATATGAATAGGAAGTGTTTAGAGGGATATGGGTCAAGTGCTGGTAAATGGGATTAGATGAGGTTAGGATATCGGGTTGGCATGGATGAGTTGGACAAAAGGGTCTGTTTCAATGCTGTACAGCTCTATGACTCTCTGATTAACCCCCCAGTCACCCCACGCCCCACCACCTAACTACCCTCCTCTACTGGGGAAGAACCCAGCTCTTGTCTTTATGTTGGAAATTGATCACCAAACCACGTGATTCTCAAACACACTCTGGAACTTTGAGAGCCCAACCCTGAAACTTAGATGCTGCTGTTGGAGGTGGGAGATCTCGAGGGTGTCTTCAGTATGGAGTCACTCACGCTCTCTCTCTCTCTCTCTCTCTCTCTATCTCTCTTTTTGATGTTAAACCATGAAGAGACTTTGGAGTGCATGAGCATAGTTTCTTGAAAGTGGAGTCCCAGGTAGACACGGTGGTGAAGGCAGCGTTTGGTATGCTTTCCTTTATTGGTCAGAGTATTGAGTACAGGAGTTGGGAGGTCATGTTGCAGCTGTACAGGACATTGGTTAGGCCACTGTTGGAATATTGTGTGCAATTCTGTTCTCCTTCCTATTGGAAAGATGTTGTGAATCTTGAAAGGGTTCAGAAAAGATTTACAAGGATGTTGCTGGGGTTGGAGGATTTGAGCTATAGGGAGAGGCTGAACAGGCTGGGGCTGTTTTCCCTGGAGTGTCGGAGGCTGAGGGGTGACCTTATAGAGGTTTACAAAATTATGAGGGGCATAGATAGGGTAAATAGACAAAGACTTTTTCCTGGGATTGGGGAGTCCAGAACTAGAGGGCATAGGTTTAGGGTGAGAGGGGGAAGATATAAAAGAGACCTAAGGGACAACTTTTTCACACAGAGGGTGGTACGTGTATGGAATGAGCTGCCAGAGGAAGTGGTGGAGGCTGGTACAATTGCAACATTTAAGAGGCATTTGGATGGGTATATGAATAGGAAGGGTTTGGAGGGATATGGGCCGGGTGCTGGCAGGTGGGACTGAAGGGTCTGATCCTGTGCTGTACATAGAGTTATAGAGATGTACAGCATAGAAACAGACCCTTCGGTCCAACACATCCATGCCAACCAGATATCCCAACCCAATCTAGTTCCACCTACCAGCACCCAGCCCATATCCCTCCTGCTGGGTGAGGGTGTCCCTGTAATGGGTGCTGGGTGGGGTGCCCCTGCAATGGGTGATGGGTGGGGGGATCCCTGTAATTGGTGCTGGGTTGAGGGTCCCTGTGATTGGTGCTGGGTTGGGGAGTCCCTGTAATGGGTGCTGGGTGGGGGATCCCTGTGATGGGTGCTGGGTGAGGGTCCCTGCAATGGGTGCTGGGTGGGGTGGTCCCTGCGATGGGTGCTGGGTGGGGGAGTCCCTGCGATGAGTGCTGAGTGGAGAGTCCCTGCGATGGGTGAGGGTGGGGGCGTCCCAGTGATGGGTGCTGGGTGGGGAGTCCCTGCGATGGGTAATTGGTGGGGAAGTCCCTGTGATGGGTGCTAGGTGGGGAGTCTCTGCGATGGGTGCTGGGTGTGGGTTTCCCTGCAATGGGTGCTGGGTGGGGGGGTCCCTGTGATGGCTGCTGGATGGAGGGATCCCTGTGATGGGTGCTAGGTGGGGAGTCCCTGCGTTGAGTGTTGGGTGGTGGAGGGCAGTGCTGGGTGGGGTTGGGCAATGCTGGGTGGGGGTGGGCAGTGCTGGGTGGGGGTGGGCAGTGCTGGGTGGGGGTGGGCAGTGCTGGGTGCTGCTGCAGGTATTGCCCTGCAGAGTGGCAGGGGACCTAACCAGCTCTCGGCTGATGTTCTCCATCGCCTGGGAACAGTGGGAGCTGGGAGCTGGGAGCTGGGAGCTGGGAGCTGACACTGAGCCCCGCTTACAGGGTGTGTGGATGTGCAGTGGGATCCTGCCTGCGCAGACCCCCTACTCACTGGCCTCAGGATCCCGGATCCCCTCTCCCCGGGACCATGTAACCCAGGGTCTGAGGCGTGTGCAGGATCCATGTTGTGGGTCTTTGCCTCACAGAGAGGCAGTTTCTGTACAGACTGCTGCTGCTCCCCACCCCACCCCTGTCCCCCTCCACCTACCGCCCGGTCAGCCCTGGGCATGGCTATTACCCACAGCGGTGGGCACTCTAGGCGGGGGTTCTCCCCCTTTCCCTGGAGGATTTGGGGTAGAGAGTGTTGCACACAGCAGACTGTGGTGGGTCACAGACGCCCCAGCCCAACTGTTCTGTGGTGCTGTGGAGTCTGTGGACCACGTGTGTCTGGGGTGTGGGCGTGCGTACTCCCTTTTTGATTTCCTCAAGAACCTCCTCCTTCTCCGTTTCTGGTTGCACTTCAGTCCCACCGAAGCTCCTGATCTTCGGGCACCCGGTGCGGAGGAGGGAGGGCAGGTCTGAAGACCTCCTGGTGGGTCTGCTCCTGGGCCTGGCCAAACTGGCCATAAACAGGTCCAGGCAGCGGGCCGTGGAGGGGGTCGTGAGGGCCGACTGCCTGCCCCCTTCCGCGGTTACGTTAGGGCCCGGGTGACCTTGGAAAAGGAGCACGCGGTGTCCACCAACACCCTGGAGTTGTTCAGGGAGAGGTGGGCGCCGCAGGGAGTGGAGTGCATCATTTCCCCCTCCAATTCCGTTTTGTTTTAGCACCCTCTCTCTCTCTCTCCATCTCTCTTTCTCTCTCTATCTCAATCTCTCTCTCTATCTCTCTTTCCATCTCTCTGTCTCTCTCTTTCCATCTCTCTCTCTCTTTCTCTCTCTCCATCTCTCTCTATCTCCATCTCACTCTGTCTCTGTCTCTGTCTCTCTCTCTCTCTCTCTTTCTGACTCTCTCTCTCTCTCCATCTTTCTCTCTCTCTATCTCCATCTCTCTCTCTCTCTCTCTCTGTCTCTATCTCTCTTTCTGTCTCTGTCTCTCTGTCTCTCTCCATCTCTCTCTCTCTCTTTCTCTCTTTCTCTGTCTCTCTGTCTCTGTCTCTCTTTCTATCTCTGTCTCTCTCTTCATCTCTCTCTCTCTCTCTCTTCCTATCGCCCCTCTCCTTCACGTTTTGACATGGGTGTTCCTTATAAATATTGGATTGGCCGCACGGGGGTTTCTGGTGATAATGCACAGAGGGGGGAGAGAATACCACAGGGATGTGATAACACAAACCAGACTGGTGCAGTTCTGTGTGAGAACACACCTGGATACAAAACAAAATAAAGCAAAATAAAGCAGAGTCAGGTCCTGCACAGCTGTCTGTCTGGGTGGGGAGCAGAATCCTCCAGTCCCCACAATATGGGCAGGCCATTCGGCCCAGCAGGTCCATACTGACCCTCCAAACAGCACCTTTGTGATTGCTGGGGGAAGCCTGAGCACTCGCAGGAAACCCACGCAGACACAGAGAGAACGTGCAAACTCCACACAGGCAAGTTTGTTTTGGTGTTCAACACTACACAACGTTCCTGTCCCTGACAGGCTTCCTGTGCTTTATCAGTGAGGTTAAATCGACACAGCGAGAGACATAATATACTCCAGCTCCCCTGCAGTTTCCAGGGAAGTACAGAGTATACCCAATATCACCTCCTCACAACCTGCTCTGGAGCTGTGCTGGGTGACCCTCATAGGGAGCTGTGTTTCCAACTTTGTGTGTGATATCACTGAGGGTTAGATACAAAACCAGTGAGGAACACACAACCCAATGTTTCCCTGTCCTGGGGGTGTTTGATGGGGAGAGTATAGAGTGAGCTTTACTCTGTATCTAACCCCGTGCTGTCCCTGTCCTGGGAGTGTTTGATGGGGAACAGTGTAGAGGGAGCTTTACTCTGTATCTAACCCCGTGCTGTCCCTGTCCTGAGAGTGTTTGATGGGGGACAGTGTAGAGAAAGCTTTACTCTGTATCTAACCCCATGCTGTCCCTGTCCTGGGTGTGTTTGATGGGGGACAGTGTAGAGAAAGCTTTACTCTGTATCTAACCCTGTGCTGTCCCTGTTGTTTAATGGGGGAGCAGTGTAGAGGGAGCTTACTCTGTATCTAACCCCGTGCTGTCCCTGTCCTGGGAGTGTTTGATGGGGGACAGTGTAGAGAAAGCTTTACTCTCTGTTGTCAGGTGTAGAGGGAGATCGATTCCACCAGTTTTCTTGGTGAGATTTGGACCCATGTCCCCTGAGCATGCGGTTGACTGAGGTGCAAGGTTCCCACGGCATGAGCATCCTCTGCCTGTGAGAGGGAGCTGGTGCTGAGTGGGTGGGGGTGGTGGGTGAGTGTTTCTCGCTGTGTTAGCCATACTCTAACAGTGCCCAGGTTTCAGCCAGCCGAGTTGCCAGGCTGCTTGTTCAATGGTAATTCCATTACGTCGGGTTATCTGAAGCCATCTCCCCATCGGCGTGACACACACGGTTTCCACAAGTAGAAACAAACACTTAGATTTCCACTGCCTGCAGCGGCGTACAGCTTCCTCCAACACCAGCCCTGTCACCCACACCTGCTCTAGAGACTGGCAGCAATATAACCACAACAGGGGGGTGCCAGGGGGGGAAGGGGGAGAGTGTCAATATTTACAGGGGGGTCCCCGAGGGAGGGGGGAGTGTGTCAGTATTTACAGGGGGGTCTCCGAGGGGAGGGGGGAGTGTGTCAGTATTTACAGGGGGTCCCCAGGGGGAGGGGGGGGTGTGTCAGTATTTACAGGGGGGGTCCCCGAGGGGAAGGGGGGAGTGTGTCAGTATTTACAGGGGGGTCTCCGAGGGGAGGGGGGAGTGTGTCAGTATTTACAGGGGGGTCCCAGGGGGGAGGGGGGAGTGTGTCAGTATTTACAGGGGGTCCCCAGGGGGAAGGGGGGAGTGTGTCAGTATTTACAGGGGGGTCCCGGGGGGAGGGGGGAGTGTGTCAGTATTTACAGGGGGTCCCCAGGGGGAAGGGGGGAGTGTGTCAGTATTTACAGGGGGGTCCCAGGGGGGAGGGGGGAGTGTGTCAGTATTTACAGGGGGTCCCCAGGGGGAAGGGGGGAGTGTGTCAGTATTTACAGGGGGGTCCCCGAGGGGAGGGGGGAGTGTGTCAGTATTTACAGGGGGGTCCCCAGGGAGAAGGGGGGAGTGTGTCAGTATTTACAGGGGGGTCTCCGAGGGGAGGGGGGAGTGTGTCAGTATTTACAGGGGGTCCCCAGGGGGAGGGGGAGTGTGTCAGTATTTACAGGGGGGTCTCCGAGGTGAGGGGGGAGTGTGTCAGTATTTACAGGGGGTCCCCAGGGAGAGGGGGGAGTGTGTCAGTATTTACAGGGGGGTCCCGAGGGGGGAGGGGGGAGTGTGTCAGTATTTACAGGGGGGGTCCCCGAGGGGGAGGGGGGAGTGTGTCAGTATTTACAGGGGGGTCCCCAGGGGGGAGGGAGGAGTGTGTCAGTATTTACAAGGGGGTCCCCAGGGGGGAGTGTGTCAGTCTTTACAAGAGGGTCCCCGGGGGGACGGGGGAGTGTGTCAGTATTTACAGGGGGGTCCCCAGGGGGGAGTGTGTCAGTATTTACAAGAGGGTCCCCAGGGGGGAGGGAGGAGTGTGTCAGTATTTACAAGGGGGTCCCCAGGGGGGAGTGTGTCAGTATTTACAAGGGGGTCCCCGGGGGGGAGAGGGGAGTGTGTCAGTATTTACAGGGGGGTCCCCAGGGGGAGTGTGTCAGCATTTACAGGGGGGTCCCGAGGGGGGAGGGGGGAGTGTGTCAGTATTTACAGGGGGGGTCCCCGAGGGGGAGGGGGGAGTGTGTCAGTATTTACAGGGGGGTCCCCAGGGGGGAGGGAGGAGTGTGTCAGTATTTACAAGGGGGTCCCCAGGGGGGAGTGTGTCAGTCTTTACAAGAGGGTCCCCGGGGGGGAGAGGGGAGTGTGTCAGTATTTACAGGGGGGTCCCCAGGGGGAGTGTGTCAGCATTTACAGGGGGTCCCCAGGGGGAGTGTGTCAGCATTTACAGGGGGGCCCCTGAGGGGAGTGTGTCAGTATTTACAGGGGGTCCCGGGGGGTTGGGGGGAGTGTGTCAGTATTTACAGGGGATCCCCGAGGGGAGGGGGAGTGTGTCAGTATTTACAGGGGGGCCCCTGAGGGGACGGGGGAGTGTGTCAGTATTTACAGGGGGGGTCCCTGAGGGGAGGGGGAGTGTGTCAGTATTTACAGGGGGGCCCCTGAGGGGAGGGGGGAGTGTGTCAGTATTTACAGGGGGGTCCCCGAGGGGGGAGGGGGGGAGTGTGTCAGTATTTACAGGGGGTTCCCCGAGGGGGAGGGGGGAGTGTGTCAGGATTTACCGGGGGGTCCCTGAGGGGGAGGGGGGGAGTGTGTCAGTATTTACAGGGGCGTCCCCGGGGGGGGGAGGGGGGAGTGTGTCAGTATTTACAGGGGGCCCCCGAGGGGTAGGGGGAGTGTGTCAGTATTTACAGGGGGTCCCCAGGGGGAGGGTGGTGTGTGTCAGTATTTACAGGGGGGGTCCCCGAGGGGGAGCGGGGAGTGTGTCAGTATTTACAGGGGGGTCCCTGAGGGGAGGGGGGAGTGTGTCAGTATTTACAGGGCGGGACCCCGAGGGGGAGGGGGAGTGTGTCAGTATTTACAGGGGGGTCCCCAGGGGGAGGGGGAGTGTGTCAGTATTTACAGGGGGGTCCCCAGGGGGAGGGGGGAGTGTGTCAGTATTTACAGGGGGGTCCCTGGGGGGAGGGGGGAGTGTGTCAGTATTTTCAGGGGGTCCCCAGGGGGGAGTGTGTCAGTATTTACAGGGGGGTCCCCAAGGGGTGGGGGGAGTGTGTCAGTATTTACAGGGGGCCCCCAGGGGGAGTGTGTCAGTATTTACGGGGGATCCCCGGGGGGAGGGGGAGTGTGTCAGTATTTACAGGGGGGTCCCTGAGGGGAGGGGGGAGTGTGTCAGTATTTACAGGGGGGTCCCCGGGGGGGGAGCGGGGAGTGTGTCAGTATTTACAGGGGGGTCCCCGGGAGGGAGGGGGGAGTGTGTCAGTATTTACAGGGGGTTCCCCGAGGGGAGGGGGGAGTGTGTCAGTATTTACAGGGGGGTCCCCGAGGGGTGGGGGGCCTGTGTCAGTATTTACAGGGAATCCCCGGGGGGGGAGGGGGGAGTGTGTCAGTATTTACAGGAGGGTCCCCGGGGGGAGGGGGGAGTGTGTCAGTATTTACAGGGGGGTCTCCAGGGGGAGGGGGGAGTGTGTCAGTATTTACAGGGGGGTCCCCGGGGGGGAGGGGGGAGTGTGTCAGTATTTACAGGGGGCTCTCTGAGGGTGGAGGGGAGGGAGTGTGTCAGTGTCTGGAGTGTACTGTCTGAGAGTATGGGGGGAGGGGGAGGGTCACTCGAGGGGTTAGGGTCTGGGATGTACTGTCTGAGAGTATGGGGGGAGGGGGAGGTTCACTCGAGGGGTTAGGTTCTGGGATGTACTGTCTGAGAGTGTGGGGGGAGGGGAGGTTCACTCGAGGGGTTAAGGTCTGGGATGTACTGTCTGAGAGTGTGGGGGGTAGGGGGAGGTTCACTCAAGGGGTTAGGGTCTGGGATGTACTGTCTGAGAGTGTGGGAGGAGGGGGAGGTTCACTCGAGGGGTTAGGGTCTGGGATGTACTGTTTGAGAGTGTGGAGGGAGGGGGAGGTTCACTCGAGGGGTTAAGGTCTGGGATGTACTGTCTGAGAGTGTGGGGGGAGGGGGAGGTTCACTCGAGGGGTTAGGGTCTGGGGTGTACTGTCTGAGAGTGTGGAGGGAGGGGGAGGGTCACTCGAGGGGGTTAGGGTCTGGGATGTACTGTCTGAGAGTGTGGGGGGAGGGGGAGGTTCACTCGAGGGGTTAAGGTCTGGGATGTACTGTCTGAGAGTGTGGGGGGAGGGGGAGGGTCACTCGAGGGGGTTAGGGTCTGGGATGTACTGTCTGAGAGTGTGGGGGGAGGGGGAGGGTCACTCGAGGGGGTTAGGGTCTGGGATGTACTGTCTGAGAGTGTGAGGGCAGGGGGAGGGTCACTCGAGGGGGTTAGGGTCTGGGATGTACTGTCTGAGAGTGTGGGGGGAGGGGGAGGGTCACTCGAGGGGGTTAGGGTCTGGGATGTACTGTCTGAGAGTGTGGGGGGAGGGGGAGGTTCACTCGAGGGGTTAGGGTCTGGGGTGTACTGTCTGAGAGTGTGGAGGGAGGGGGAGGGTCACTCGAGGGGGTTAGGGTCTGGGATGTACTGTCTGAGAATGTGGGGGGAGGGGGAGGTTCACTCGAGGGGTTAAGGTCTGGGATGTACTGTCTGAGAGTGTGGGGGGAGGGGGAGGGTCACTCGAGGGGGTTAGGGTCTGGGATGTACTGTCTGAGAGTGTGGGGGGAGGGGGAGGGTCACTCGAGGGGGTTAGGGTCTGGGATGTACTGTCTGAGAGTGTGAGGGCAGGGGGAGGGTCACTCGAGGGGGTTAGGGTCTGGGATGTACTGTCTGAGAGTGTGGGGGGAGGGGGAGGGTCACTCGAGGGGGTTAGGGTCTGGGATGTACTGTCTGAGAGTGTGGGGGGAGGGGGAGGTTCACTCGAGGGGGTTAGGGTCTGGGATGTACTGTCTGAGAGTGTGGGGGGAGGGGGAGGGTCACTCGAGGGGGTTAGGGTCTGGGATGTACTGTCTGAGAGTGTGGGGGGAGGGGGAGGGTCACTCGAGGGGGTTAGGGTCTGGGATGTACTGTCTGAGAGTGTGGGGGGAGGGGGAGGGTCACTCGAGGGGGTTAGGGTCTGGGATGTACTGTCTGAGAGTGTGGGGGGAGGGGGAGGGTCACTCGAGGGGGTTAGGGTCTGGAATGTACTGTCTGAGAGTGTGAGGGCAGGGGGAGGGTCACTCGAGGGGGTTAGGGTCTGGGATGTACTGTCTGAGAGTGTGGGGGGAGGGGGAGGGTCACTCGAGGGGGTTAGGGTCTGGGATGTACTGTCTGAGAGTGTGGGGGGAGGGGGAGGTTCACTCGAGGGGGTTAGGGTCTGGGATGTACTGTCTGAGAGTGTGGGGGGAGGGGGAGGGTCACTCGAGGGGGTTAGGGTCTGGGATGTACTGTCTGAGAGTGTGGGGGGAGGGGGAGGGTCACTCGAGGGGGTTAGGGTCTGGGATGTACTGTCTGAGAGTGTGGGGGGAGGGGGAGGGTCACTCGAGGGGGTTAGGGTCTGGGATGTACTGTCTGAGAGTGTGGGGGGAGTGGGAGGGTCACTCGAGGGGGTTAGGGTCTGGGATGTACTGTCTGAGAGTGTGGGGGGAGGGGGAGGTTCACTCGAGGGGGTTAGGGTCTGGGATGTACTGTCTGAGAGTGTGGGGGGAGGGGGAGGTTCACTCGAGGGGGTTAGGGTCTGGGATGTACTGTCTGAGAGTGTGGGGGGAGATTGTTCCTTTCTGAAAAGCATTGGATGATCTGAATGGGGTGAATATTGCAGGTTCTCCATTTCCAGAATATGTAACCTGTGGCTTTTACCTTCTGTTGGTCTTCGTTCATTGCAACAATAGGTTTAGTAAATATTTCAATGTGTTTTTCAGTCTCTATGAATCGTTGATAAACAATTGGTGCTAATAAACTGATTAAAACGAGGTGACACAGCCTCAGGTACCAGGTTAACCCAGTCCAACACCAGAATCTCTAAATCAGGGACCAGGAGGATTGAATCATCCATCATTCCTACAGCTGTCCCGCTTATTGGTTATCATTAACATTTCCTTTCAGACCGAGCCCTGTCCCTGTCCAAGCGAAATGACAAGCTGCATTTCTTAAATGTGAGTCATCACCATAGCATATACATAGTACGTTCCTGTCCAATAGCCTCACACACAGTGCAGCATCCCTCTGTCCCTCTGCAGTCTCTCGGGACCGTGGGTGTTAGATTTACACACGGGTTTAATGGATACAGAACTGGCTGATTATTCCAAAGTGTGACCTCTAGATTCTGGGACAGGATTCTGAGCTCCCTTTCATCATGGGGTCAGAAGTGGGGGCGAGCGCACAATGTTCAGCACCATTTGCAACTCCTCAGAGACTGAAGCAGCCCGTGTCCAAATGGGACAGGATCTGGACAATGTCCAGGCTTGGGCTGAGAAGAGTCAAGAAATATTCACACCACACAAATCCAACCGATGACCATCGCCAATAAGAGACACTCGAACCACTCCTCCTTGCCATTCAATGGTGTTACCATTACTGAATCCCTCACTGTCACCATCCTGGTGGTCATCATTGACCAGAAATTCAACTCGGCTCATCACATTAACCCAGCGGCTACAGGAGCAGGTCTGAGGCTGGGAATACTGGAACAAGTAACTCACCCCCAAAACCTGACAAGGCACAAGGCAGGAGTGTGATGGAATACTCCGCACTTGCCCCTGGATGGGGGCAGCTCCAACAACACTTAAGAAGCTCAACACCATCCAGGACAAAGTAGCCCCCACTTAATTGGCACCACATCCACAAACATCCCCTCCCTCCCCCATCGACACTCAGTAACAGCAGTGTGTACCATCCCCTCCCTCCCCCCACCGACGCTCAGTAGCAGCAGTGTGTACCATCCCCTCCCTCCCCCCCACCGACACTCAGTAACAGCAGTGTGTACCATCCCCTCCCTCACCCACTGACACTCAGTAGCAGCAGTGTGTACCATCCCTCCCCCCCCCCACCGACGCTCAGTAACAGCAGTGTGTACCATCCCCTCCCTCACCCCACCGACGCTCAGTAACAGCAGTGTGTACCATCCCCTCCCTCCCCCACCGACACTCAGTAACAGCAGTGTGTACCATCCCCTCCCTCCCCCACCGACGCTCAGTAACAGCAGTGTGTACCATCCCCTCCCTCCCCCACCGACACTCAGTAACAGCAGTGTGTACCATCCCCTCCCTCACCCACCGACGCTCAGTAACAGCAGTGTGTACCATCCCTCCCTCCCCCACCGACGCTCAGTAACAGCAGTGTGTACCATCCCCTCCCTCACCCCACCGACGCTCAGTAACAGCAGTGTGTACCATCCCCTCCCTCCCCCACCGACGCTCAGTAACAGCAGTGTGTACCATCCCCTCCCTCCCCCCACCGACGCTCAGTAACAGCAGTGTGTACCATCCCCTCCCTCCCCCACTGACGCTCAGTAACAGCAGTGTGTACTGTCTACAAGATGCAGAAATTCACCAAAGGTCCGGTGACAGCACCTTCCAAAACCATCCCCACTTCCATCTAGAAGGACAAGGGCAGCAGATACATGGGAACCCCACTCCCTGCAAGTTCCCCTCCAAGCCCCTCACCATCCTGACTTGGAAATATATCACCGTTCCTTCAGTGTCACTGGGTCAGAATCCTGGAATTCCCTCCCTCAGGGCATTGTGGGTCACCCTACAGCACATGGACTGCAGCGGGTCAGGAAGGCAGCTCACCCCCACCTTCTCAAGGGGCAACTAGGGACAGGCAATAAATGCTGGACTTAGCCAGAGATGCCCACATTCCATGACTGAATACAAACCTCCACCTGTTATTGGTGGCAGCTTCCTCTTAATTCACAATAGAAAATGGAACAGAAATGGGGGAGGGTGGGCGAAGCCCTTGATAAGCTATATTATAACCTCCTGACTTGCTTCCTATATGCTGCCTGCAGGACCTCATCCCTTTCCATACTGCTCTGTCTGTTTGTGCTACACCCCCTGAGAGCCCATCTCTGCCTATGTTTTCTGAAACAGCAGATTTGTTTGAGGTGGGAATAGCCATAGAAGACTCCTGCACTACCTGCCTCCTCATCCTACCATTCCGAGCAGTCAGCCATCACCGTGACCCTGGATCTGCAGTGTCTCCACCTTCCTGAAACTGCTACCCATCACACCCCCCGGTTCCTGTAAACTCTTTTAACTGGTCCACGCAGTCCAATCAGATTCACAACCAAACACATTTACTGCAACATGGTCTCCAGGAATATTCAAAACCTCCCTGATCTCCCACATCTCCTCTGCCCCACCTAGACATCTACAGTGGAGCACATTATCCCATCAAAAGTCATCTCTCTGCCTCTTTAACAATCTACAGACCCAGAAGTGATCTATAAACAAACGCGACACACTCTGCTCAAAATGGAGAGTGAGTGGAGACTGACAGATCAGACTGAGGTGTCAGCACTGTGTGTGCACTAAGCACCTGTCCAAATATACTGCACCAGACAGCATAGCAACAGGCCATTCATCCCATCCAGTCTTTGTCTCCTCTCATCCTCCCTCATCTATCTCTGGTTTCCCCTTCAGCATACCCGGATGGTTCACCCCATCCACATTCCTCTCAGCTGGTGGCTTCTATCCTGAAATCCTGATTAGATTTGTTGGGGATGATCTGATATTGATGGATTCCTACCCCAAAGAAGAATCTTTCTCTCTGAATGCACCCCCTCACAGACCTCCGTTCCGTCACTCCCTCAGCCTGTTTATTGGAAGACAGAATAGACTTGGACTGTCAATCTTTTTCGAATGTGTGACCCTCTCATTTCAACCACATCCTTCTCCATCGCCTCTGTACCATTTCCATTATGAGGTAACTAGACTGCGACACATTCGTGAGTGTGATCCATCCAAGGTTCCGTACAAATATAGCACAACTTTCCCACTTCTCAATGATTGTTTGCATTTTACCGAGAGTAATACAGCACCATACAATGAAAAGCCTCATCTGTTGCCACAATATGGCACCGGTTGGAATGGTTCAGAAATAAAAAGCTTAGAGCTATGTGGCTGAAGGAGAATCTGTCTTCATTCCCTCAGCCACCACCTTTCACTGTCACCTTTCTGTTTATACTTTACTATCAGCTATTACGAGGGGGACATAGCTTTAAATTAAGGGGTGGTAGGTATAGGACAGATGTTAGGGTAGATTCTTTACTCAGCGAGTCGTGAGGTCATGGAATGCCCTGCCAGAGAGGCCGCTCCAGAGTTTTGTACAGCTGCAGCATAACCTCATGGTTCTGGAACTCAATCCCTCTGTTAATAAAAGCTAAAACACTGTGTGCCTTCTTAACAACCCTGTCAACCTGGGTGGCAACTTTCAGGGATCTGTGCACATGGTCATCGAGATCTCTCTGCTCATCTACACTACCAAGGATCTTACCATTAGCCCAGTACTTTGCGTTCCAGTTATTCTGACCAAAGTGAATCACCTCACACTTGTCCACATTAAACTGCATTTACCACCTCTTAGCCCAGCTCTGCAGCTTATCTATGTCTCTCTGTAACCTTTGTCACTATCCACAACTCCACCGACCTGAGTGTCATCTGTAAATTTACTAACCCACCCTTCTACGCCCTCATCCAGGTCGTTTATAAAAATGACGAACAGCAGTGGACCCAACACCGACCCTTGCGCTATACCGCTGGTAACTGGACTCCAGGATGAACATTTCCCATCAACCACTAGCCTCTGTCTTCTTTCAGCAAGCCAATTACTGATCCAAACTGCTATATCTCCCACAATCCCATTCCTCCGCATTTTGTACAATAGCCTACTGTGGGGAACCTTATCGAACGCCTTGCTGAAATCCATATACACCACATCAACCGGTTTACTCTCATCTACCTTTTTGGTCACCTTCTCAAAGAACTCAATAAGGTTTGTGAGGCACGACCTACCCTTCACAAAACCGTGCTGACTGTCCCTGATCAAATTATTCTTTTCTAGATGATTATAAATCCTATCTCTTATAACCTTTTCCAACACTTTACCAACAACTGAAATGAGGCTCACTGGTCTATAATTACCAGGGTTGTCTCTACTCCACTTCTTGAACAGGGGAACCACATTTGCTATCCTCCAGTCTTCTGGCACTATTCCTGTAGACAATGACGATTTAAAAATCAATGCCAAAGGCTCGGCAATCTCCTCCCTGACTTCCCAGAGGATCCTGGGTTAAATCCCATCCGGCCCAGGGGAATTATCTATTTTCACACTCTGACTTTCTGTCAGTACTTTTTATTTATTCGCAGGACGAGGGTGTCTCTGGTCAGGTCAGCATTTATTGCCCATCCCCAATTGATTGGGGGCAGTAAAGAGTCAACCCCATTGCTGTGGGTCTGGAGTCACGTGGAGGCCAGACCAGGTAAGGATAACAGATTCCTTCCCTAAAGGACATTAGTGACCCAGATGAGTTTTTCTAACAATCGACAATGGATTCACAATCAACATTAGACTCTTAATTCCAGCCCCAACTCCACATTCTCTGACTTTATTTATTATTCTACTGGAGAGGATCTTACTGAAGGCCTTTTGAAAGTACAGATAAATTACACCGACTGCATTGTAATTGTCCCCTCTCTCAGTTCCCTCGTCAATGATTCAATGAGTTTAGTCAAGCAAGGCTTTCCCTCTTGAAATCCATGCTGAAGATTGATGATGCTTCACTTTCTGAGATGTTATTGAAGAACAACCATGATCTTACTGCAGCACAATAAAGGTTCTACCCTGCTCCTCTCTCTCTCATGTTCGTATTTCCTATTATCTCCTTTAGCAGGGATATTTTTCCCCTCGCATTGAGTTGACAGGTCTATAATTCACGATAATTCACTTTAACACAGGAATTGCATTGGCTCTGTACCAGTCCTCTGGAACAACACCTTTTCCTCATGAATTATTAAATACGGCTCGTAGTTTCTTCTCGAGATTCTTTTGAAATGCATGAATGTAATCTATCCAGGCCAGAGGTTTGTGTCTTTTGTGTTTGAATTGAATGATTGATTGCATTTTACCGAGAGTAATATAGTACCATACAATGAAAAGCCTCATCTGTTGCCACAATATGGCACCGGTTGGAATGGTTCAGAAATAAAAAGCTTAGAGCTATGTGACTGAAGGAGAATCTGTCTTCATTCCCTCAGCCACCACCTTTCACTGTCACCTTTCTGTTTATACTTTACTATCAGCTATTACGAGGGGCATAGCTTTAAATTAAGGGGTGGTAGGTATAGGACAGACGTTAGGGGTAGATTCTTTACTCAGCGAGTCGTGAGTTCATGGAATGCCCTGCCAGTAGCAGTGGTGGACTCTCCCTCTTTATGGGCATTTAAACGGGCATTGGATAGGCATATGGAGGATAGTGGGCTAGTGTAGGTTAGGTGGGCTTGGATCGGCGCAACATCGAGGGCCGAAGGGCCTGTACTGCGCTGTATTTTTCTACATTCTATGTTCTATCTTAAAAATACTCCAATCTATGACTGTGTTGCTCCTCCTCAGCCACACAGTTCAGGACTAGGCGCCAGCAAAAAACTACAGATGCTGGAGATCAGAGTCGAGAGAGCGTGGTGCTGGAAAAGCGCAGCAGGTCAGGCAGCTTCCGAGGAGCAGGAGAATCAACGTTTCGGGCATAAGCTCTTCATCAGGAATGACACAGTTCAGGAGTAGGGGCCAGCGAAAAACTACAGATGCTGGAGATTGTGGTTGGCATGGTGGCACAGTGGTTAGCACTGCTGCCTCACAGCGCCTGAGACCTGGGTTCAATTCCCGACTCAGGTGACTGTCTGTGTGGAGTTTGCACGTTCTCTCCGTGTCTGTGTGGGTTTCCTCCGGGTGCTCCGGTTTCCTCCCACAGTCCAAAGATGTGCGGGTCAGGTGAATTGGTCATGCTAAATTGCCCGTAGTGTTAGGTAAGGAGTAAATGTAGGGGTATGGGTGGGTTACGCTTCGGCGGGTCGGTGTGGACTTGTTGGGCCAAAGGGCCTGTTTCCACACTGTAATGTAATCTAATCTAATCAGAGTCGAGAGAGCGTGGTGCTGGAAAAGCGCAGCAGGTCAGGCAGCTTCCGAGGAGCAGGAGAATCGACGTTTCGGGCATAAGCCCTTCATCAGGAATGACACAGTTCAGGAGTAGGTGTTGTCTCCTCGTTCCTGCGCTGCTATTGGGATTTATTGTTCACACACAGGATACGGATGTCAGTGCCAGGACCAATGTTTATTGCCCAGCTCCAGTTTCCTTATGATGAAAATGATCTCAAGGTGCAGGTGATTGTACTGGGAAGACTGACAGCGTTATTTCTCTGAAGGTTCTTTTTTATTTTGGGCAAGGTCAAGCATTTATTTGAGCGGTGACATGAGGACGGGTCCTAAAGGATGTGACGGCAGTGAAGTTTCCGGGAGAACCCTTTGTTGTTGGATCAAATGTTTACGCCGCTGGGTAATGTGTGGTCCGCTGTGTCACTCTGGGATCGGACTTGTTCAGGATCTCCAGGCTGGGACACTCACATGGTGACATGACAGTCATCTGTCTCTGTGGCATTTACTGACAGAGAAATGTTGAGCAGGACACTGGGGCTAACACCTCTGCTACTGATTGAAATACCCCCATGAGATCTTTCACACCCACCCAGGAGAGCAGACAGACTGTCCCGCAGTACTGCACAGGCCAGTTTTGAAAGCTCTGGAACACAGCAGGTTTTGACTCTGAGCTGGTAGCTTACCTGACTGGGGGACTAATACCATCTGTGATTATCAGACAATGATGGGTCCATGGCATTGCCAAAAATCCTGGTTAGTTAACTTGTTAAAATGGTTACATGGCTGCACATCTCACCCAAAGGCCTACATTCATTGAGAGAGTGCACAGAGACTCCATTCGGTCCATCGAGGCTGTGCAAGCTCTCTGTGGAGAAAGTGAGGACTGCAGATGCTGGAGATCAGAGCTGAAAATGTGTTGCTGGAAAAGCGCAGCAGGTTAGGCAGCATCCAAGGAGCAGGAGAATCGACGTTTCGGGCATAAGCCCTTCATCAGGAATGAGGAGAGTGTGCCAGGCAGGCTAAGATAAAAGGTAGGGAGGAGGGACTTGGGGGAGGGGCGATGGAGATGTGATAGGTGGAAGGAGGTCAAGGTGAGGGTGATAGGCCGGAGTGGGGTGGGGGCGGAGAGGTCAGGAAGAGGATTGCAGGTTAGGAGGGCGGTGCTGAGTTGAGGGAACCGACTGAGACAAGGTGGGGGGAGGGGAAATGAGGAAACTGGAGAAATCTGAGCTGATCCCTAGTGGTTGGAGGGTTCCCAGGCGGAAGATGAGGCGCTCTTCCTCCAACCGTCGTGTTGCTATGGTCTGGCGATGGAGGAGTTCAAGGACCTGCATGTCCTCGGTGGAGTGGGAGGGGGAATTAAGGTGTTGAGCCACGGGGTGGTTGGGTTGGTTGGTCCGGGTGTCCATTCAGCCCCATGCCCCCATGCTGTCCCTGCAATCCTGCTGGGTTTGATTCCCTCAACTGCCCGATCCCATTGCCATTCGGAATCACCCCCTCTTCCTCACCTCAGGGGGGGCAGTGAGTTCCAGCTCATGACCAGCCCCCGCCAGCAAACCCCACCCTACACCTTTAGCCTGGAATCTTCACTCTGTGTCCCCGAAAGGTCCTGAGTCCAGCCCGTGAAGTTGGGAGATGTTACATTGGGTTGAGCCTAGACATGAGGGGTGTGTCGTATGAAGAGAGATTGAACAGTTTAGGCCTATACTCACAGGAATTTAGAAGAATGAGGGGAGGTCAAATTGAGGAATTCAAGATGATAGAAGGTGTGGATAAAATAGATGTGGAGCAGATGCTTCCTCTTATGGGGAATTCTTGGAGGAGAGGTCATAGACTTAGGATAAGAGGCAGCAAATTTAAGACTGAGTTAAGGAGAAACTCCTTCTCCCAAAGGGTTGTGAATCTGGGAGATTCCCTGCCCCAAAGTGCAGTGGAAGCTGGGACAGTGAGTACATTTAAGGAGGAGTTAGACAGATTGTTTTAAATTGGTAATGGCTTGAAGGAATGTGGAGAGAAGTCAGGAAAATGGGGATAAGGATCACATCAGCCATGATCAAATGGCGGAACAGACTGGATGGGCCGAATGGCCTAATTCTGGTCCGATATCTTATGAATTTATAAACTGAGTTAATCTGAGAGAAAGGGCTAATCTCAGAAACGGTGACCCTCGCAAAGTAACCGGAATGCATGTGTAGGAACAGGAGCTGGAGATCTGAAGTGAAGACATGGGCGGTACGGTGGCTCAGTGGTTAGCACTGCTGCTTCACAGTGCCAGGGACCCAGGTTCAATTCCACCCCCCCTCAGGCGATGGGGTCTATACATTCTCCCCGTGAGTGCGTGGGTTTCCTCCGGGTGCTCTGGTTTCCTCCCACAGTCACAAAGATGTGCAGGTCAGGGTGAATTGGCCGTGCTAAATTGCCCCTAGAGTTAGGTGCATTAGTCAGGGGTAAATGTAGGGGCATGGGTCAAGGTGGGTTATTCTTCAGAGGGTCAGCATGGACTTGTTGGGCCAAATGGTTTGTTTCCACACTGACCCTCCAAAGAGTAGCCCACCCAGACCCATTCCCCAACCCTATATTTACCCCCAACTAATGCACCTAACATTATGGGCCAGTTTAACATTCTAATCTAATATTGGAAACACTCATCTGGTCTGACAATGCCCTCAGAGAGAGAGAGAGGGACAGGATTAATGGGGGAGGTGGAGGGGTGAGGTGGCATTAATTGCCCCCTGCCAGTGCAGAATGCCCCATTGAAACCTCAGAGCATTACGTGATGGGGGCAGGACCATCTCACACAGGTAGCTCCCTCCTTTGGGGCTGTCCACTGTCCCCACTGAGGTAACCCCTCCCCCACACCAAGAAGAATTGCCAATAATAACACAGTAAAGCTGGGAGTGAGATCACTGGGAGCACGAGAGCATTGCCATTTGGTAATATACTGATGGGACAAGTGATGTCCCGCAGGGTTCAGTGTTGGGGCCACAGCTGTTCACGTTATATATTAATGATCTGGATGAAGGGACTGGGGGCATTCTAGCGAAGTTTGCCGATGATACGAAGTTAGGTGGACAGGCAGGTAGTACTGAGGAAGTGGGGAGGCTGCACAAGGATCTAGACAGTTTGGGAGAGTGGTCCAGGAAATGGCTGATGGAATTTAACGTGAGCAAGTGCAGGGTCTTGCACTTTGGCAAAAAGAATAAAAGCATAGACTACTTTCTGAATGGTGAGAAAATTCATAAAGCCAAAGTACAAAGGGATCTGGGAGTGCTAGTCGAGGATTCTCTAAAGGTAAACATGCAGGTTGAGTCTGTGATTAAGAAAGCGAATGCAATGTTGTCATTTATCTCAAGAGGGTTGGAATATAAAAGCAGCGATGTGCTACTGAGACTTTATAAAGCTCTGGTTAGGCCCCATTTGGAGTACTGTGTCCAGTTTTGGTCCCCACACCTCAGGAAGGACATACTGGCACTGGAGCGTGTCCAGCGGAGATTCACACGGATGATCCCTGGAATGGTAGGTCTAACATATGAGGAACGGCTGAGGATCCTGGGATTGTATTCATTGGAGTTTAGAAGGTTAAGGGGAGATCTAATAGAAACCTACAAGATAATACATGGCTTGGAAAGGGTGGACGCTAGGAAATTGTTTCCGTTAGGCGAGGAGACTAGGACCCGTGGACACAGCCTTAGAATTAGAGGGGGTCAATTCAGAACAGAAATGCGGAGACATTTCTTCAGCCAGAGAGTGGTGGGCCTGTGGAATTCATTGCCGCAGAGTGCAGTGGAGGCCGGGACGCTAAATGTCTTCAAGGCAGAGATTGATAGATTCTTGATGTCACAAGGAATTAAGGGCTACGGGGAGAACGCTGGTAAGTGGAGTTGAAATGCCCATCAGCCATGATTGAATGGCGGAGTGGACTCGATGGGCCGAATGGCTTTACTTCCACTCCTATGTCTTATGGTCTTATGGTCTTATGGGACAGATCAGTGCACACCATTCACTAGCTTTACTGGGTTATCCCTCTGGAATCCAACGTCACACCATCTCTTTAATCTTCCCCCACCCCCCCCAATGCTGAGTCCCCGAAACCCAACCACCCATTGCCACCCCTAAATCTTCCCTTCACCAACATCAGCCAAGTAGCTCCTGTTGATACCCCAACACCAACTCCCTCCCCAGATGTACCCTCAGTCCGACCCCCAACAGCACCCCCATCCCCACTGTCAGGGGCCCACTGCTGGGGCTATAGGGTCAGCAAAGCTCCAACTCTTCCACCCCCACCCCGAAAGGGGCAGAAAGCTAATCCTTGGCCAATCAGCATGCATGATGAGGGTATAACGGCTGCCAGCAGTAACGCTGGAAGCAGCCCACATAACGAGTGGGGAGGGGGTGAGTTTCATGACCGTCCCTCAGAAATCTACCTCCCACTACCTGAGGGTGTGTCTGTGAGGGTCCACCAGGACTGGTCCCTTGAGGGAACTGTGGAAAGCACTCAGGACAGGAAGGTGGATAAATGTAGAAGCAGATACTTAAAGTGGGCGGCACGGTGGCACAGTGGTTAGCACTGCTGCCTCACAGCGCCAGAGACCCGGGTTCAATTCCCGACTCAGGCGACAGACTGTGTGGAGTTTGCACGTTTTCCCTGTGTCTGCGTGGGTTTCCTCCGGGTGCTCCGGTTTCCTCCCACAGTCCAAAGATGTGCGGGTCAGGTGAATTGGCCATGCTAAATTGCCCGTAGTGTTAGGTAAGGGGTAAATGTAGGGGTATGGGTGGGTTGCGGGTCGGTGTAGACTTGTTTCCACACTGTAAGTCTAATCTAATCTAATCAGATACTTAAAACATTCCAGGACAATATTCCTCAGGCCTGACATGAATGTTTGGAAAAACCCATTAGTTTGGTATGTTTGAGAAGATTAATCTGGATTCGAGCTACTTTGTTATGAAGTTCTGTCTGTTTAAATATATCATTACTCTCCTTCGACCAGAGCTTCTCAGTCAATCTGAGGCGAGTTACCGGAGAGTAGCTAATAGAACACCATAGAATTTCTACAGTGTGGGAACAGGCCCAACAAGTCCATGCTGACCCTCCGAAGAGTAACCCACCCAGACACATTCCCCTACATTTATCCCTGACTAACGCACCTAACCAACACATCCCTGAACATGATGGTCAATTTAGCATGGCCAATTCCTGAAGAAGGGCTCATGCCCGAAACGTCGGCTCCCCTGCTCCTTGGATGCTGCGCTTTTCCAACAACACATTTTCAGCAATTCACCTGACCTGCACATCTTTGGACTGTGGGAGGAAACCGGAACAAACCCACGCAGACATGGGGAGAACGTGCAGTGGTCCAAGGCCGGAATCGAACCTGGGTACCTGGCGCTGTGAGGCAGCAGTGCTAACCACTGAGCCACCGTGCCATTCATGAACGCTGTGCCTTTGTTTAAGAAGGGATGTAAGCAGTAGTCTGGAAACTATTGACCTGTGAGTCTGACTTCAGTGGTGGTTGCGATGTTGGAAGTGATTCTAAAATATGGCATTTGGAAGAGGCAAGTAATGATTAGGGATAGACAGCATGGCTCTGAGCAAGGGAAATCATGTCTCAAATCGAATGAGTTTTTTTGAGGAAGTAGCCAATAAGATTGAGGGCAGAGCGGGAGACATTATTTCCTTGAGCTTTAGTAAAGCCTTTGACAGGATTCTATGAGAAAGCGAGGACTGCGGATGCTGGAGATCAGAGCTGAAAATGTACTGCTGGAAAAGCGCAGCAGGTCTCCTGAAGAAGAGCCCATGCCCGAAATGTCGATTCTCCTGCTCCTTGGATGCTGCCTGACCTGCTGCGCTTTTCCAGCAACACATTTTCAGCTTTCACAGCGTTCCACAAGGCAGGATAATTAAAGTTAAATCACATGAGATTCAGAATGAGCTTGGCAATTGGATACGAAAATGGTTTAATGGTAGGAGACAGGGTGGTGGTGGAGGGTTGTGTTTCAGACTGAAGGCCTTAGATCAACAGATATCAGTGCTAAGTCCAGTTTTGCTTGTCATTTACATAAATGATTTGGAGAGATCAGAAAATCAATGGCGTGGTTAGGAAGTTTGCAGATGACGCCAAGGTTGGTCAGGTGAATTGGCCAGGCTAAATTGCCCATCCCATTCGTCAGAGGGGAATGGGTCTGGGTGGGTTACTCTTCAGAGGGGCTGGTTGAGCCGAAAGGCCTGTTCCCACACTGTAGGGAATCTAATCTAATCTGTATTGTCAGGGCTTATGCTCGAAACGTCGAATTCTCTATTCCTGAGATGCTGCCTGGCCTGCTATGCTTTGACCAGCAACACATTTGCAGCTGTGATCTCCAGCATCTGCAGACCTCATTTTTTACTCTTTAGTGAAGAAGGTTATCTCAGATTACAAAGAGATCTTAATCCATTGGGTCAGTGGGCTAAGGAGGGGCAGATGGAGATTAATTTGGATCAATGTGAGCTATTGCATTTTGGAAAAGCAAACACGGGCAGAACTTATACAATTAAAAGTAGGGCCCTGGGTGTTGTAGAACAGAGGGACCTAGGGGTTCAGGTAAATAATTATTTGAAGTTTGCATCACAGGTAGGCAGGGCAGTTAAGTAGGAATTTAGCATGGTTACCCTGATTGCTCAGGTCTTTGAGTATAGGAGTTGGAATATCATGTTGAGGTTGTACAGGACATTGGTGAGGCCACTATTACAGTACTGTGTCCAGTTCTGGTCGCCCTGTTAAAGGAAGGATGTTAATAACGCTGTGGAATGTTCAGGAAAGATTTACCAGGATGTTGCTGGGAATGGAGGGTTTGAGTTATAAGGAAAGGCTGGGGAGGTCAGGGCCTTTCTCACTGTAGGTTGAGATTATGGAGGTTTATAAAATCATGAGGGGCACAGATCAGATAAGTGGGAGGTGTCTTTTCCCTGGGGTGGGGGATCTCAAAACTAAGCATCATATTTTTAAGGTGAGAAGAGAAAAATTTACAAAGGACATGAGGGGCAACGTATTTATACAGAGAGTGGTTCGTGTGTGGAATGAACTGCCAGAGGAAGTGATGGATGCGGGTAGTGTCCCTTTCTCTTAAGGGTGTGGTGGTAGTGTCCATACTGGTGGGATAGGAGACCCAGATACAAGTCCCACCTGCACCAGATCTGTGTCAGAACATCTGTAAACAGGGTGATGGAAATAACCAGACATTCCTGAGATTCCTGACGTTGAGACATGTACATAAATAAGAAATGTTTGAAGGGATATGAGCCAGGAACAGGCAGGTGGGAGTAGTTTAGTTTGGGATGATGGTTGGCAGGGACTGATTGGCCCAAAGGGTCTGTTTCTGGACTGTATGACTCCATGGCTCCCAATCAGTACTGGGCTTTCTCTACTCCTGGTGCACACACAGTCTAGTGTAGCTCCAAGCCAAGGGAAAAGGACAGAAACCTGAAACAGGAACTCACACTCTCACTTTTCCCATCTGGTTCACTCATGTCCTTTAGGGAGGGAAATCTGTGACCTCACCTGGTCTGGCCTACATGTAACTCCAAACCCACACCAATGTGGTTGAAACAAACACAGAAATTTCTGGAGGAACTCAATAGGTCTGGCAGCATCTGTGAGAAGAGAGCAGTGTTAACATTTTTGATCTAGTGGCCCTTCATCAGAATGTGATTAATTTTTACCTGCCTTCTGGGCAATAAGGGGCAGACTATAAATGCTGGGCCCAGCCAGTGACACCCACCTCCCACAGACAATCTTTGTGAAGGTACAGGCCCCTAGGGTGAATTGACAATGTGCGATCAGAGCAGTGTTTGAGTCAATGTTGACTCTGGTGGGGTGGTAGTGTCCCTTTCTCTTTATGGTGCGGTGGTAGTGTCCCTACCTCAGTATGATGTAGTGGTAGTGTCCCTACCAGCGGGATAGGAGACTCAGATTCAAGTCCCACTGTGTCAGAACATTTGTGAACAGGGTGATGGAGACAACCAGATATTCCTGAGGCCCATTTCTCAGCTCTGTAGTGGTTTCTTGGAAGCGGCCTCATTATTTTGACATTTCCAAGAAGATTAATCTTGTTTTTAATCACCTTGTTGTGAAATCCTCTGTCTGTCTTGTTTAACAACGTTGCTAATTTAAGAGAACTGCAGATTCTTTGAAATACGTGGTGAGAATTCGACAGACAGCCTTGCAAACTCTCCGCGATATCAGTCACAAGTTTGCCCTGACAGCCGGGTATGATCCAAGGCCCAGGCACCACTGCTCAATTGAGGAAGGTGAGAGAGGTCTACACTGGGGTTGGGTCCCTAGTGACACCGTGATAGTGCCCATATCTCTGAGCTGGGAGACCCAAGTTCAAAATGTAAAACATTATCTGCCTCTTTTTGACCTGATTCCAGAGCTTTCGAGAATTTGACAGGAGTTCACAGTCGAATGTTTCCTCGTCGCAGTCCTAGATGGCCTAGCCCTTATCCAGAGAGTGTGGGAGCTGAAAATGTGTTGCTGGAAAAGCGCAGCAGGTCAGGCAGCATCCAAGGAACAGGAGAATCGATGTTTCGGGCATAAGCCCTTCTTCAGCTTCTCCTGTTCCTTGGATGCTGCCTGACCTGCTGCGCTTTTCCAGCAACACGTTTTTCAGCTCTGATCTCCAGCATCTGCAATCCTCACTTTCTCCCCAGAGAGTGTGGGTCTTGGTTCGACACACACTAACCACGGGAAACATATCCTCTCCCTGCAGCCAGAATCAGGCATCTGACCTGGCTCTCCCTGGACTGGAGGGGTCAGGCAGGGACGTGGGGTGCTCCCGGAGTTGAGTGAGGGACGTAGCACATTGTGTATCATGGAGCTCACAGTCAAAGTTCCAGCCTATTGTCCTCAGCCATAGAGGGGGCGCAGCATAGGCTGACACCGGGGATGGATGGGTGGATTGTCCCAACAACAAGAGATTGGTCCCACTGGAATGATACTCACTTGAAGAATCATAGGGGGATCTGATTAAAATGAACAGGGCTGCACAGACCGGATGGAGGGCTGAGTTTCTCCAGCACTTTCTGGTTTTATCCCGGTAACTGCTTAACCTGGATTTAACCTGGATTTCTATATCACACAGTGCTGCTGGACAGGACAGGGCAGAGGAGAGACATGTTGTGGTTCTGTTCGCTGAGCTGGGAGTTTTTGTTGCAAACGTTTCGTCCCCTGTCTAGGTGCCATCCTCAATGCTTGGGAGCCTCCTATGAAGCGCTTCTGTCATGTTTCCTCCGGCATTTATAGTGGCTTGTCTCTGCTGCTTCCGCTGCAGTGGCCGGTATATTGGGTCCAGGTCGATGTGCTTATTGATTGAATCTGTAGATGAGTGCCATGCCTCTAGGATGTACAAAATCCCATGCAAGGACTGCACAAAACACTACATATGACAAACAGGAAGACAGCTAACGATCCGCATCCATGAACACCAACTAGCCACGAAACGACACGACCAGCTATCCTTAGTAGCCACACACGCAGATGACAAACAACATGAATTTGACTGGGACAACACTACTATTATAGGACAAGCCAAACAGAGAACAGCCAGGGAACTCCTAGAGGCATGGCACTCATCCACAAATTCTATCAACAGACACATTGACATAGACCCTATATGCCGGCCACTGCAGCGGACAGCAACTGACAACCGGAAGCGGCAGATTCAAACCATTACAAATGCCGGAGGAAACATGACAGAAGCGCTTCACAGGAGCCTCCCACGCACTGAGGATGGCACCTAGACAGGGGACGGAACATTTGCAACACAAATTCCCAGCTCGGCGAACAGAACCACAACAACGAGCACCCGAGCTACAAATCTTCTCACAAACTTTGAAGAGGAGAGACATTTTCAAAATAAACACACGGGTTCAGAACCCAAGCTGCTCAAACAGAGTTAGGGTACAGATCAGTCAGACTCGAAATGAAGGCAGAATGGGGCTGAATAGCCTCCTACTGTTCCTATCATCTCCCTTGTCAGCCACGTTTCAGGGACTCACTGAGGGCCACTTTCAACCTGACCGTTTGACAATCGAATATCCCATGGACAAACAATGGGAACAGGCCATTCGGCCCCTCAGTGTCTGCTCTGCCAATCAGGGGAGAGAGGCAAAAACAACTGCGGACGCTGGAATCCAAAATAGTCGGGCAGGAGGCTGGAAGGGCACAGTGAGCCAGGCAGCTGCCTGTCTGCGCTGCTATTCAGGGGAAGCAATGGCCTAGTGGTATTACGGATAATCCAGAGACCCAAGTCATATCCTGGGGCCCTGAGTTTGAATCCTGCCACAGAGATGGGGAGAATCAAATTCAATAAACATCTGGACTTAAGAGCCGAACGATGACCGTTGTCGATTATTGGGTAGAATCCATCTGGGTCACTCGTGTCCTTGAGGGAAGGAAACTGCCTTCCTGACCTGGTCTGGGCCTACACGTGACTCCAGACCCACAGCAATGCGGGTGACTTTTAACTGCCCCCGGGTAATTAGGGATGGGGAGTAAGTGCTGGCCCAGCTAGAGACACCCTCAATCTGTGAATAAATAAAACAGTTCAATGGCAGCTCTGATCTTAACTTCAATTCTACATTCCTATAAACTTCCATCCCCTTGGACACCAAGAATCTATCTCCCTCTGCCTTAAAAATATTTAAAGGTTGCCTTTAGATGAAGGGAATCCTAAAGACCCCCACAAGAGGAAAGATTCCTTCAATATCCACCCAGTCAACCCCCCCCTCAGGATCTGATCTGCTTTGATTCAGCCACCACTGACTCTTCCAAATCCCAAAGGGCACAGGCCCCAGCCTGCCTCACTTTCCTCATCAGGCAATCAAGATGGAGTACAGGCAGCTGCCACCCCCTCATGGTTGTCCCCAGCTCGAGAGTAGAATTGCCTGGTTCCCTCCTCCCAGTACAAACACTCACTGCCCTCGCCCTACCATCTCCCACCCCAGGACAAAATCTCAAAGCCCCCCCCATTGCCTGGGTCTCGGCTCCTCCCTCTGCAACAGGATCCTCAGCTTCCTGCCCCACAGATAGACAGCAGCACCTCCTCCACCCTCAACACTGGAGCCTTGCAAGAATGCATTCCCAGCTCCTTACTGTACACCCACAACTGCGTAACCAAATTCCAAACCGACAAACACCACCTGTGAGTTTGTTGTTGACACCACCGCACTAGCTCAGATACCTGAAGGGCTTTTGCCCGAAACGTCGATTTCGCTGCTCGTTGGATGCTGCCTGACCTGCTGCGCTCTTCTAGCACCACTGATCCAGAATCTGGTTTCCAGCATCTGCAGTCATGGTTTTTACCTAGTTCAGATACCTAACAACGATGAGTCAGAATACAGACTCGAGGTAGAGGGCTTGGTGAAGCGATGATTACAGCCGCTCTCAACGTCAGCAAGAATAAGGAATGCCGTACAGAAAAGCCTTAATCATCCGGCACCAAAGGAGAAAATGCTGTAAAATCTCAGCAGGTCTGTTAGCACCTGTAAGGAGAGCAAGGGGCTGACGTTTTGAGTCAGAGCTTTGACAAAGGGTCAGTTCGACTCGAAACGTCAGCTGTTTTCTCTCCTTACAGATGCTGCCAGACCTGCTGAGATTTTCCAGCATTTTCTCTACTGGTTTCAGATTTCAGCATCCACAGTAATTTGCTTTTATCATTTAATTGTCCGGGATTTGGATCAGCTGAACAAGATCGCAAGCTCCCGATGCACGGCTGCCTATGTTACCCAGCATCGATTATCTTAAATGCAATTCTCCCCGGCCCTGTCCTCCAGATAATCAAGATTCCTCTGCAGTGGGATTTGAGCCCAGGTCCGTGGAATATTAAAAGCGTGGCGATAATACCAAGAGGCCATTGGCTGCCTCTCAATGCTGCTGGTGCTGGCGTGGTGCTAATCGCACAGGCTCTTTCCCCCTGTGGTGAGTTTGAAGCTTTGATAACTGTTCTTGGAGACATTCCCACCGCCCCCACGTTAGCTTTCCCTGGAGACTTCTCGAGCCCCCGTCTCCAGCAAGGTCTGGAGTTTTGCCAAGTCTGATGCCCTCATTGAGCTTGGAGTATTTACACCTGCTGCCATTTGAGGTGCTGTGATAGTTATGTCCGTCATCCTAACAGACGGTCACATTGTTCAGGGAGGAAGTGTGGACTGCAGATGCTGGAGATCAGAGCTGAAAATGTGTTGCTGGAAGCGCGCAGCAGGTCAGGCAGCATCCAAGGAGCAGGAGAGTCGACGTTTCGGGCATGAGCCCTTCTTCAGGAATGAGGAAAGTGTCACTCAGTCGCATTATTCAGCCTTGACCTAATTATTCATATGATCAGAACATTCCATAATGACGTCATCAGTTCCCATTGTAAAGCACCTCACTGAGGTTTCGAAAGATGGTGAATGGACCTGGGGAGGATCCATCCCCTCCAACAGGATGGGTGTGAGGTGGGGGGAAAGGGAGCCATCACCCGAAAGTTATAACCTCGACTGTTGGGGAACACGGTCAGGAAACAACAGCAAACGAGACATTCAACTGGCTTCTTGAATAAACTCAAAATCGACTTGTTTTCAGTGCAAAATATTATTGTCTGAGTCAGTGGAAAATGGCGAACAACTGAACTATATCCCAGAATTAAACTGCATCCCATTAATCCCAAACCAATTCACAAACAAGACAGCACGGCTATGCAGAGATGGTATGGGTTTTCATTTACAAACAGAAGGCAAACACCACCATGAACCAAGGATCCCAACTCAACATCCCACAGTGTCCCACGATTCCCGCTGATGAAATCAAAACGCTGACCCCTCTGGGGTGATGGGAAATCTCCAGACCACACCTCACTTCAGATGGAAAGCCAGTTAGACGTAGATCTTTGAACAGTTCAGCTTCCATGTTTACGTGAGATCGCCAAAGATCCTGGTACCTGGAACTT
Source organism: Hemiscyllium ocellatum (assembly GCF_020745735.1). NCBI lineage: Eukaryota > Metazoa > Chordata > Chondrichthyes > Orectolobiformes > Hemiscylliidae > Hemiscyllium > Hemiscyllium ocellatum. Next base: position 4,890,210 of record NC_083402.1, read on the forward strand.
TCCGGACAGACTTCACTGAGAGAGAGAGAGATAGATCTATGCAGCCTGTCCCACGGTAAGAATCTTACAGCACAGAAACAGACCATTCGGCCCAACCCATCCATGCCAACCAGATATCCCAACCTAATCTAGTCCCATTTGCCAGCACTTGGCTCATAAGACCATAAGACATAGGAGTGGAAGTAAGGCCATTTGGCCCATCGAGTCCACTCTGCCATTCAATCATGGTTGATGGACATTTCAACTCCACTTACCCGCCCTTATCCCTCCAAACCCTTCCTATTCATATACCCATCCAGATGCCTTTTAAATGCTGTCATTGTACCAGCCTCCGCCACTTCCTCTGGCAGCTCATTCCATACACGTACCACCCTCTGTGTGAAAACGTTGCCCCTTAGGTCTCTTTTATATCTTTCCCCTCTCACCCTAAACCTACGCTCTCTAGTTCTGGACTCCCCCAGCCCAGGGAAAAGACTTTGTCTATTTACCCCACCCATGCCCCTCATGATTTTATAAACCTGTATAAGGTCACCCCTCAGCCTCTGATGCTCCAGGGAAAACAGCCCCAGCCTGTTCAACCTCTCCTTACAACTTAAACCCTTCAGTCCTGGTCACAGCCTTGCTAAATTTTTCTGTACTCTTTCTAGGTTAATAACCTTTCAATGGTTTCCCTTCACCCTCAGGAGAGAGGGATTGGGTTCCTGCACACATTGGAGGGATTTTTTTCTTTTTGCTTCTGTCATATCCAGGTCCTGGAAAAACAGGAACCAACTGCGGAACAGTGTTGCTAGGCAACCCTCAGTCAATAGGCCCCACATCTTCCACACTCAGTTTATCCAGCAATAAAAGCCATAAACCCCTAATCGCACAGATCCTTTTGCTTATCTCCTTTCCAAAGTTCCTTGCCTTTTCAAAAATTTGTAATTTACGCATAGACCGCATCACTCTTGGTCCCTTCCAAGAAATCACATGTCCTACCAAATCCTGGGTAAACCCTTTCTAATTCAGAATAGCCAAACAGTTTTTTACGTCAGTTCCTCATGCTCCTTCAACATAAGTATGTTTTTCCTAAACAGTACAGATCCAACAGACCAAAATGATCTTCTTTAACTTTATCCATTCCATGTGTCTCTGGTTTGAAGCTACTTTCTAACCACAGTGTAGGTGTTACACTACCTGGTGCGTAATGTTTGTTTAAGTGAGACTAGCAACTGATCAATGCTCATTGTGAGAAAGCGCAGCAGGTCAGGCAGCATCCAAGGAGTAGGAGAATCGACGTTTCGGGCATGAGCCCTTCTTCAGGAATGTTCGGGCCCGAAACCTCGACTCTCCTGCTCCTTGAATGCTGCCTGACCTGCTGCGCTTTTCCAGCAACATATTTTCAGCTCTGATCTCCGGCATCTGCAGACCTCACTTTCTCCTCATTGTGGGTAAGAGGTTGATGGTATATGATGATATACAAGGTAATGAGAGCCACAGGCAGCAATGTACTTTTACAGCTTGTGGAAGGGTTGATGACCAGGAGACATGGATTTAAGGTCAGAGAGAGAGTTGAAACAGATTCCGTTTCACTCAGAAGGTGGTGGGAGTCCGGAGCTCATTGACTGAAATTGCTGCTGAGTCCGAAACTCTCACAACCTTTACGTTTTATTTAGATATTCATGCCTTTTGCCATTGCAATCAAGAGCTGGAAGATGGGATTCATGTAGTTTTGTCAACCAGGATAGACACAATGGGCAAGAGGCAGAGGGTGATGGTAGAAGGCTGTTTCTCTGAATGGAGGTACAAACAAGACATTTGGATGTTAAAACAGTGAGGAGGTTAGCTGTCAACTACAGAGAGGATAGAAATGGGCTGGTCAGTAAGACAGGTGGAATTCAAGCTGGAAGAGTGAGGAAATGCACTTAAAGAAAACAAAACAAAGGATGACATCACGAATGGTCAGATTGTGAAAAGTACTGAAGATCAGAGAGATCTTAGCGTCCATCTCCAAAGATGCCTGAAGGTAGCAGGCAGGTAGATGAAGTGGTTACAAAGGCATGTGGGATACTTGTTTTGATTAGCCTCAGCTCATAGGATGCAAGAGCAGGGAGGTTCTCCTGGAACTGTACCTAACGCTAGTTAGGTCACAACCAGAGAACTTTCTGGTCACCACATTATAGGAAGGATATGCTTGCAGTAGAGAGAGTACAAAAGAGATTTCCCAAGATGCAGCAAGAACTAAGCTATCATTTTAAGATTGAATAGACTGGGGTTTTTCTTGGAGCAGCCGAGATTAAGAGGGGACCTGACACGGGTATAAAAGGTTGAGAGGGGACCTGACACGGGTATAAAAGATTGAGAGGGGACCTGACACGGGTATAAAAGGTTGAGAGGGGACCTGACACGGGTATAAAAGATTGAGAGAGGACCTGACACGGGTATAAAAGATTAAGAGGGGGACCTGACACGGGTATAAAAGATTGAGAGGGGACCTGACACGGGTATAAAAGGTTGTGAGGGGACCTGACATGGGTATAAAAGATTGAGAGGGGACCTGACACGGGTATAAAAGATTGAGAGAGGACCTGACACGGGTATAAAAGGTTGAGAGGGGACCTGACACGGGTATAAAAGATTGAGAGGGGACCTGACACGGGTATAAAAGATTAAGAGGGGGACCTGACACGGGTATAAAAGGTTGAGAGGGGACCTGACACGGGTATAAAAGGTTGTGAGGGGACCTGACATGGGTATAAAAGATTGAGAGGGGACCTGACACGGGTATAAAAGATTGAGAGAGGACCTGACACGGGTATAAAAGGTTGAGAGGGGACCTGACACGGGTATAAAAGATTGAGAGGGGACCTGACACGGGTATAAAAGATTGAGAGGGGACCCGACACGGGTATAAAAGGTTGAGAGGGGACCCGACACGGGTATAAAAGGTTGAGAGGGGACCCGACACGGGTATAAAAGATTGAGAGGGGACCTGACACGGGTATAAAAGGTTGAGAGGGGACCTGACATGGGTATAAAAGATTGAGAGGGGACCTGACACGGGTATAAAAGATTGAGAGGGGACCTGACACGGGTATAAAAGATTGAGAGGGGACCTGACACGGGTATAAAAGGTTGAGAGGGGACCTGACACGGGTATAAAAGATTAAGAGGGGACCTGACACGGGTATAAAAGGTTGAGAGGGGACCTGACACGGGTATAAAAGATTGAGAGGGGACCTGACACGGGTATAAAAGGTTGAGAGGGGACCTGACACGGGTATAAAAGATTGAGAGGGGACCTGACACGGGTATAAAAGGTTGAGAGGGGACCTGACACGGGTATAAAAGATTAAGAGGGGACCTGACACGGGTATAAAAGGTTGAGAGGGGACCTGACACGGGTATAAAAGGTTGAGAGGGGACCTGACACGGGTATAAAAGATTGAGAGGGGACCTGACACGGGTATAAAAGGTTGAGAGGGGACCTGACACGGGTATAAAAGGTTAAGAGGGGACCTGACACGGGTATAAAAGATTGAGAGGGGACCTGACACGGGTATAAAAGGTTGAGAGGGGACCTGACACGGGTATAAAAGATTGAGAGGGGACCTGACACGGGTATAAAAGGTTGAGAGGGGACCTGACACGGGTATAAAAGATTGAGAGAGGACCTGACACGGGTATAAAAGGTTGAGAGGGGACCTGACACGGGTATAAAAGGTTGAGAGGGGACCTGACACGGGTATAAAAGGTTAAGAGGGGACCTGACACGGGTATAAAAGATTGAGAGGGGACCTGACATGGGTATAAAAGGTTGAGAGGGGACCTGACACGGGTATAAAAGATTGAGAGGGGACCTGACACGGGTATAAAAGGTTGAGAGGGGACCTGACACGGGTATAAAAGATTGAGAGAGGACCTGACACGGGTATAAAAGGTTGAGAGGGGACCTGACACGGGTATAAAAGGTTAAGAGGGGACCTGACACGGGTATAAAAGATTGAGAGGGGACCTGACACGGGTATAAAAGGTTGAGAGGGGACCTGACACGGGTATAAAAGGTTGAGAGGGGACCTGACACGGGTATAAAAGATTGAGAGGGGACCTGACACGGGTATAAAAGGTAGAGAGGGGACCTGACACGGGTATAAAAGATTGAGAGGGGACCTGACACGGGTATAAAAGGTTAAGAGGGGACCTGACACGGGTATAAAAGGTTGCGAGGGGACCTGACACGGGTATAAAAGATTGAGAGGGGACCTGACACGGGTATAAAAGATTGAGAGGGGACCTGACACGGGTATAAAAGGTTGCGAGGGGACCTGACACGGGTATAAAAGGTTGAGAGGGGACCTGACACGGGTATAAAAGATTGAGAGGGGACCTGACACGGGTATAAAAGGTTAATGGATTCTGCAGAGCCTCACTGGAAATGATCTCCATTCACAGAAACATCCCTCCACCATCACCGTCTGCCAATCTCTGAGCCAATTTTGGATTCAATGTGTTACTTGGTTTTGGATTCCATGGGCTCCTACTTTCTTGACCAGTTTTTGAGGCAAATGTTTTACACAGAGTGTGGCATACGCCTGGACCGTGTTGTCAGGGGAGGTGTAGAAACAGATACAACACTAATGTTTACGAGGCACTTAGACAGAGACATGAACAGGCAGGGTATAGTCAAATAGGGATCATGGGCAGCGGGTGGGATTAGTTTAGATTGACATCATGGTTGGTACAGACATATATAATGGGCCAATGGGTCTGTTCTCTGTTCAGACTATCAATGAGGGACCTTATCATAAGCCTTGCCAAACTCCATGTAGATCGCACCAAATGCATTACCATAACCAACACTCCTGGTTACCTCCTCAAAATATTCCCGAAACGTCTTCCCTTAACGATTCCATGCTGACTCTCCCTGTGACTCTCCAAGGGCAGATATATTCTGTGAGGCAGGATTCTTTCTAATAATGAGATGAGACTGACTGGCCTGCACTTTCACAGTCTATCCCTTCCTCCATTTTTAATAATGTTAGCAGTTCTCCAGTCCCTGACCGCTCAGCTGTGGCCAAAGAGTGGATTTGAACATTAATGCCAGAAACCCTGATGTCTCTTTCCACGCCTCCTTCAACTGTCTGGGATACATCTTAATCAGACCTCAGTCAAATGTATTAATAAGTTAACATTAATACTAACATTACACTATACTGGTTAATGTAAACCCGGTATTACCTCTTGACTATGTTAGTTTCTTCTGGTATTTCAAAGCGCTCTACCCTGGTATTCATACCTGCAACATCCTTTTCTATTGTTAAGATGGATGTAAGGAGTTAATTGAGGACACCGTGGGCGGCACGGTGGTACAGTGGTTAGCACTGCTGCCTCACAGTGCCTGAGACCTGGGTTCAATTCCCGACTCAGGCGACTGACTGTGTGGTGTTTGCACGTTCTCCCCGTGTCTGTGTTGGTTTCCTCCGGGTGCTCCGGTTTCCTCCCACAGTCCAAAGATGTGCGGGTCAGGTGAATTGGTCTTGCTAAATTGCCCATAGTGTTAGGTAAGGGGTAAATGTAGGGGTATGGGTGGGTTGCGCTTCGGCGGGTGGGTGTGGACTTGTTGGGCCGAAGGGCCTGTTTCCACACTGTAAGTAATGTAATCTATATCTACACCTTTCAGATCCGGGTTAGTTCTGTGCTCCCTAAAGGATGTGACACATTCCTGAATTTTTTTTTTTGCTCTTTATATATTTGAAAAAATCCTTTGTATTTTCCTTTACACTAGCCAGCAATGTCTTCTCATGCACTGTCTTCGCTTTCCTAGTTTCCTTTTTAATGTTTCTCCTGCATCTCTGACATATTCTTCTCTCTATTTTCTCAGTTCTCACTTTTATGTCCCTTGGCATCCAGCGTTCTCTGCGCTTGGTCCCATTCTTTATCTTTATGGGATAGTATTTGTTCTGTATTTTTGTTATTTTCCTCCTACCATTGTGATACAGTTAATCTGTAAGTTGTTGCTCCCAGTCAAATAGGCCAAATCCTATTTTATCTGAGTAATATTAGCCCCTCCCTGGTTTCAAACATTTGTTCCTGCCTGTCCTTATCCTTTTCCATAACTATCCCAAATCTAACTGAGTTATGTTCACTACTCCAAAATGCTCCCCTACTGAGTATTGAGAAGATTTGTAGCTCAGGTTGAGGTTCTGGATGTAGGTTTGCTCACTGAGCTGGACAGTTCATTTTCAGACGTTTCGTCACCATACGCGGTAACATCTTCAGTGAGCCTCGGGAAGCAGGAAACACCGGCGCTGCTTCATCCGGAGGCTCACTGAAGATGTTACCGCGTATGGTGACGAAACGTCTGAAAATGAACTGTCCAGCTCAGTGAGCAAACCTACATCCACGCTCCCCTACTGATACATCTGCCTGAGCTCATTTCTGATTATTAGGTCCAGAACTGCCCCTTGTTGGGCTCTCTATGTACTGGCTAACAAAATGTCCTGGAAGCAATTTAAAAATGGTGTTCCCTATCTCACACACTATCCCAGTTAACTTTTTGATCATTAAAATCCCCTGCCGTAACTACCTTCCCTGAAATGTGAATCAATATTTGATCATCCATCTCTCGCTGACTGTTTGAGGGGTAAAGGTGTGATAATGCTGTCACTTTAAGAGATTAGTTTGTCCTGTTCGAAGAACAGATGGAAGGCAGAGCTGGCTACAGATCACTGCTGGAGTAAACAGCTTAAGGAGGCCTTGCGTTGCATTTAACAACCTGAATGGGCAAGTCCTGCACTCACAGATTAGGATTTCTGGGTTTTGGTTTTGCCAGTGACCATCAGCAGGTGTTGGGGTCTCTTAGCAGGGTTGGGAGCTTCAGTGACTGTCTCCTGGCTGTTACTCTCTGTGGATTTTCTCTTGATGTTGTTTCCTCCTGGATGGAGAACTGAATGTGAGATTCTGTGTCTAAATTTGCCTTTTGTTGCCAAGGGGTGTGTTTATGGGCCGAATGGCCTTACTTCCACTCCTATGTCTTATGGTGCTATGGGATATTACTAAATTAGTTAGTTAGTAATAGTTACTGTGTCTATTATTCGGTTAAGTTGATGGTGCTGCTGCTCCTTTAACAAGGTTATGTAATCCTTGGTTTTTTTATCAGCAAGTTGTAAAAACACAGGTTCCGAAAAGTCTGGCTTGGGTGGGTTTTAGGGGCAGTTTGATTAGAGCCCACAGCCTCTGTAAAAAGGCTTTCAAGGTTTGTTTCATAAAAACCCTTGTACCACGAAAGGGGAGTGGCCAGTTCCCCCAGCTCTGGTTTGGTTTAGTCAGGCAGGCAGGGGTGTTCATGGGGATGGTTGCAAGTATTTGGAACAGCATCATTCCATTAGTATAACCTGCTGGGTTTTCAGATATTCTCTATTCTGTTCTCTTCTGTTTGTGTTTCATTCGATAATCTAGTAACTAAACACTGCTTTGTTTAAAACTAAGTGGTTTGACCAGCTGCATCTCTCCTGAAGTATCCACTTTACACCTGCTTAAAACAACCAGCAATGTTAGGGGTCAGGGCTACCTTCATGAAAGATTTCGCGGGGTCTGACCTGGTCCAAAACAGGTTGGCAATAGAATAAGGTTCTTCTAAATTCCTCTTTCTAAGGATGTATTTCAACTACAGTGTTTAAATAAATTGTGTTTTTGTTTAACACTGAGTAGTTTGACAAGTCACATCGTAACTGGAACAGGCACTTTACAAAACCAGTAAAGATTAGGGTCCTGGACAATCTGATTCAGATGTTTTGAGGTCTGGTCTGGTCTGATCCATAATAGAGTACACACCCAGCAACATGCTGCCCATTCTGTGTACTTGTTTTATACTTTTATGGCCACGTAAGATCCCATACATACAGCAGGATCCCATGAAGCAAGATCCCACACACACACACACACAGTGAGATCCAATGTACAGCGAGATCCCAAGCACATAGCAAGATCCCACAGCCCAAATCTTTGCAGTAGTTTTTCTGTTGGTTTTTTTCTCCCTAAGGCACTTACTGGAAGGTTTCTGAAGGGCGGATTCATATTTCCTCTTCACTTTCCATCTGCCCCTTCCAATTATTGACCATTCATTCCCAGGAAGTGGGTAAGGCTGGTATCGAATACCAACAGAAGCCAAGGTTTGAGTCTAACTTGTGCCACCATGAGATGCCCGGGTGAGGGCTGAGGGGGAGAGGGTTACAGACAGGCTGGGGAATGAAAGATTGCCTTCAAAACCAGCTGGAAGCAGCAACCAATTCAACAGTTTCACCCTCACCTTTGCAGGTGCCAAATGTTATTGTCAGATTTGTTTGTTCAGTTTCTCACGCTGCTTCAGAGGAATTTAAAATCACACATCCCCAGCGGCGATTCATGTACCTGCCAATTCCATGGAATTCCCTTTTGTAACCTTCTCCATCTCCCTCCCTCTGCGCCCTCTCTCTCTCTCTCTCTCGAAAGTTAATCTCAAGCACACCGCCATCACCATGTTAACCAGGGAGGCTTGGACCCTGTTTACCCCACTGTCCTGGTAATTCAGTCTCCTCCCACAATCCCCGCACTTCACCCAGATGTTAACATCAGCCCCATCGCGGTGTAACCGAGAATACGCGGGTGATTCACATGATCATGGCGGTGGATCACTGGTGTAACAAGAGGTAATGTGAGGTCAGCTCTCAGACCGATCACTCGGAGATCTGGGACATCACTCACCCGGCATTTCTGGCTGAGGGTCATTGTCAATAATCCAGGGGCCTGACTTCCACAACCTTTTAGGAGACAGTGGGGACAGCAGACACTGAAGATCAGAGCCGAGAGTGTGGTGCTGGAAAAGCACAGCAGGTCAGGCAGCATCCGAGGAGCAGGAGAATCGACGTTTTGAGCCTTAGTCAGAAATATGGCTCCACTCCAACACTGGGTCAGAAAACGTAATTCTCAATGTGAAGGTGGGACTTTGTCTCCACAAGGACTGTGCAGTGGTCACTCTGACCGATACTGTCATGGACAGGTACATCTGCAGCTGGCAGTTTGGGGAGGATGGGGTCAGGTATGTGTTTCCCTCTTGTTGGTTCCCTCCCCACCTGCCCCAGACCCAGCCTAGCAGCGATGTCCTTTAGGACCTGACCAGCTCGATCAGTAATACTGCTATGGAGCCACTCGTGACCTCTGACCTGCATTTGACCGCATGATTGAAATTGGAAACCCTGGCTGATTAATATCCTCCTGACTCGCAATATACAGCTACCCAATCAAAACTCACCCGTCATTGGTGGCCTGCTGAACTCAGTCAGACTTACTCAAAACACACACTTTCATTCTTAAATACTGAGAACAACACCATCAATCTGTTCCTGTCAAACAGGCTTCGAGAGGGGCTGAATGGTCTCCTCCTGTTTTTGTGTGACAGGTGTGAGTGGGGCAGATTGGTCTGGGGTCAGAGGGCTAGAGGGATCAGCATCCTCTCCTGTGATTAGTTCCCAAGGTGGTTCTGTCCTGGCCTGAGCCAAGTGGTGATAGGAGTGAGTTTCTGGAGACACTGTGCTTACTAGGCTGGTGGGGAGGAGCTGACTGGGGACTCCTCAATCCCCTGCTCAGTTTAAACCCTGATGGATCGAGCTGGAAATACATCCAGAGATGGAGAATGAAAAGATGGGACCTGTCTCTGCCAGAGCCCTGATGTTATCCATCAAGACGTGCTCAGTGTTACACCTCCCATCATCTCTCCTCCATCTGATCACTCAAACTGAGAACAGCAAAGATTACTGTGGAAACAGCAAAGTCCCCTCGCTCATTGTCTGACAGACAGCAGCTCATTGACTGGAATCACAGTCATTTCTAAACACTGCTGGGGTTTCAAAGTTTTAGTTTTGCCCAGTTATGTGAAGTGTTTGTTTACACCTGGATTTGTGTATGCATGTGTGTGTGTTTGTGTGTGTGAGTGTGTGTGTGTGCGTGTGTGTGTGTCTGTGTGTGTGTGAGAGAGTCAGTAGCGTATGTGTGTGTATAAGCGTGTGAGTGAGTGTGTGTGTGTGTGTCGTGTGTCTGTGTGTGTGTGTGTATATGTGTGTGTGTGTGTGTATGAGAGAGTGTGTGTGTGTGTGTCTGTGTGTGTGTGTTTGTGTGTGTGTGTGAGTCAGTAGTGCATGTGTGTGTGTATGCGTGTGTGAGTGTGTGTGTGTCATGTGTCGTGTGTCTGTGTGAGTGTATCTGTGTGTGTGTATATGTGTGTGTGTGTGTCTGTGTGTGTGTGTGTGTATGCGTGTGTGTATGAGAGAGTGTGTGTGTGTGTGAGAGGGAGAGTCAGTGAATGTATATGTGTGTGTGTGTGTATGCGTGACTGTGTCTGTGTGTGTATTTACAGCATGGTCTTTCGTCATTCTGCAGTGTGTCTGGTGAGGGAGTCACAAGTGTTTCTGGGGATTTCCCACACAAACTTGTGAAGCTGATGAAATGCCATTACGTCACGGTGACCTGTGAGATAGTGAAGCAGTCTGTGTCCTGGTGCTATGACACCCAGACAATAACCAGGCTGGGGCTGACAGGTGGCGAGCAACATTCATGTCAGGCAAATACCAGGCAAGCACTGTTCTTCCTGAAAGAGCCAGAGAAGGGAGAGTTACATTGAGAATGTGTTTTTCAGGACTATCAGACACCTTTAACCTAAAGGGAAGAGGATATGAAAGTAGGGAGGTTTTGCTAAATCAGAACAAAGGCAATATCAGACACGGCTGGAATACTGTCACCCACATTATCTTCTTAAAGGAGGAGCATCATCACAAAATACTGATTATTTGGAATCAGTTCTCAGTAGCTTCTGAGCCTTTCTATATCGGCGTCATTTGCAAACTTGAAGATTTTATTCCTCATCTAAATCAATATTATGTAACGAGAATTCTAGGGTTATCTTCTGGTGTTGTCTGTAATAGAGTCCTGCCCAATGAGATTGCTCGGCTCCAACGGAGGATGTTTCGTGGCAAACTGAGGCTTCCTCTAAATGTAAATGGCTGTAACCAAATGGATAGGGTTGGACTGAATGGCAGTTCTGCTGCTCCTCGGATGCTCTTCCGGCACCACTGATCCAGAATCCGGTTTCCAGCATCTGCAGTCATGGTTGTTACCTTGTGCAGCAATGGTCCATTTTTCTGCACTGTGCTGCCATGGACGTGGCTTTTCTTCATGAGGACTTCCCTCATCTCTTGGAGCAGGGCATTGGGATGGATGCGTTTTATTCCCAACCATGTTTTACGTGTGAAATGTTCTCCATCTTTGTTAACTAATTTGTGGCTCTTTCAGTATGGTATTTTAAGATTAAGGTTCTCATTAGTGACCAACTGTAAAACCTTCAAGAGAGAAAGAGAACTTGCATTTATATAATGCCTTTGTGACCTTGAGTGGACAGGCCGGAGGCTGGAAGAACACAACAAGCCAGGCAGCTTCAGGAGGTGGAGACGTCGATGTTTCAGATGTAATCCTTCTTCAGGACTGGGGCTGGGTGTGGGGGAAGCTGCAGATAAAGGGGGTGGCGGGGGGGGGGGGGGAGGGGCAGGGTGGTGGAGTGGAGATAGGTGAACACAGGTAGAGGGTACAATCTGCTTGGTCAACGCCTCCGGGCTGTGGGCTGCCCAGGCGGAAGATGAGGTGTTGTTCCTCCAATTTGCAGTTTGGTTTATTGTGGCAATGGAGGAGGTCATGTCAGAAAGGGAGTGGGAAGGGGAATTAAACTGCACAGTGACTGGGAGGTTCGGTCAGCCCCTGTGGACCTGGCTGAGATGATTGGTGAACCATTCCCTAAGTTTACGTTCGGTCTCCCTGATGTAGGGAAGACCACCCCGGGAGCACCTGATGCAGTAAACTAGGTCGGAGGGTTTGTGATCTTGAAAACATATCGCGAACTTCCCAAGCCCTTTACAACAAATGGAATATTTTTAAAAGTGTGTTGAAGTAAGGAAATAAGGTAATGACCTGAGCTTCATTTTAGTGGTGGAGGAAGATGGACATATACTGACCAAAACATAAGGAATTCCCTAATAATGCTAACATTGGAATGTTTGTACCCACCTGAGGGGGTGAGCAGGATCTTGGTTTAATGTAGCATTTGAAATAAAGCATCTCAGAAAAAGAATGTATTCCTTAGTAATACCAGCCTGGATTATGTGAGTGTGTATAGAGTTAGGATTGAAACCAAACAGTTTTCGGTCCCTTATCCCAGGAAACATAGACTGACACTGGAGTCAGTCCAGATGCGGTTGACTCAACTGCTCCTGGGGATGGAGGGGGGTGGTCTATGAGGAGAGGTTGGGGAGGTTGGGGCCCGTCCCCAGACCCCACAGTAATCACCTAGCCACCCAGTCGAGCAGCTACATCCTTTAGGACCCGACTAGCCCGATCAGTAGTTCTACTGCTGAGCCACTCTTGGCGTTAGGCATCAAATTTATTTGTGTTCGTTCATGGGATAAGAGTGTCACTGGCTAGGCCCAGCTTTTATAACCCATCCTGAATTGCTGTGGGTCTGGAGTCACATGTAGGCCAGACCAGGTAACAATGGCAGATTCCTTCCCTAAAGGATGTTACTGAACCAGATGGGGTTTTCCAACAGTCAACAATGGATTCACGGCGATCATTAGACTCTTAATTTCAGATTCTTATTGAATTCAAATTCCACCATCTGCCATGGTGGGATTCAAATCTGGGTCCTCTGAACATGCAGTCACAGAGACATAGAGATGTACAGCACGGAAACAGACCCTTCGGTCCAACCCATCCATGCCGACCAGATATCTTAAATCAATCTTGTCCCATTTGCCAGTGCCTGGCCCATATCCCTCCAAACCCTTCCTATCCATATACCCCTCCAAATACCTCTTAAATGTTGCAATTGTACCAGCCTCCACCACTTCCTCTGGCAGCTCATTCCATACACGTACCACCCTCTGTGTGAAAAGGTTGCCCCTTAGGTCTCTTTTATATCTTTCCCCTCTCACCCTAAACCTATGCCCCTCTAGTTCTGGACTCCCCAACCCCAGGGGAAAGACTTTGTCTATTTATCCTATCCATGCCCCTCATAATTTTGTAAACCTCTATAAGGTCACCCCTCAGCCTCTGATGCTCCAGGGAAAACAGCCCCAGCCTATCCAGCCTCTCCCTGTAGCTCAAACCCTCCAACACTGGCAACATCCTTGCGATTATTTTCTGAACCCTTTCAAGTTTCACAACATCTTTCCGATAGGAAGGAGACCAGAATTGCACGTAATATTCCAACAGTGGCCTAACCAATGTCCCTGTACAGCCGCAACATGACCTCCCAACTCCTGTACTCAATACTCTGACCAATAAAGGAAAGCATACCAAACGCCGCCTTCACTATCCTATCTACCTGTGACTCCACTTTCAAGGAGCTATGAACCTGCACTGAGAATCTGGATGAACATCCAGTAAAGTATCACTAGAATATTGCCTCCCTTATATCCCCACCCAGAGTACATTTTCCCCCTTGCCACCCTCAGTACTTCCTGGAAGTGCTGTTCAGCATGGAAGCATATCAATTCAGCAGTTGAGGGAGGGTGGTACATGGTAAGGAGCAGGTGCTTGTGAGTGGTATTATCACTTAGACGATTAATCCAGAGATCCAAACAGCGTCTGGGGAGCTGAGTTTGAACGCCCACATTGGCAGATGATAGAATTTCAATTCAATAATAATAATAAAATATCTGGAATTATGAGTCTAATCATCACCCTGAATCCATTGCCAATTGTTGGGAAACCCCATCTGGTTCATTAATGTCCTTGAGGGAAGGAAGCTGCCATCCTGACCTGGTCTGGGCCTACACGTGACTCCAGACCCACAGCAATGGGGTTGACTCTTATCTGCCTCCTGGGCAATTAGGGATGGGGAGTAAATGCTGACCTGGCCAGAGATGATCACATCACATGAATTTTAAACAAGGTTTCCTTACCCATGTTTAACCTGAAGCCATGAGACTACACGGGGTCCGGAGTCAATGTTGAGGCCTCTCAGGGTAACTCCCTCCTGACTGTATCCCACTGTGCCACCCCCCCTCTCCGCTGGATCTGTCCTGCCTGTGGGATGGGACATACCCAGGGACGGTGATGGTGGGGGCTGGGACACTGTCTGTAAGGTGTGACCCTGTGAGTGTGACTGTGTCAGGACGGTGATGGTGGGGGCTGGGACACTGTCTGTAAGGTGTGACCCTGTGAGTGTGACTGTGCCAGGCTGGCGCTTGGTGAGTCTGTGAGACAGCTCCCCCAATGTTGGCACCAGCCCCCAGGAGGACCCTGCCCAGTCGACAGGGCTGTATCTGCCGCTGTCCTTTCCAAGGTCGATGCCAGGTCAATCCGGCCGGTTTCAGGTCTTTCTCAGGAGTTTTTACAATGGAGTGTCGTCGATCTCAGAGTCACCCACATTGCTGTGGGTCTGGAGTCACGTGTAGGCCAGGCCAGGTAAGGAGGGAGGGTTCCCAATGCTGAAGGATATTCACAATAAAGGGCCATGAGCATTACTGAGACCAGCATTTTTTAATTTCAGGTTTATTCCATAGACTTTGCTTTCTTCCAGCTCCTGTCTGACCTGGTGTTTGAACTCCTGTCAACTCCGCTCGAAGGGAACAGTTCATTCTCGTCAGGCTTTACGATGTGTTGGCGTCACACCCACTTTGTTCTGACATGTCTTGTGAAAGAGTGTTGATCTAGGGGATGTTTATTTAGGAGCTGAACCCTGCAAGGCATCCTCTCCTGGCTCTTACTCAATCTGAGCAGGAATCACGTGGACTGCAGGCTTACATTGATGTTGGTGCCTGTACTGAGGGAGTGCTGCACTGCCTGTGGAACTGGTTACCTGTTGCAATGGCTGACAAACACCCTGTAGGCCTGTGTGAGGAGCTGAGTGCTTGTTTCGCTCCTGACGTGAAGCAGTTTTCCCTTTTTTTGTCTCGTCTGACAGCTGCCGCACGGATCGTTGTTCAACAGGGAACTGGGCAAATTTGAGTCAGTCATCTTTTTTGCTGCATGGTCCTTTCTCATTGGTCAGTGCTGTCTACCAGCCTCCGTATCCCAATGGAGAAAGTGAGGAGTGCAGATGCTGGAGATCAGAGCTGAAAAATGTGTTGCTGGGAAAGCGCAGCAGGTCAGGCAGCATCCAAGGAGCAGGAAACGTCGAATTTCCTGCTCCTTGGATGCTGCCTGACCTGCTGCGCTTTTCCAGCAACACATTTTTCAGCTCTGTATCCCGATGACCCACTTTCCTCACATTTTCCTGGTGTGCTTCCTCCCTGGACTCCTGAACTCTTTCTCAATGTAATTCCTCAACTCTGCTGTCCATCAGTCCATTCCCAATATTTATTCCAATCCCTTCTCTATGAAACTTCCAATCCATTTTCTCCATATTCCTGAACTCCTTACCAGCCTATCCCCTTCCTAATGTATCTCATTAACTTCATTCCTTCTCCTCCAATCTGGGTGCCAATGCAGCTCTCCAATTATCTTTTGGAAACATTTCAACATACAGAAAGGAGCAGAAAGAGGCCATTCGGCCCTTCGAGCTTGCTCTGCCATTCTATATGATCATGGCTGACCATCCAACTCAGTACCCTGTTCCCGCTTTCTCCCGGTATCCTTTAGTCCTAGGAACTATACTTAACCATGTTTCCAATCCCAAACTTTCCCATGTTCCTGAGGCCGCTCCCAGTCAGCACACTTGAAGACAGTGCTGTTGTTGTTGAAGTGTTGGGAGGTTTAGCAATGAGGGTGATGGATTCTACATCAATGCAGTTTCTGTCTGGTCCCTCAGGTACTATCTGACTTTGCGTCTGTCCTTCCCACTTCCTGATTCCCACTGCGGGCTGGAACCACATGTCGAAAGGCAGTGAACTTGGTGATTTCCAGGAACCAGTCACCTTTTCCATTTCAACTCCGAAACGTCATTGGCTTTGAATACCACAGGCCACGGGGAGGAAGAGGGATTTTCCTCTCCACCTGAAAATCCCAAGGTGGGCTGGGGGCAGCGAGGCAGTCTCTGAATCACAGCCTACCCCCTACATCAAGGTCACAGAGGGCTGGAATCCGGGAGCTGGATGTGCTGACGGTGCAGGGGCAGGCCTAGTGGGAGGATGAGGAGACGGGTGGGGGAATAGCCCTGAGGCAGGAAAGGGAGAGCTCAGGGCCATTCAAGCAAAATAACAGAATGAATGGGAGGCGTTGCGGTGAAAGAGATGAGACTGTAGAAGAGGTTAGAAAGAACAGAGGAACGTGACTCACTTGGTGAGATTTAGCAAACTTTCACAGTATCATTAGAAAGCAATACTCGCATTTATGTAGCACCCATCACACTCTAAGGATGAAGGGCTTATGTCAACTCTCCTGCTCCTTGGATGCCTGACCAGCTGTGCACTCCTGACTCAACATCTCCAGCATCTGCAGTCCTCACTGTCTCCTACACTCCAAGGATGGCCCAGCTAAAGTAGTGTTCAGAACAGTAGGAAACAGAGTCTCGGAAACGGCATGATCCCACAAACCGGATCAGTCCAGCTGAGGGGACAGACAAACCCCCACCCCTCCCCCTCCCCAGGTAAACATCCATGTCTGAGGGGCTTTCCTGACAAGGCAGCCCTCCCTCAGCACAGCGCTGGGATGGGCACCCTGCATTGTCAGCTCATGTAGTAGGGAGCTGGAGCCCACCATCGTCTGAGGGGACAGTGGGCAAGATGACCACCTCCTTACCTGGTCGTGTAACCTGGCCAATCACAATGGCTGGTTTGCAACGAGGAGTGAAGCAAACGTCATGTGCTCCATTTCCCCACTGGCTGGCGTTACCATGATGGATAAGGGACGCTCCCCTCCATGGCGACCCTTGGGTTAAAGCACCACGAGTTATCTGAGAGAGTGTGGGCACGGCGATGTTTCACTCCTTAACTATGGAACACCACCCGACCAGCTCCCTTTAAACACATTCTAGAACATTCCCTCGGTTAGAGACTACACTGAAGGTGATGAGACCTCCCATTTTTATTAATTTTTTTTTGGACAACGTTGTGTTTTTCTGTTCCTTGTTAAGATTGTGAACAGAAAATCCTGGAACAACTGCAATGTTTCCTCTTCAAACAGTCCTGGTACATCCTGCAAAATAATCTCAGAGTCCCATTTCCTCAATGATTGCTTTCCCGTTTAAACAAAACGAGGCATTTCCCAGCCTGTTTCAGGTCGTTCCCAGTGTTCTGTGTAGAGGTTGAAGCAGCTGGCGCCCTGTTTACTGAAAGAGGGGCCGTTGTGTGTGAGGGATGGGATGAGTGATCAGGGCCCACTGATCCAAACAGTACACAATCCTAACAGGCAAAGGGGGAGCTCAGCTAACCCTCTCTCCTTTCACAATGCCCCCTCTCTCCCCCGTAGCATTATTCCAAAAACTGAATACTCCCTACCCAGACAGACATGAGGAGAAGGAGAATGTGAGATCTGCAGATGCTGGAGAATCAGAGCTGAAAAATGTGTTGCTGGAAAAACACAGCAGGTCAGGCAGTATCCGAGGGGCAGGGGAATCAACGTTTCGGACATAAGTCCTTCATTCCTGATAAAGAATGCATCCGTGGAATTCCCTCTTCCAAAGACCGGGAAGGTTGGTGAGGGGCTTCCTGTGGTGACAGGCGGGAAGGAGGGTTAAGGTCACTACCAGGTCAGCCAAGTTCTTACTGAATGGCCATTGAGGGGCTGAGTGGCCTCCTCCCACAGATTGCTAACCCACTGACTGCTGGAGAGTGCAGACCAGAAGGAGAGGAAAGTCTCAGGTAAATGTGCGTGTACATCCGTCTCTCGTTCTTTATCATTGGCATTTGATCGATGGAGCAGTGGCTCCCAAAAGCCCCAGTGAACAACCACCAATGATAGAGAACATAGAGCATAGAACATTCCAGAACACTACAGGCTCTTCGACCCTCGATGTTGTGCCGACCTGTGAAATTAATCTGAAGCCCATCTAACCTACACTATTCCATTCTCGTCCATCTGCCTATCTAATGACCATTTAAATGCCTGTAAAGTTGGCAAGTCTAGTACTGTTGTAGGCAGTGCGTTCCAAGCCCCTACACCTCTCTGAGTATAGAAACATCTGTCCTATATCTATTACCCCTCAATTTAAAGCTATGCCCCCTCGTGCTCGCCATCACCATACTTGGAAAAAGGCTCTCCCTGCCCACCCTATCTAACCCTTTGATTATCTTCTATGTCTCTATTAAGTCACCTCTCAACCTTCTTCTCTCTAACGAGAAAAGCCTCAAGTCCCTCAGCCTTTCCTCATACGACCTTCCCTCCATACCAGGCAACATCTCAGTAAATCCCCTCTGCACCCTTTCCAAAGCTTCCACATCCTTCTTATAATGCGGTGACCAGAACTGTACACAATACTCCAAGTGCGGCCGCACCAGAGTTTTGTACGGCTCACAGACAAAAGTGCATTGTTATAGCACCTTCCAGAATGGTGGGATCCTTCAGCCAATGAAATCCTTGTCAGCACAAAACCAAAGGAGCAAGAGTTGTCCATTCAGCCCCTCGGCTGCTCCTCCATCTGCTTCAGTCTCAGCTTCTGAATGTTTTATTCCCTTTGTCCCAAGGAATCGATCTCATTGTAATGACATGTCATCATATTGACAGCAGCCCAGGAGGTTATTCTGGGGGCAAAGACGGGGCAGAGGCAACCCCACAGCAAATTCACGTACAGAAAGATCCCAGAAGGAGCAGGTCAAATCAGTGATGGGCAGAGGGTACATGGGGCTGTGGGAGGGGGGTTTAAGTGAGCGGGTAAGGTCAGTGATGTGGAGGGAGAGAGTACACAGGGCTGTGGGATGGGGAGCAAATTGGGGTGGGGGGGGAGGGTAAGGTCAATGGTTTTTGCAGTGTGCTTTACCAGGTTGAAAGTTTGTCCTAATCTCTGCTGTGTCAGTCTGTTGACTCGGTCCTTGTGGAGTCACTTGGAGTATTGTCCAATCACAGAATGATGTTGTTGCGATAATATTTTTCTGGACAGCTTACGGCATTCGCTGGCTGCCTTCTGCCAACAGTAACATTACTGTCCTGAAGTTATCTCCACAATATCCTGAATCAGAACGCAGTCTCAATCCAAGAGCGGGAACCCCCAGCCCAATCCTCACTCTTCCACACTTCCTCCTAGAAGCCTGGGAAACAGGTTTGACTGGGAGATTGACAATGTGTCAGCTCTTGGGAAATACACAGAGCACCTGGATAACTTTAGATGACGGAACAAGAGTTAGAATTGGAGTTTCCACAGGGCCAGGAAAATCTGGAAAGCCAGTTTGAGTTTGTCCCCGCTTAATAAATTAGTTTCTGATAGCTGATGGGGAGTACTCTCTGTCTCTACAGATCAGGGAAATAGAGGGTGGAGCACATTGATTGTGTGCTGTCCATCTCCGAATTACGGTCTCGGTCTCTAAGGGGCCAATCAGGCAGAGACCAATCCAAAACCCACACCGTGGACTTGACCAGTTACATTTTCCTGCAACAGTTTCAATGATAATTGGGAAACGGTCACCAGAACATCTTTATCCCCCTGTGTCCAATTTCACTGAGCTCTGTTCTGGAACCTGCCATGTGATTGGGTGATCATGCCTCACACACTTATTAGAGTTCTTTGATGAAGTGACCAGGAAGGTTGACGAGGGAGGGCTGTAGACATAGTCTACATAGATTTCAGTAAGGCCTTTGATAAGGTTCCACATGGTCGGCTGCTCTGGAAGGTTAGATCACATCGAATCCAGGGGGAGCTGGCAAATTTAATATACAGTTGGCTTGATGGTGGGGAGCAGAGGGTAATAGTGGAAGGACGCTTGTTGGACTGGAGGCCTGAGACTAGTGGAGTGCCTCAGGAATCGGTGCTGGGCCCATTGCTGGGAACTGCGCTTCCCACTGCAGACATAGCTCAGACCAAAGGAGCACTGTGGATCTTCTCCAATTCATTCACTGTTTCGGGAACCTGTCCTGCTACTCATTATCTTGTCCAAACAATCTGGGACCTTTCTCTTCTCTCACCCCCTGTGAAAGTATTCCGTTAATGGATACGGCTTCACTCCACAATTCAACAGAAAATGGAACACCCCACACATTTGTTCGTTAAAATCCGCCAGCCACACGCCTCCCATTCCACAAACATTCCCCTGAAGTCTGTCAGTATCATTCTCATGAAGTATTACAGTTTAAAGTACATACTATCTACAAGAGGTCTTGTAGAAATTCACTAAAGATCCTGTGGCAGCACCTTCCAAACCCACCACCACTTCCACCTAGAAAGACAAGGGCAGCAGGTACATGGGAACACCACCCCCTGCAAGTTCCCCTCCAAGCCCCTCGCCATCCTGATGGGGAAATGTATCACCGTTCCTCCAGTGTCGCTGGGCGAAAATCAACTGAGCCACTAAAGTCACCGTTGAATGTTGGCAGTGATGCTGCACCAAGTTCCCACTACCATGGTCTCAGCTTCTACTGTGATGATTTGGAGATAACGGCGTTGGACCGGGGCGTACAAAGTTAAAAATCACACAACACTAGGAGAATAAACTTCTACTCCACAGCCAAATGATGAAGGAGCAGAGCTCCGAAAGCTAGTGCTTCCAAATAAACCTGAAAATGTGTTGCTGGTTAAAGCACAGCAGGTTAGGCAGCATCTCAGGAATAGATGCTGCCTAACCTGCTGTGCTTTAACCAGCAACACATTTTCAGCTGTGATCTCCAGCATCTGCAGACCTCATTTTTTACTTCCAAATAAACCTAACCTGGTGTTGTGGGATTCTTAACTTCCTATTGTTCTGATTCACTTTGACTCCAGGTGTGGTTTTCTGAATGCAATAGACCATTCAGCCCTTCATGTCCTCCTTCAATATTCTCTGGCAATGGCCGATCCTCCGTCTCAACACCATGTTCCCATTCTCTCCCCAAACTCCTTCATGCCTTTAATATCTAACTATGTATCTACCTCTTTCTTGTGGGGGGTAAGGGGCTGTTTAATGAGCATGCTCACCTCCTGGGTATTAATCAGCTTCTGAAAAGCCTTCAGCCAATCATAGGCCTTGATATTGACATACTGGGTCTCCAACCAATCAGAAGCTCCTTGAGATTTTGAGGAATTCAGTGGTGAATTGGGCAATAGTTTTTATTTCCTCATCATGGGAGTGAGGAGGTCACAAGGAGAGGAGTAGTCAGGAGGTGGGAGGTGAGGGTTTCAGATACCATCCTATTACATACCCCAACCACCCTCCTGAGGGTGTTGGTGGGCAGTGGGGTTGTTACTGATCAAGGGGCTGGTGAAAGGAGCCCCTTAACAGGGTCATTACTTGACCTCCTATGACCCCTGACTGCGGTGGAGTCTAGGAAGCTGTTGTGGTTCTGTTCGCCGAGCTGGAAGTTTTGGTTGCAAACGTTTCGTCCCCTGGCTAGGAGACATCATCAGTGCTCTGTAGCCTCCTGCGAAGCGCTTCTTTGATGTTTCTTCCGGTATTTATAGTGGTCTGTCCTTGCCGCTTCCGGGTGTCAGTTTCAGCTGTCCGCTGTAGTGGTTGGTATATTGGGTCCAGGTCGATGTGTTTGTTGATGGAGTTTGTGGATGAATGCCATGCCTCTAGGAATTCCCTGGCTGTTCTCTGTCTGGCTTGCCCTATGATAGTAGTGTTTTCCCAGTCAAATTCATGTTGCTTGTTGTCTGAGTGTGTGGCTACTAGGGATAGCTGGTCGTGTTGTTTCGTGGCTAGTTGGTGTTCATGTATGCGGATTGTTAGCTGTCTTCCTGTTTGTCCTATGTAGTGTTTTGTGCAGTCCTTGCATGGGATTTTATAAACTACATTAGTTTTGCTCATGGAAGCTCCCAGTGGACGTTCTCACCCAGGGGCTGATTGGTGAGGGAGGGGAGAATTATCCCTCCAGGGTCAACTTACCCAATTACTCCTCCCCCCCTCCGCCCTGACATCCCCAGGGAGGGGAGAAGTGCACTCGGAGTGTCTCCCCCCATTTCTAAAGCTTGGCGATCCAGTCAGCTTCCAGTCAGTCTCCACCAACGCCTCAAGTAGCCACTCACTGCATCTTATCCATTTCCTGCTGCTCTCCTTGCAGTGTTATGAGTGACAAACTACAAGACAAGATTAAACTCTAATCTGATGGCCACCCGTGAACAGAAAACGGGAGCAGGAGGCAGCCATTCGGCCCATCGAGCCTCTTCCGCTGTTCAATAGGATCGTGGCTCAGACCCCTGTTCTTGCTTCTCCCTCCCCCTTACACTTTGATCCCTTTAGTCCCCCGTATTAAATCCAACTCCATCTTGACAACATTCAATGTTGAGGCCTGACCTGCTTTCAGTGAGAGAATTCCACAGGCTTCCCACTCTCCGGGTGAAGAAACCTTTCCTCATCCCAGGCATGGTTCACTGACCGCAGGTCCTAGAATCTCCTGACCACTGGCACATCCCTCTGTCCGACTGTCTGACTCCTACTCTCACAATGTTCCTGGCTTCCACTTGGTAATCCTGCTCTGACTGTGAGTTACACCAGGCTGTTATTACAACAGCAGCTTCAGCAGTGTGGGAGTCTTCATTGCAACATAGAGAGCAGAGGAGTTGAAGATCAAGGTCAGAACACAGCACGAAGAGCAAGACCAGAACTGGAAAAAGATATTGACTTTATTCCATCTTCCGGAACTCATTTCAGTTTAACAAGAGCTGGAATAAGATTTATGGTTGATGGAGTGGAACATTTGGGAGTCTGTGGACATAACCAGACATTCAAAGATCCAAAGGTTTACAAGCAATATGTGAACCTTATCTCTGGAATGTGACAGGTCAGAGGTCGGGGCTCAGGAAGGGTCAGGTCATTATCCCATCCTGTCCCAGTTGTTGGCTCTTGGGAGTTTATTTCTTGTAAAACATCACCAGGAAGAGAACGATTGGGAGGAAGGGAATCACAGACTGCACCAAAGAGAGTGCTATCTGGGAAAAACGGGACAAATGCAACTGGACAGATAAATGTCAAGGATGTAGGTTTGCTCGCTGAGCTGGAAAGTTCATTTCCAGACGTTTCATCTAGGTAACATCTTCAGTGAGCCTCTGGATGAAGCATTGCGGAGTGGACTCGATGGGCCGAATGGCCTTACTTCCACTCCTATGTCTTATGGTCTTATGGTGTTTCCTGCGTTCTATTTATATGTTTGGGTTTTCCTTGGGTTTGGATGTAATTTCCTGTGGTGATGTCAGTTCTTATGCTGATGTCACTTCCTGTTCTTTTTCTCAGGGGGCAGTAAATGGGATCCAAGTCAATGTGGTTGTTGACAGAATTCTGGTTGGAACGCCATGCTCCTAGGAATTCTTGGGTGTGTCTCTGTTTGGCTTGTCTTGGGATGGATGTGCTGTCCCAGTCGAAGTGGTGTCCTTCCTCACCTGTATGTGAGGATACTAGTGAGCAAGGGTCATGTCATTTTTGTGGCTAGTTGGTGTTCATGTCTCCTGGTGGTTAGTTTCCTGCCTGTTTGTCCGATGTAGTGTTTGTTACAGTCCTTGCACGGTATTTTGTAAATGACATTAGTTTTGCTTGTTGTTTGTATAAATCTTCTCAAATCTGGCTGAGATAAACATTAAGTCGTGCACTTCTAGGGTAATATCAGACCACAGCTGCAAATGTGTTGCTGGTCAAAGCACAGCAGGCCAGGCAGCATCTCTATTCCTGAGATGCTGCCTGGCCTGCTGTGCTTTGACCAGCAACACATTTGCAGCTGTGATCTCCAGCATCTGCAGACCTCATTTTTTACTCTAATATCAGACCACAGTACATTACAGTTACCAATCAAATTATCTGATTGGTAAATATCGCAAAATGAAACTTTCAGCAAATTATTCATTGTTACCCAACATATACTTACAGATTCAAGAACAGCTTCTTCCCCTGCTGTTATCGGACAGCTGAATGGACCTTTCAAAGTTCAAATCAAATGTTGATCTCACTGTTTGTGCACCTTCCCTACAGCTGTAACTAGTCTTCCACGTTCTCTTCTATTACACAAGTGCACATTGTACGGTACAATCTACCTGTACTGCAGGCAGAACAAAGGGTTTCACTGTACCTAGGTACATGTGACAATAATATTAATCAAATCAAATCGAAAATGAGACTCAGAACCCTCCGAATCTAGTACCAGCTACAATCAAACCACCATCCCAGCATCCTCAGGACAAACTACTTTGACACATCAAACTCAGTCAAAGACAGAGAGCACAAAACACACAGTTCCTGATTCAGCATAACCTCCCATAACCACAGCGTAGCAACAAGGTTCAAGCAATTCCTTGCCATCTGATCTGTACAGATTTAGCTAGCCTTCTTGGAATGGGTCGAGATTAGAGTGGTGCTGGAAAAGCACAGCAGGTCAGGCAGCATCTAAGGAGCTGGAAAATCAATGTTTTGAGCAAAAGCCCTTTCCAGACTCACACATCCACACAGGCTGACTTACAGCCTTACAAACCCCTTTCCTGCTCCTCGGATGCTGCCTGACCCGCTGTGCTTTTCCAGCACCACATTAATCTAGACTCTGATCTCCAGTGTCTGCAGCCCTCACTTTCGTCTTCTTGGAATAGGTAGCAGCTCCAAAATACAAATGATGGAAATATGCTTGGATATTGAAAGAAAAAGTCAGCACCCTCAGGAATTGTATCCTAGTGAGAGACAGCAACTTCAGGAACTGCGTCGCAGTGAGAGTCAGTCCCTTCAGGAACTGTATCCCAATGAGAGTCAGCCCCTTCAGGAACCATATCCCAGTGAGAGTCAGCCCCTTCAGGAACTGTATCCCAGTGAGAAACAGCCCCTTCAGGAATTGTATCCCAGTGAGAGTCAGCCCCTTCAGGAACTGTATCCCAGTGAGAGTCAGCACCTTCAGGAACCATATCCCAGTGAGAGTCAGCCCCTTCAGGAACTGTATCCCAGTGAGAAACAGCCCCTTCAGGAATTGTATCCCAGTGAGAGACAGCCCCTTCAGGAACTGTATCCCAGTGAGAGTCAGCCCCTTCAGGATCTGTATCCCAGTGAGAGTCAGCACCTTCAGGAACTGTATCCCAGTGAGAGACAGCCCCTTCAGGAACTGTATCCCAGTGAGAGTCAGCCCCTTCAGGAACTGTATCCCAGTGAGAGTCAGCCCCTTCAGGAACTGTATCCCAGTGAGAGACAGCCCCTTCAGGAACTGTATCCCAGTGAGAGTCAGCCCCTTCAGGAATTGTATTCCAATGAGAGCCAGCTCCTGCAGAAACTGTATCCCAGTGAGAGTCAGCTCCTGCAGGAACTGTATCCTAGTGAGAGACAGCCCCTTCAGGAATTGTATCCCAGTGAGAAACAGCCCCTTCAGGAACTGTATCCCAGTGAGAGTCAGCTCCTGCAGGAACCATATCCCAGTGAGAGTCAGCTCCTTCAGGAACTGTATCCCAGTGAGAGTCAGCACCTTCAGGAATTGTATCCCAGTGAGAGTCAGCCCCTTCAGGAACTGTATCCCAGTGAGAGACAGCCCCTTCAGGAACTGTATCCCAGTGAGAGTCAGCCCCTTCAGGAACTGTATCCCAGTGAGAGACAGCCCCTTCAGGAACTGTATCCCAGTGAGAGACAGCACCTTCGGGAACTGTATCCCAGTGTGAGTCAGTTCCTTCGGGAACTTTATTCCAGTGAGAGTCAGCCCCTTCAGGAACTGTATCCTAATGAGAGTCAGCACCTTCAGGAACTGTATCCCAGTGGGAGTCAGCCCCTTCAGGAATTGTATCCCAGTGGGAGTCAGCACCTTCAGGAACTGTATCCCAGTGAGAGTCAGCACCTTCAGGAACTGTATCCCAGTAAGAGTCAGCACCTTCGGGAACTGTATCCCAGTGTGAGTCAGTTCCTTCGGGAACTTTATTCCAGTGAGAGTCAGCCCCTTCAGGAACTGTATCCTAATGAGAGTCAGCACCTTCAGGAACTGTATCCCAGTGGGAGTCAGCCCCTTCAGGAATTGTATCCCAGTGAGAGACAGCCCCTTCAGGAATTGTATCCCAGTGAGAGTCAGCCCCTTCAGGAACTGTATCCCAGTGAGAGTCAGCACCTTCAGGAACTGTATCCCAGTGAGACTCGGCACTCACAGATAACATGTTCAGGAACATAAACACAGAAGCGCTTCCCAGGAGGCTCCCAAGCACTGGGGATGTCACCTAGACAGGGGATGAAACGTCTGCAACACAAATTCCCAGCTCGGCGAACAGAACCACAACAACCAACTAAATATAAAATTTCCCTTATTGGAAGGCTCCATGAAATGTTGGTGCCAAGATTCCTGAGGTTTTTGCAGATTCTGGCAGTGCCAGTGCTTGGATTATTTTCCCGTGAGTTTTCTTGCACAGTTGCTTTCCTCACGGTGAGTGTTCTCTGCTTCACTGAAGTGGAATCTTTCCCTGGCTGTGCTGACATGTATGCGCAGCCCAGGATTGGCCTATTGGTTAGGCACACTGCCCATACAGCAACGTAGACATCTTCAAATCACATTTCTACCTGAATAATTGCTCTTGTTGTTTTGATGATGAAATGCTGCATTCTTTTGAAACTTTAATGACCTTAATTCAATCGTAACTTTTCCAAATAAACAGTCCCCCCCTCTCCTTTGCTGTCTAAGATTTTCTTTGGAAATATAAGTAAGTAATCTAATCTAATTTCACACTTGAGCAGCTCATTACCGTCCACACCATGCTGCCCACCCTCCACCTTCAACAACCACTCATTCCCTCCATTTCCAAAACTCACTAGCAGCAGTATGCACCGTCTACAAGATGCACTGCAGAAATTCACCAAAGATCCTTAAATATCACTTTCCAAATCCACGACCACGTTCCACGTCCCATTGAAAGGCCAGCCAGATGGGCTGAGGGGACAGCATCGCCCTGTTAGTAAGAAATGAAATGAAATCAGTCGCTCGGAGTGATACACAATCGAAAGGCCTAGAATCTGTGTGGGGAGAGTTGGGGAACCGCAAAGGGAAAGGAAGTCTCTGGTGGGAGTGGGGTCCAGGTCCCCTCGCACTCGTCAGGATGTGGGGAAGAAAATAATTCGGAGAGTTAGAAAAGACATGTCAGAAAGGCACGATAATGATCATCGAGGGGACCTCAATATGTAGGTGGGCCGGGAAAATCGAGCTGGGAGCTGATCCCAAGAAAAGGAATGAGTGAAATGTTGACGGGACAGTTTTTTGGAGCAGCCTGTGGTCGGGCTCACGAGGGAAGAGGCCATTCTGGATTTGGTGATGGGGAGTGAAGCCGACTTGATCAGGGAGTTTAAGGTGAAGGAAGCCCCAAGGGGACAGTGACCAGAATAGGATCGAATTCACCCTGTGGTTTGGGAGGGAGAAGCTGGAATCAGATGTGACGGTGCTAGGATTGAGTAACGGTCACTACAACGACATGAGGGAGGAGCTGACTGGAGTTGATTGGAAGGGGACGCTGGCAGGGAAGATGGTGGGACAGCAATGGCTGGGGTTTCTGGGGGGATTTCGGGAGGCACAGCAGAAATTCATCCCAAGGAAGAAGGAATATACTGAGGGGGGGGGATGAGGCACCCAGGGCTGACAAGGGAAGTCAGAGGGCAGAGGTGAGTGTAGCGACCATCACTCAAGAGAAGGTGCTGGGGAAGCTGAAAGGTCTGAAGGTGGATAAATCACCTGGACCAGATGGACTACACCCCAGAGTTCTGAAGGAGATAACTGAGGGGATTGTGGAGGCATTGGGGGGGTGATCTTTCAGGAATACTGGAGTCAGGGAAGGTTCCAGAGGACAGGAAGGTGGCTAATGTAACAGCCCTGTTTAATAAGGGAGGGAGGGTGGTGGGGGAGAAGAAGATGGGAAAGTATAGACCGGTTAGTCTGATCTCAGTTGTTGATAAGATTTTCAAGACCATTATTAAGGAGGAGATAGCGGAATATTTGGGAGTTGTGAATTCATTTGCCAGTGTGTTTTTCTGCAAACATGTCATCACCTCGCTCGGTGACGTCATCAGTATGTCTTTGATAAAGTGTTGTTTGTCTGCCCTGCCTGGTATTTATATGTCTCTGTTGGTTGTTACTTTCAGTTCAGTATCTGAGTGGGTTATATCTGGGATCCAGTTCGATGTGTCTATTAACTGAGTTTCAGTTGGAGTGCCAGACTTCAAGGAATCCTCTGGCCTGTCTCTATTTCACCTGTGTGAGGATGGTTACATCATCCCAGGTGACTTTATGATCTTTGTTGTCTGTATGGTTTGGAGATGAGGGAGCGCTGGTTGTGTCTGGCGGTGGTGAGCTGATGGTCGTGCACTTGTATGGTCAGTATTCGTCCTGTGTAGGCTTTTCATAGTCTTGGGGGGGTATTTGGAGTTGAGAGTGTGATGCTGGGAAAGCACAGCAGGTCAGGCAGCATCCGAGGAGCAGGAGAATCCCAGCATAAGCCTGATGAAGGTCTCTGGCCTGAAACATCGATTCTCCTGCTCCTCGGATGCTGCCTGACCTGCTGCGCTTTCCCTGCACCACACTCTCGACTCTGATCTCCAGCATCTGCAGTCCTCACCTTCTCCCAGGGCATCTTGTAGATAATATTCATCCTGTTGGATGTGGGTGATGGGCCTTCACTTTTTGTGAGGAGCCGGTGGAAGGTGTTTAATGTTTTGTGGGCCACTGAGATTCTCAGGGGTGTGAGGAGTTGGGTAGTGTTGTTGTTACGATCATTATTGTGTCTGGTCATGGTACTTTCCTGTTTGGGTTTGTCCTGTAAGTACCAGAGGACAATTCTCTTGGGGAACCCATTTTGTTTAAATCCTTTGAATATAATCATGGAATCCCTCCTGTGTGGAAACAGGCCATTCGGCCCAACAAGTCCACACCGACCCTCCGAGGAGGAACCCACCCAGCCCATTCCCCTGCCTTACTGCTCTGCAGTTACCTCTGACTAGTGCACCTGACGAACACATCTCTGAACACAATGGGCAATTTAGCACGGTCAGTTCACCTAATCTTTGGACTGTGGGAGGAAACCGGAGCACCCGGAGGAAACCCACGCAGACACGGGGAGAATGTGCAAACTCCACACAGCCCGAGGCTGGGATCGAACCTGGGTCTCTGGTGCTGGGAGGGAGCAGTGCTAACCACTGAGCCACCGTACGACCTGATGAGGTGTTCCTGTCCCGCCTTCTGGAGTTCAGGGTTGCTGCAATGTGTCCTCGCCCATTTAAACAATGTCCTAATGCAGCTCCAGTTGTAGGCGCTGTTATGATTCAGTATCTGGTCAGTATGGATGTTCTTCCTGTACACACTGGTCTGGAGTTCCCCAGTAGGTGTCCAAGAAGGGGAGTCTACTCTTGTTTTCCTCTTGTTTAGAGAATTCTGTTCCTGTGAAGATGTTATTGATGTGGTGATGGGTTCCTTGCAGTTGTGTCTGTTAAATGATGACAATAGTGTCACCTACATATCAGATCCAGAGCTGGGGTTGAATCGTGGGGAGGGCTATTCACTCTAAACGTTGCATTACTGATTCTGCTATCAGTCCTGATATTGGGGACCCCCTGGGTGTTCGGTTGATTTGTCTGTACACTTACCCATTGAATGTGAAGTGAGTTGTGAGGGATAGGTGTAGATGCTGCTCTTGGTGAGGTTACTGGTGTCCGAGTAACCATTTTGTCCAATAATGCCAGAGACGATAAAACCACAGATGCTGGATTCCAAAGTAGGCAGGCAGGAGACTGGAAGAACACAGCAAGCCAGGCAGCACCAGGGGGGAGAGAAGTTGACGTTTCGGGTGTAACCCTTCCTCAGGACTGCGGGTGGGTGTGGGGGGAGCTGCAGGTAAAGGGGGTGGCGGGGGCAGGGTAGGGAACTGGGGATCAGTGAAGACAGGTAGAGGCTATGACCTGATTGGCCAATGGGAGGAATGAATCGGGTTGGTGGCTGGCAGGAGTGGAAGGGGGGGGGGGGTGGGGGGGGGTGGCTGGGAAGGGAGCCGGGGGATGGGAAAGGAGGTTATTTGAAATTGGAGAACTCAATGTTGAGCCCTCCAGGCTGTAAGCTATCCAGATGGAAGATGAGGTATTGTTCCTCCAATTTGTGGCAACGGAGGAGACCAAGGCTGGTCATGTCAGAAAGGGAATGGGAAGGGGAATGAAACTGGGCAGTGACTGGGAGGTCTGGTCCCTGGGTGGCGACGGTATCCTGGGCACAGTGGGTGTATATAGATGTGAAGATGCTGTTACATCACGTGAAATCATTATTTCATCCTGTTCTAAAGTGGTGTTTCTGACCATGTTGAGGAGCTCTTGGGAGGAGGGAATGGAGTGATTGGGGAATTGTATTCGGTCTTGTTTACATCTCCTTGACTCCCCTGGAGGTCAGTGTCCCTGGGAGTGATATAAAAGGCTCTGAGAGTGTGGTTCCTGTTTTGTGAAGCTTGGGTAGTCCACAGAATCAGGGTGAGCTGGATCTGTCGGGTTTCACCTTTCGCAGGTCGGTTTTGCTGCTGTCTCCTGTGCTGTGTGGTTGCTTTAGTGTCATAGTAATCCTACGGGCATTGTAAAACAGGGTTGAGTCGGCACAGCTTTGTCAAGGGGGGGCTCATGCCCGACACATTTGTTAGAATCTTTTAAAGAGGTAATGAGCAAGTTAGACAAAGGAGGGCCAATGGACGTCATCTGTTTGGATTTCTAGGATGCCTTTGACAATGTGCCACACAAGAGGCTATTAAATAAGGTAAGGTCTCATGGTGTTGGGGCAAGGTATTGGTATGGATAGAGGATTGGCTGACTGACAGAAGGAAGAGAGTAGGGATAGAGGGGTCTTTTTCAGAATGGCAGCTGGAGAGTAGTGGAGTCCCATAGGGGTCCACATTGGGACCTCATCTATTCACATTATACCTTAACAATCTGGATGAAGGGACTGAGAACATTATTACTGGGTTTACAGGTGTCACAAAGACAGCTGGAGGGACAGGTAGTGTGGAGGAAGTGGGGAGGGGATTAGAGGGGGCAATTTGGAGGGGCAGTGGGGATTGGGTTAGAGGGCAGTTTGGAGGGGCAGTGGGGATTGGGTTAGAGGGCAGTTTGGAGGGGCAGTGGGGATTGGGTTAGAGGGCAGTTTGGAGGGGCAGTGGGGATTGGGTTAGAGGGCAATTTGAAGGGGCAGTGGGGATTGGGTTAGAGGGCAATTTGGAGGGGCAGTGGGGATTGGGTTAGAGGGCAATTTGAAGGGGCAGTGGGGATTGGGTTAGAGGGCAGTTTGAAGGGGCAGTGGGGATTGGGTTAGAGGGCAGTTTGAAGGGGCAGTGGGGATTGGGTTAGAGGGCAGTTTGAAGGGGCAGTGGGGATTGGGTTAGAGGGCAGTTTGGAGGGGCAGTGGGGAGTGGGTTAGAGGGCAATTTGAAGGGGCAGTGGGGATTGGGTTAGAGGGCAGTTTGAAGGGGCAGTGGGGATTGGGTTAGAGGGCAATTTGGAGGGTCAGTGAGGATTGGGTTAGAGGGCAATTTGGAGGGTCAGTGAGGATTGGGTTAGAGGGCAATTTGAAGGGGCAGTGGGGAGTGGGTTAGAGGGCAGTTTGAAGGGGCAGTGGGGAGTGGGTTAGAGGGCAGTTTGGAGGGTCAGTGAGGATTGGGTTAGAGGGCAGTTTGAAGGGGCAGTGGGGATTGGGTTAGAGGGCAGTTTGGAGGGGCAGTGGGGATTGGGTTAGAGGGCAGTTTGAAGGGGCAGTGGGGATTGGGTTAGAGGGCAATTTGGAGGGTCAGTGAGGATTGGGTTAGAGGGCAATTTGGAGGGTCAGTGAGGATTGGGTTAGAGGGCAATTTGAAGGGGCAGTGGGGAGTGGGTTAGAGGGCAGTTTGAAGGGGCAGTGGGGAGTGGGTTAGAGGGCAGTTTGGAGGGTCAGTGAGGATTGGGTTAGAGGGCAGTTTGAAGGGGCAGTGGGGATTGGGTTAGAGGGCAGTTTGGAGGGGCAGTGGGGATTGGGTTAGAGGGCAGTTTGAAGGGGCAGTGGGGATTGGGTTAGAGGGCAGTTTGGAGGGGCAGTGGGGATTGGGTTAGAGGGCAGTTTGGAGGGGCAGTGGGGATTGGGTTAGAGGGCAATTTGAAGGGGCAGTGGGGATTGGGTTAGAGGGCAATTTGGAGGGGCAGTGGGGATTGGGTTAGAGGGCAATTTGAAGGGGCAGTGGGGATTGGGTTAGAGGGCAATTTGGAGGGGCAGTGGGGATTGGGTTAGAGGGCAATTTGAAGGGGCAGTGGGGATTGGGTTAGAGGGCAATTTGAAGGGGCAGTGGGGATTGGGTTAGAGGGCAATTTGAAGGGGCAGTGGGGATTGGGTTAGAGGGCAATTTGAAGGGGCAGTGGGGATTGGGTTAGAGGGCAATTTGAAGGGGCAGTGGGGATTGGGTTAGAGGGCAATTTGAAGGGGCAGTGGGGATTGGGTTAGAGGGCAGTTTGGAGGGGCAGTGGGGATTGGGTTAGAGGGCAGTTTGGAGGGGCAGTGGGGATTGGGTTAGAGGGCAATTTGGAGGGGCAGTGGGGATTGGGTTAGAGGGCAATTTGAAGGGGCAGTGGGGATTGGGTTAGAGGGCAGTTTGGAGGGGCAGTGGGGATTGGGTTAGAGGGCAATTTGAAGGGGCAGTGGGGATTGGGTTAGAGGGCAATTTGGAGGGGCAGTGGGGATTGGGTTAGAGGGCAATTTGAAGGGGCAGTGGGGATTGGGTTAGAGGGCAATTTGAAGGGGCAGTGGGGATTGGGTTAGAGGGCAATTTGAAGGGGCAGTGGGGAGTGGGTTAGAGGGCAGTTTGGAGGGTCAGTGAGGATTGGGTTAGAGGGCAGTTTGAAGGGGCAGTGGGGATTGGGTTAGAGGGCAGTTTGGAGGGGCAGTGGGGATTGGGTTAGAGGGCAGTTTGGAGGGGCAGTGGGGATTGGGTTAGAGGGCAGTTTGAAGGGGCAGTGGGGATTGGGTTAGAGGGCAGTTTGGAGGGGCAGTGGGGATTGGGTTAGAGGGCAATATGAAGGGGCAGTGGGGATTGGGTTAGAGGGCAATTTGGAGGGGCAGTGGGGATTGGGTTAGAGGGCAGTTTGGAGGGGCAGTGGGGATTGGGTTAGAGGGCAATTTGAAGGGGCAGTGGGGATTGGGTTAGAGGGCAATTTGGAGGGGCAGTGGGGATTGGGTTAGAGGGCAATTTGAAGGGGCAGTGGGGATTGGGTTAGAGGGCAATTTGAAGGGGCAGTGGGGATTGGGTTAGAGGGCAATTTGAAGGGGCAGTGGGGAGTGGGTTAGAGGGCAGTTTGAAGGGGCAGTGGGGAGTGGGTTAGAGGGCAGTTTGGAGGGTCAGTGAGGATTGGGTTAGAGGGCAATTTGAAGGGGCAGTGGGGATTGGGTTAGAGGGCAGTTTGGAGGGGCAGTGGGGATTGGGTTAGAGGGCAGTTTGAAGGGGCAGTGGGGATTGGGTTAGAGGGCAGTTTGGAGGGGCAGTGGGGATTGGGTTAGAGGGCAATTTGAAGGGGCAGTGGGGATTGGGTTAGAGGGCAATTTGGAGGGGCAGTGGGGATTGGGTTAGAGGGCAATTTGGAGGGGCAGTGGGGATTGGGTTAGAGGGCAATTTGAAGGGGCAGTGGGGATTGGGTTAGAGGGCAGTTTGGAGGGGCAGTGGGGAGTGGGTTAGAGGGCAGTTTGGAGGGGCAGTGGGGATTGGGTTAGAGGGCAATTTGAAGGGGCAGTGAGGATTGGGTTAGAGGGCAATTTGAAGGGGCAGTGGGGATTGGGTTAGAGGGCAGTTTGAAGGGGCAGTGGGGATTGGGTTAGAGGGCAGTTTGGAGGGGCAGTGGGGAGTGGGTTAGAGGGCAGTTTGAAGGGGCAGTGGGAATTGGGTTAGAGGGCAGTTTGGAGGGGCAGTGGGGAGTGGGTTAGAGGGCAGTTTGAAGGGGCAGTGGGGATTGGGTTAGAGGGCAGTTTGAAGGGGCAGTGGGGATTGGGTTAGAGGGCAGTTTGGAGGGGCAGTGGGGAGTGGGTTAGAGGGCAGTTTGAAGGGGCAGTGGGGATTGGGTTAGAGGGCAGTTTGGAGGGGCAGTGGGGAGTGGGTTAGAGGGCAATTTGAAGGGGCAGTGGGGATTGGGTTAGAGGGCAGTTTGGAGGGGCAGTGGGGAGTGGGTTAGAGGGCAATTTGAAGGGGCAGTGGGGATTGGGTTAGAGGGCAGTTTGGAGGGGCAGTGGGATTGGGTTAGCGGACAGTTTGGAGGGGCAGTGGGGATTGGGTTAGAGGGCAGTTTGGAGGGGCAGTGGGGAGTGGGTTAGAGGGCAGTTTGAAGGGGCAGTGGGGATTGGGTTAGAGGGCAGTTTGGAGGGGCAGTGGGGATTGGGTTAGAGGGCAATTTGGAGGGGCAGTGGGGATTGGGTTAGAGGGCAGTTTGAAGGGGCAGTGGGGAGTGGGTTAGAGGGCAGTTTGAAGGGGCAGTGGGGATTGGGTTAGAGGGCAGTTTGGAGGGGCAGTGAGGATTGGGTTAGAGGGCAATTTGAAGGGGCAGTGAGGATTGGGTTAGAGGGCAATTTGAAGGGGCAGTGGGGATTGGGTTAGAGGGCAGTTTGAAGGGGCAGTGGGGATTGGGTTAGAGGGCAGTTTGGAGGGGCAGTGGGGAGTGGGTTAGAGGGCAGTTTGAAGGGGCAGTGGGGATTGGGTTAGAGGGCAGTTTGGAGGGGCAGTGGGGAGTGGGTTAGAGGGCAGTTTGAAGGGGCAGTGGGGATTGGGTTAGAGGGCAGTTTGGAGGGGCAGTGGGGAGTGGGTTAGAGGGCAATTTGAAGGGGCAGTGGGGATTGGGTTAGAGGGCAGTTTGGAGGGGCAGTGGGGATTGGGTTAGAGGGCAGTTTGGAGGGGCAGTGGGATTGGGTTAGCGGACAGTTTGGAGGGGCAGTGGGGATTGGGTTAGAGGGCAGTTTGAAGGGGCAGTGGGGATTGGGTTAGAGGGCAGTTTGAAGGGGCAGTGGGGATTGGGTTAGAGGGCAGTTTGGAGGGGCAGTGGGGAGTGGGTTAGAGGGCAGTTTGGAGGGGCAGTGGGGAGTGGGTTAGAGGGCAATTTGAAGGGGCAGTGGGGAGTGGGTTAGAGGGCAGTTTGAAGGGGCAGTGGGGATTGGGTTAGAGGGCAGTTTGGAGGGGCAGTGGGGAGTGGGTTAGAGGGCAATTTGAAGGGGCAGTGGGGATTGGGTTAGAGGGCAGTTTGGAGGGGCAGTGGGATTGGGTTAGCGGACAGTTTGGAGGGGCAGTGGGGATTGGGTTAGAGGGCAGTTTGGAGGGGCAGTGGGGAGTGGGTTAGAGGGCAGTTTGGAGGGGCAGTGGGGAGTGGGTTAGAGGGCAATTTGAAGGGGCAGTGGGGATTGGGTTAGAGGGCAATTTGAAGGGGCAGTGGGGATTGGGTTAGAGGGCAATTTGAAGGGGCAGTGGGGATTGGGTTAGAGGGCAATTTGAAGGGGCAGTGGGGATTGGGTTAGAGGGCAATTTGAAGGGGCAGTGGGGATTGGGTTAGAGGGCAGTTTGGAGGGGCAGTGGGGATTGGGTTAGAGGGCAGTTTGGAGGGGCAGTGGGGATTGGGTTAGAGGGCAGTTTGGAGGGGCAGTGGGGATTGGGTTAGAGGGCAATTTGAAGGGGCAGTGGGGATTGGGTTAGAGGGCAATTTGAAGGGGCAGTGGGGATTGGGTTAGAGGGCAGTTTGGAGGGGCAGTGGGGATTGGGTTAGAGGGCAATTTGAAGGGGCAGTGGGGATTGGGTTAGAGGGCAGTTTGGAGGGGCAGTGGGGAGTGGGTTAGAGGGCAATTTGAAGGGGCAGTGGGGATTGGGTTAGAGGGCAGTTTGAAGGGGCAGTGGGGATTGGGTTAGAGGGCAATTTGAAGGGGCAGTGGGGATTGGGTTAGAGGGCAATTTGAAGGGGCAGTGGGGATTGGGTTAGAGGGCAATTTGAAGGGGCAGTGGGGATTGGGTTAGAGGGCAGTTTGAAGGGGCAGTGGGGATTGGGTTAGAGGGCAGTTTGAAGGGGCAGTGGGGATTGGGTTAGAGGGCAGTTTGGAGGGGCAGTGGGGATTGGGTTAGAGGGCAGTTTGAAGGGGCAGTGGGGATTGGGTTAGAGGGCAGTTTGGAGGGGCAGTGGGGATTGGGTTAGAGGGCAGTTTGAAGGGGCAGTGGGGATTGGGTTAGAGGGCAGTTTGGAGGGGCAGTGGGGATTGGGTTAGAGGGCAGTTTGGAGGGGCAGTGGGGAGTGGGTTAGAGGGCAATTTGAAGGGGCAGTGGGGATTGGGTTAGAGGGCAGTTTGGAGGGGCAGTGGGATTGGGTTAGCGGACAGTTTGGAGGGGCAGTGGGGAGAGGGTTAGCGGACAGTTGGAGGGGCAGTGAGGAGAGGGTTAGCGGACAGTTGGAGGGGCAGTGAGGAGAGGGTTAGAGGACAGTTTGGAGGGGCAGTGGGGAGAGAGTTAGACGATAATTGGAGGGTCAGTGAGGAGAGGGTTAGAGGACAGTTTGGAGGGGCAGTGGGGAGGGGATCTAACTCCTGGAGATCCGGGCGAGTAGGTGCCTATTGATGACTTGCTGACCATTTGTTCCCTTTGGGAAGGTGGTCTGAGGCTGAGGGAGCATGACATTGGCTGATTGTCTGCAGTTTGGAATAGTCCACGCCATTTCAATCAGCAATGCCCCATTGAGGGGTAACATTTCGTGCTCATTACCGCATTCTCAAAGACAATTAGGAGTGAGTAGTTAATGCTGTTCAGAGTTATCACAGAACCAAGGCCATTGTGATCATGGCGAACTTGAGGAATCAATATTTGTAAAGACACAGAGCAAGAACTAAAAACCAATCACTTCCTTGCTCCTGGTGACCTGTATTCTTGGCTTTGACATGAATGTTACTTGCCACCTGTCAGTCCAAGCCCGGTTATTGTCCAGATCTTGAGGAGTTGTGAATGATGCTGAACACTGTACAATCACCGGTGAACATCCCCCACTTCTGACCTTGTGATGGAGGGAAGGTCATTGATGAAGCAGCTGAAGATGGTTGGGTCTAGGACACTACCCTGAGGGCCTCCTGCAGAGCTGTCCTGGAGCTGAGATGACTGACCTCCAACAACCACAACCATCTTCCTCTGTGCCAGGGATGACTCTAACCAGCGGAGAGTTTGCCCCCGATACCCATTGATTCCAGTTTTGCCAGGGCTCCTTGATGCCACACTCGGTTGAATACAGCCTTGATATCAAGGACTGTCCCTGTCCCCTCCCCTCTGGAATTCAGCTCTTTTGTCCATGTTTGACCCAAGGCTGGAATGAGGTCAGGAGCTGAGTGACCCTGGGGGAACCCAAACTGGATGTCACTGAGCAGGTTATTGCTGAGCAGGTGCTGATTGACAGCTCTGTTACTGACCCCTTCCATCACATTACTGAGGATGGAGAGTAGACTGATGGGGTGGGAATGGGCTAGGTTGGATCTGTCCTGCTTTAT
This sequence comes from Hemiscyllium ocellatum, assembly GCF_020745735.1. NCBI lineage: Eukaryota > Metazoa > Chordata > Chondrichthyes > Orectolobiformes > Hemiscylliidae > Hemiscyllium > Hemiscyllium ocellatum. The sequence goes on from NC_083402.1 coordinate 4,927,716, forward strand.
GTTCAGGACGTACCTGGGCAGTTGTCCACATTGTCGGGCAGATGCCAATCACTCTAGTTTGTAACTTTGAGGCTGTGGTGATCTTTCAGGAGCAGGAGATGACCATTCAGTCCATTGTGACACCTTCTAGCCCTGGCTATGTTACCCACCAGATTAGCACATTCCAAGTCCAAATCCAGGGATTTGTTTGTAAATCCCTTGAGAGTTTCTGTCTCTCCCACCTTCTCACACACTGTCTAGATCATTCACCTCAAATACCATGTACATCCATTCCCAATGTCTTTATCCAGGTCTCCTGGTTATAGATCTTTCTGCTAATTGAAATGAGGCCCTTAATCATTTTATCCAGCCCAATCAAATCTCCCCTCAGCCTCGTCCATTTGAAACAAACCAGGCCATCTGATGTTTCCTCATTGTTAAAATTCTCCATACGTGACAACCTCCTTGTCATTGAGTCATGGACATGTACAGCACAGAAACAGACCCTTCAGACCAGCCCGTCCGTGCCGACCAGATATCCCAACCCAATCTAGTCCCACCTGCCAGCACCTGGCCCATATCCCTCCAAACCCTTCCTATTCATATACCCATCCAAATGCCTCTTAAATGTTGCAATTGTACCAGCCTCTACCACATCCTCTGGCAGCTCATTCCATACATAGAACATAGAACATAGAACAATACAGCACAGAACAGGCCCTTCGGCCCACGATGTTGTGCCGAACATCTATCCTAGATTAAGCACCCATCCATGTACCTATCCAATTGCCGCTTAAAGGTTGCCAATGATTCTGACTCTGCCATTCCCACAGGCAGCGCATTCCATGCCCCCACCACTCTCTGGGTAAAGAACCCACCCCTGACATCTCCCCTATACTTTCCACCCTTCACCTTAAATTTATGTCCCCTTGCAACACTCTGTTGTACCCGGGGGAAAAGTTTCTGACTGTCTACTCTATCTATTCCTCTGATCATCTTATAAACCTCTATCAAGTCACCCCTCATCCTTCGCCGTCCCAACGAGAAAAGGCCGAGAACTCTCAACCTATCCTCGTACGACCTATTCTCCATTCCAGGCAATATCCTGGTAAATCTTCTCTGCACCCTCTCCAAAGCTTCCACATCTTTCCTAAAGTGAGGCCACCAGAACTGCACACAGTACTCCAAATGTGGCCTAACCAAAGTCCTGTACAGCTGCAACATCACTTCACGACTCTTGAATTCAATCCCTCTGCTAATGAACGTTAATACACCATAGGCCTCCTTACAAGCTCTATCCACCTGAGTAAAAAATGAGATCTGCAGATGCTGGAGATCACAGTTGAAAATGTGTTGCTGGTTAAAGCGCAGCAGGTCAGGCAGCATCCAAGGAACAGGAAATTCGACTTTTTGGGCATAAGCCCTTCATCAGGAATGAGGAGAGGGTGCCAGGCAGGTTAAGATAAAAGGTAGGGAGGAGGGACTTGGGGGAGGGGCGATGGAGATGTGATAGGTGGAAGGAGGTCAAGGTGAGGGTGATAGGCCGGAGTGGGGTGGGGGCGGAGAGGTTAGAAAGAAGATTGTAGGTTAGGAGGGCGGTCCACCTGAGTGGCAACTTTCAAAGATCTATGCACATAGACCCCAAGATCCCTCTGTTCCTCCACCTGACTAAGAACTCTACCGTTAACCCTGTATTCCGCATTCTTATTTGTTCTTCCAAAATGGACAACCTCACACTTGACAGGGTTGAACTCCATCTGCCACTCCTCAGCCCAGCTCTGCATCATATCTAAGTCCCTTTGCAGCCGACAACAGCCCTCCTCACTGTCCACAACTCCACCAATCTTCGTATCATCTGCAAATTTACTGACCCACCCTTCGACTCCCTCATCCAAGTCATTAATAAAAATTACAAACAGCAGAGGACCCAGAACAGATCCCTGCGGAACGCCACTTGTAACTGGGCTCCAGGCTGAATATTTACCATCTACCACCACTCTCTGACTTCGGCCGGTTAGCCAGTTCTCGATCCAATTGGCCAAATTTCCCTCTATCCCATGCCTCCTGACTTTCCGCATAAGCCTACCATGGGGAACCTTATCAAATGCCTTACTAAAATCCATGTACACTACATCCACTGCTCTACCCTCATCCACATGCTTGGTCACCTCCTCAAAGAATTCAATAAGACTTGTAAGGCAAGACTTACCCTTCACAAATCCGTGCTGGATTTCCCAGTGAGTTTGACACTCCAACTTTGGGACCAAACTGGGGTCTTGAACTTACACTTTCTGGCAATATTAAACATTTCTGCATTAAGACATTATTTCAATGAATCACCACACACTGCAGCACAGAGGGACTATACAGAGCAGAGGAAAATCACTTATACTGTGTATTCAAAAAGAATGGGTACCCTCTGTGTGAAAATGTTGTCCCTTTGGTCCTTTTTATATCTTTCCCCTCTCATCCTAGACCTATGCCCCTCTAGTTCTGGACTCCCCGACCCCAGGGAAAAGACCTTGGCAGTTCACTCTATCCATGTCCCTCATGATTTTATCTGTACTGTCAATCTCCTCTTTGCTGTCTCTCATAGGAACAGGAGTAGGCCATTTGGCCCCTCAAGCGTGCTCCATTGACAGGTCACACTCCTATCAGGGGGAGTGGGCGGTCAGAGGCTGAGAGCACAAGTTCATCAGTTAAATATTTCTGCCAATTACTTAATGCTGATGGTGGTTAGTGAGGAGGTGACTAACACATAGCTGTCTGCTGACTCCAGCCTCAACCCAGTTCCTCTTTTGGGGATAATTAGTCAATTGTAAATATAAACTTGTCAATTAGTTATGAGAAAGGTGTGTACAGTTGTAGAAGTTCCGTTCTGTACTGCCTGCCTGCACTAGTTGTAGTGAGATCTTCGTAGCCACAAGTTGATGCAGATGAAGCTACAACCATGAAGAGAATGTGAGGTGTCTCCAAGCAGGAACTCACAGGAGACTGCCAATGCCTGTTTCTTCCTCGCCTGCTCTCTGTCGAGTTGACTGAGCTGAGGGCAGAGGCGGTTACTGAGCGGCTGTGATGTTGGCAAGTGGAAAGCGTGGCTGAAATTTGCAGATTCCTGACTTCCCAACTGAACCAGCAATCCTGGAATTTCCCAGTGAGTTTGACACTCCAACTTTGGGACCAAACTGGGGTCTTGAACTTACACTTTCTGGCAATATTAAACATTTCTGCATTAAGACATTATTTCAATGAATCACCACACACTGCAGCACAGAGGGACTATACAGAGCAGAGGAAAATCACTTATACTGCGTATTCAAAAAGAATGGGTACCCAATGCACACAGTCTGCCAATTTCTCAGCAACAAACCCAAACAAGCAGACAAAACGCGTCCAGAAACCCGAGCCACTCTTCCCTACATCAAAGTCATCATGGAAATGACTGCCAGACTACTCAGACCCTTGGCATCATGGTAACCCACAAACCCACCAACACACTAAAGCAGCAGCTAATGAACTTGAAAGACCCTATATAGACAAAAAGCAAAACTAATATCATTTACAAAATACCGTGCAAGGACTGTAACAAACACTACATTGGACAAACAGGCAGAAAACTAGCCACCAGGATACATGAACACCAACTAGCCACAAAACGACATGACCCCCCCTCTCACTGGTATCCTTACATACGGATGAGGGAGGACACTACTTTGACTGGGACAACACATCCATCCTAGGACAAGCCAAACAAAGACACACACCAGAATTCCTAGAAGCATGGCATTCCAACCGGAACTCTATCAACAAACACATTGACTTGGATCCCATTTACCAGCCCCTGAGAAAAAGAAGAGGAAACGACGTCACGACAGGAAATGACATCATCAACCCAAGGAAACCTAAACACACAAATAAAAAGCAGGCCATATCCCCAGTGCTTCACTCAGAGGCTCACTGATGGTGTTACCCAGTATGGTGACGAAACGTCTGGAAACGAACCTTCCAGCTCAGCGAGCAAAGCTGCATCCAAAACCTCAACCTGAGCTACAAATCTTCTCAAAACTCATCATTGAGAGGCGGCAAATGGAGTTTAAATATAAACCTCATAAGTGTGAGGTGATTCACTTTGGTCGGAGTAACCGGAATGCAAAGTACTGGGCTAATGGTAAGATTCTTGGGAGTGTAGATGAGCAGAGAGATCTCGCTGTCCAGGTACTCAGATCCCTGAAAGTTGCCACCCAGGTTGACAGGGTTGTTAAGAAGGCATACAGTGTTTTGGCCTTTATTAATAGAGGGATCGAGTTCCGGAACCATGAGGTTATGCTACAGCTGTACAAAACTCTGGTGCAGCCGCACTTGGAGTATTGTGTACAGTTCTGGTCACCGCATTATAAGAAGGATGTGGAAGCTTTGGAAAGGGTGCATAGGGGATTTACCAGGATGTTGTCTGGTATGGAGGGAAGGTCTTAGGAGGAAAGGCTGAGGGACTTGAGGCTGTTTTCGTTAGAGAGAAGGTTGAGAGGTGACTTAATAGAGACATGTAAGATAATCAGAGGGTTAGATAGAGTGGACAGGGAGAGCCTTTTTCCAAGTATGGTGACAGCGAGCACCAGGGGGCATAGCTTTAAATTGAGGGGTGATAGATATAGGACAGATGTCAGAGGTAATTTCTTTACTCAGAGAGTAGTAAGTGTATGGAATGCTTTGCCTACAACGATAGTAGGTTACTTAGATTACTTACAGTGTGGAAACTCCAGCACATTCCCACAGCTGGGAATCCCAGCACATTCCCACAGCTGATAATCCCAGCACATTCCCACAGCTGGTAACTCCAGCACATTCCCACAGCTGGGAATCCCAGCACATTCCCACAGCTGATAATCCCAGCACATTCCCACAGTTGGGAATCCCAGTTACATTCCCACAGCTGGGAACACCAGTTATATTCAGGCTTCATTTGGGGGTGTTTGTACACTTTGTCAGACCTGGTCCCCAGTATCCTTCCTTCGGCCCAACAAGTCCACACCGACCCTCCGAAGAGCAACCCACCCAGACCCATTCCCCTACATTTACCCCTTCACCTAACACTACAGGCAATTTAGCATGGCCAATTCACCTAACCTGCACATCTTTGGGACTGTGGGAGGAAACCGGAGCACCCGGAGGAAACCCACGCAGACACGGGGAGAACGTGCAAACTCCACACAGTCAGTCACCTGAGGCGGGAATCAAACCAGGGTTCTTGGCGCTGTGAGGCAGCAGTGCCAACCACTGAGCCACCATGCCACCCTCGATTCACCAACTTTAAGTGCATCTAAGTCGTCTTTGGGCAAGCATATGGATGTACATGGAATAGTGTAGGTTAGATGGGCTTCAGATTGGTATGACAGGTCGGTGCAACATCGAGGGCCGAAGGGCCTGTACTGCGCTGTAATGGTCTATGTTCTATATTCCATTCTTTGATGGGATGTTGACGTGACTGTCCATCCTTAATTACCCTTCGGTACTGAGAGGGCAGTTACAAACTAACCACATTATTGTGGGACTGGAGTCACGTGTAGATCAGATTGGGTCAGAGTGGCAGATTTCCCTTTTCATGACAATGATCACCATTCCAACTTAGTTCCTGTTTAACTTCCCGAATGTGTCACTTTCAAAAGTCACCAGTTGCTGCAGTGTGATACAGGCCCATGTTTGTGATCTGGAATTTCCAACTCAGTGACATTAGCACCGTACACCCACTCCCCTTTGTCAGAGCCCACTCTGCAGGGGAGCAAGGCTGGTGACCCCATTGAGATGGGCGGGGGGCGAAGGTCAATGCTGAGGCAGGTGTGAGACTGCAAGGATCCTCAATGGACACATCCCAGAGGCAGGCAGCTCCGTAATAACACCGAGAGTGATCCCAGGGGTTTGGAGGGGGGGGGGATGGGGGAAGGAAGGATACTGGGGACCAGGTCTGACAAAGTGTACAAACACCCCCAAATGAAGCCTGAATATAACTGGTGTTCCCAGCTGTGGGAATGTAACTGGGATTCCCAACTGTGGGAATGTGCTGGGATTATCAGCTGTGGGAATGTGCTGGGATTCCCAGCTGTGGGAATGTGCTGGAGTTACCAGCTGTGGGAATGTGCTGGGATTATCAGCTGTGGGAATGTGCTGGGATTCCCAGCTGTGGGAATGTGCTGGAGTTACCAGCTGTGGGAATGTGCTGAGATTCCCAGCTATGGGAATGTGCTGGGGTTACCAGCTGTGGGAATGTGCTGGAGTTACCAGCTGTGGGAATGTGCTGGGATTCCCAGCTGTGGGAATGTGCTGGGGCTACCAGCTGTGGGAATGTGCTGAGATTCCCAGCTGTGGGAATGTGCTGGGATTCCCAGCTATGGGAATGTGCTGGGGTTACCAGCTGTGGGAATGTGCTGGGATTCCCAGCTGTGGGAATGTGCTGGGATTCCCAGCTATGGGAATGTGCTGGGGTTACCAGCTGTGGGAATGTGCTGGGATTCCCAGCTGTGGGAATGTGCTGGGATTCCCAGCTATGAGAATGTGCTGGGGTTACCAGCTGTGGGAAGGTGCTGGGATTCCCAGCTATGAGAATGTGCTGGGGTTACCAGCTGTGGGAAGGTGCTGGGATTCCCAGCTGTGGGAATGTGCTGGAGTTCTGTTGTGGCCCTTAATGTTTCCAAACCATCATCATGAGGTTGAGAGATCTCCATCTGCAAAATCCATCACCCTCTCCCTCTCTCTGTCTCTCCCTCTCACTCTCTCTCTCAACCTCTCTCTCTCTTTCTTTCTCCCCCCCCCCCCCCGTCTCCCTGTCTCTCTCTCTCTCACTCACTCACTCTTCCTCTCTCTCTTTCTTTCTCCCCCTCCCTCTGTTTCTCTCTCTGTCTCTCTCTCTCTCTCCCCCTCTCTGTCTCTATCTCTCTCCCGCCTCTGTCTCTCCCTCTCCCCCCCCCCTCTCCCTCTTCCCCCCACCCCCTCAATATCACAGAATTCCAGCATTAATACAGTCATAAGGTCATACAGTATGGAAAAAGGCCCCTGGGTCCAACTCATCTGTGCTGACCAAGTTTCCCAAATTGAACTAGTTCCATTGCTCTGTATTTGACCCAAGTCCGTCCAAATCTTCCCAATCCATGTTCCTGTCCAAACATCTTTTAAATATTGAAACTGCACCCACCTCTATCACTTCTGCTGACAGTTTATTCCACAAACAATCCACCCTCTGTGTGAGAAAACATTGCCCCTTAGATCCCTTTTATATCTTTCCCCTCTCACCCTAAGCCTATGCCCTCTAGTTCGGGACTCCCCCACCCCAGGGAAAAGACTTTGTCTATTTACCCAATCCATGCCCCCCATGATTTTGTAAACCTCTATAAGGTCACCCTCAGTCTCCGACGCTCCAGGGAAAACAGCCCCAGCTTATAACTCCAACCCTTTCCAATTTAATAATGTCCTTGCTATAGCAGGGACACTAGAACGGGACACAATACTTCAGAAGCGGCCTCATCTACATCCGACACAACCTCAGCCTGATGCCCTAACTCCGGCACTCAGTGCTGTGATGGGCTGAACATACCCTGAACCCCCCTGGTCTGCTGGAGACGCAACGTTCAAATAGCCCTTCGGTCTCTCTGTTCTACAGCACGACCCAAGGCCCTGCCATTAACTGTCTAATTGTTCATTTTACCAACAGCTCACATCGATCCAAATTAACCTCCAGCTGCCCCTCCTCAGGCCCAGGGACCCAGGTGATGGAGGTCGGTGTGTAATCGGTGAGAACCCCCTTCACTGTCCAGGGCAGCGTCCATAAGGTAACACGCACCACTGACCCTGATATACTCAGCTCAGGCATTAATGCCTGGTCACAGGCCTCCAGTCTGAGAAACAACCCTCCACCACCACCCTCCACCTCCCACCACCCTCCACCTCCCAACACCCTCCACCTCCCAACACCCTCCACCTCCCAACACCCTCTACCTCCCACCACCCTCCACCTCCCAACACCCTCCACCTCCCAACACCACCTCCCAACACCCTCCACCTCCCAACACCCTCCGCCTCCCAACACCCTCCACCTCCCAACACCCTCCGCCTCCCAACACCCTCCACCTCCCAACACCCTCCACCTCCCAACACCCTCTACCTCCCAACACCCTCCACCTCCCAACACCCTCCACCTCCCAACACCCTCCACCTCCCAACACCCTCTACCTCCCAACACCCTCCACCTCCCAACACCCTCTACCTCCCAACACCCTCCACCTCCCAACACCTCTACCTCCCAACACCCTCCACCTCCCAACACCCTCCACCTCCCAACACCCTCTACCTCCCAACACCCTCCACCTCCCAACACCGTCCGCCTCCCAACACCCTCCACCTCCCAACACCCTCCGCCTCCCAACACCCTCCGCCTCCCAACACCCTCCACCTCCCAACACCCTTACCTCCCACCACCCTCTACATCCCACCACCCTCTACATCCCAACACCCTCCACCTCCCACCACCCTCTACATCCCAACAACCTCCACCTCCCAACACCCTCTACCTCCCAACACCCTCCGCCTCCCAACACCCTCCACCTCCCAACACCCTTACCTCCCACCACCCTCTACATCCCACCACCCTCTACATCCCAACACCCTCCACCTCCCACCACCCTCTACATCCCAACAACCTCCACCTCCCAACACCCTCTACCTCCCAACACCCTCCGCCTCCCAACACCCTCTACCTCCCACCACCCTCTACATCCCAACACCCTCTACCTCCCAACACCCTCCGCCTCCCAACACCCTCCGCCTCCCAACACCCTCCACCTCCCAACACCCTCTACCTCCCACCACCCTCTACATCCCACCACCCTCTAGATCCCAACACCCTCTACCTCCCACCACCCTCTACATCCCAACACCCTCTACCTCCCAACACCATCCGCCTCCCAACGCCCTCCGCCTCCCAACGCCTTCCACCTCCCACCGCCCTCCACCTCCCACCGCCCTCCACCTCCCATCGCCCTCCACCTCCCAACACCCTCCACCTCCCACCACCCTCCACCTCCCAACACCCTCCACCTCCCACCACCCTCTACCTCCCAACACCCTCTACCTCCCAACACCCTCCACCTCCCACCATCCTCCACCTCCCACCACCCTCCACCTCCCACCACCCTCTACCTCCCAACACCCTCTACCTCCCACCACCCTCTACCTCCCACCACCCTCTACCTCCCAACACCCTCTACCTCCCACCACCCTCTACCTCCCACCACCCTCCACCTCCCACCACCCTCCACCTCCCACCACCCTCTACCTCCCAACACCCTCTACCTCCCAACACCCTCTACCTCCCACACCCTCTACCTCCCACCATCCTCTACCTCCCACCACCCTCCACCTCCCAACACCCTCTACCTCCCAACACCCTCTACCTCCCAACACTCTCTACCTCCCAACATCCAATCCAATTCAAACAATTAGCGTTTACCTCTGTGTCTTTGTTACATTAATGATCTTAATGAGTCTAATTTAACCATCTACTGTCTAGAAATAAATTGGTTTCTGGAGCCATTAGACCGTCAGAAATAGCAACAGAAGGAGGCCATTCAGCCCCACAGGCCTACTTCCCCATCCAATGGGATCATGGCTGATCCAACATTCCTCACGTCCAGTTTCCTGCCTGGGATGCCCAACAGGTGGGAACCTCATCCCGGATTCCATCCAGCACCATCGTCTCCCAATACCATTCGCTCCTCCCTTCATCCGAGATCCACCAATCCCACTCCTGCGTTTGTCCTGTGAGCAGATCCTGCTCTCCAGATCCCACTAGCTGGACAGGCATCTGTCCTGTGTATGGGTTAGGAGTCAGGCATGGGAGGAGCTCAGGCAGGAACCTGCTTCCCTGGAGTAGTGACCTTCCTGAACAGAGGAGCAGTGGGAAGGATGTGAAGATGAAGAGGCTGGTTCCGAATGTTGGGGGCAAGCTGTGCCCATCCAACACTGTGTGGCAGCACTGACAGGAACTGGAAACTTGTGGTGGGGTGATAGTGTCCCTTTGGCCATGTTCAGGTCATGACTTCTCTGAACCAACTGGATACAACCAACTCATTGCTATCTCACATCCCCCTTCACAACGTGAATTCTCACTGACAACTGTCAACAACTCAGTGTAACAAGAGGCCATTCATCCCATCGCTTCTCTACCAGCTCTTCAAAGAGCACCACATGGAGTGCCGTGACTCCCGGCTGGAGATAGCAAGGACTGCAGATGTTCCCAAGTCAGTGCCAATGAAGAGTGGAGCTGAGCAGAGCCACGGCAGGTCAGGCAGCATCAGAAGGGCAGGAGGGTGGACGTTTCTCTGTCAGCCTGCACGGCCTCCCTCTGCAGCTTCTGCCAAAAGAACCAGACTAAGCGTGGCTTCACCAGCCGGAGTTCCACATCCGCACCACTCTCGGGGAGAGGACGTTTCCCTTCCTTTTCTCACTTCTGCTTCTCTCACACATCAGTGCCCTCTGGTCCTCAATCCTGTCACCAACAGGAACACTTCCTCCCTCTGAACCCAGCCCAGACTGGTTACCGACCAGACCAGACCCCCTCAAAATATATTACGCAGATGGCCTAGACCCTAACCCTTTCTAATTTTGAAGGTAAGTATGAGGTGCAGTGTTCCAGATACAATTCAATTGGTCAAACTCAGCATTAAGCAAAACATAATTCACTCAACACTGTGGTTAAAATACAACAAAAGAAAGAGGAATTTGGAATAACTTCATTCTATTGTAAAACTTAACAGAAGAATAGATTATTTAACTACATTATAGCAACTGTTCCAAAATAGTAACATTCCATAAACTCACCCTTTGGCAAAAGGCAAATTTAGAAACAGATAGGCTCAGATGCAGTTCTCTAACTCAGGAGGAAAGAATGAGTGCAGGGGCTGGGAGAGATTCACTGCTTGCCAGCTCTGCTCAGACCCCATCAACTATGGTAGAAAGCTAAATCATAAACCCTGGAGCTGTGGGAGCTTGATTACACCCCTTCAGGCTGCCTCTATTGTTCCAACTGCTATTAAAAACCCAAGGCCACACAAGCTGTTTATCTTGTCATAGACTGTTCAGTCCCAATCTCCCGATCTACATCTTAAGAAAAGAACCAGGACAAAATAACATCTTAAAACCACAATAACATCACAAAACCCCTCGTGACTGTGAACATCTCAATCAAAACTCTCACAGACTCAAGTTCTTCAAGCTATCCCCATCCCTGGAAATATACCAGTAAATCCTTCCCACACTCCGTCCACACCTTTATATCCTCAACAGCAGCTCCTGGGACTGGTTATAATCCTCCCGCTCAGGCCAGCAGTTCGAAATCTCCACAAATACAACCAGACCGTACAGGAGCTGACACTGAGACACACACACAGACCGTACAGGAGCTGACACTGAGACACTCATAGACCGTACAGGAGCTGACACTGAGACACACACACACACAGACTGTACAGGAGCTGACACTGAGACACACACAGACTGTACAGGAACTGACACTGAGACACACACACACAGACTGTACAGGAGCTGACAGTGAGACACTCACAGACTGTACAGGAGCTGACACTGAGACACACACACAGACCATACAGGAACTGACACTGAGACACACACACAGGCCGTCCAGGGGCTGGTACTGAGACACACACAGACCGTACAGGAGGTACGGTCTGTGAGAGACACATGTGTCACACCTGGGAGAGAAGTTAAAGCACACAGTGTTCCCAGCTTTATTAATAGGGCTATTGTGTACAAGAGCGAGGGGGTGAACCTGTACCAGCTCCTTGATCGACCCCAGCTAGTGAGTGTACAGCCGTGGGACCATGTTGTTGGAATGGTGTGGGTACGCTGGAGAGAGTGAGGAGGTGATTTACAAGAATACTTTCTGAAATAAGAAACGTCAGTGCTGAGGGTAGATTGTGGAGGTTGTGAGTTTCTCCCGTGGAGGGAAGGTGAAGAAGAGATTTGATTGAGATTTTCAAAATGGAGTGGGGTCTGAGTCGAGTGAACAACGAGGAGGTTATGGATGAGAGGGATCAGATTGAAACAGGCACCTGCCAGAGATTCTCCGAAACACCAATCTCTACACTGGGGACTCGAGGGGGAGACTGGGTCACTGCTGTTCGGACCCTCTCCCTTCTGCCCACAAAAAAGACCCTGCGTTCCCAGTTGCCTGCCATTTCAAAGCCCCCCACCCTGTTCCAACCCCTCTGTCTCAGCCTTGCTGCTGTGCCTGATAGAAGCAGGAAGAGAGACCCTCATTGTTTTTCCCACTTGGGAACCCCTGCAGCCTCGGGACTCAATGTCAGTAATGTTAGGGCCTGAGCACCTTCTCCCGTCTCCTTACCCCCACCCTCACACACCCGGGCTTGTCATTCCATGGTCTGCTATCACACACAACCCATTCTCAGTGACACACAGTTCCCATCAGCAGCCATCGACTCTCCCAGACTGGCCTTTGACCAGTCCCTTATTTGTCCAACTGCTCCTCCCTCTCTCTCTCTGGGCTCCACCTCCCCCTATTGTTTACATGTCCCCCCCTCACTCCCACGCCAATGCCATCCAGCATATACCAACCCTTTCCCAGTTACAATCACTTCTCATGAAGGGTCTCGAGACCTGAAACTTTAATCCCAGAATCCCTACAGTGTGGATGTTGGTCTTCTGGCCCATTGAGTCCACTCCTACCCCTGCATTTCCCACGATGTGGGGGTGCCGGTGTTGGACTGGGGTGGACAAAGTTAAAAATCACACAACACCAGGTTATTTTCCTGCAGGTTTAATTGGGAGTACACACTTTTAGAGCTCTGTACTCTGAGAGCCAGTGCTTCCAAATAAACCTGTTGGATTATAACCTGGTATCGTGTGATGGTTAACGACATTTCCCCTGGCTAACCCATCTAGCGGGCACATCCCTGAACACAAGGGGCAATTTAGCACGGCCAATCCACCTGACCTGCACATCTCTGGACAGTGGGAGGAAACCGGAGCACCCACACACCGGGAGAATGTGCAAACTCCACCCAGACAGGGGGAGAATGTGCAAACTCCACACAGACACGGGGAGAATGTGCAAACTCCACACAGAGAGTGGCCCAAGGCTGGAATCGAACTGGGGACCCAGCTGCATGTGAGGTAACAGTGCTAACCACTGAGCCACCGTGCTGCTGTCTCTCCACAGCTGCTGCCAGACCTTCTGAGATTTTCCAGCACCTGCAGTTCCTTGATTTATGCCCCAAGATCCTCCCTTGAGGAGGAGTCAGGGAAATCCTGTGGAGCCAGAAAGTGGTCCATTGTGGGGAGTTTGAATGTAAACACTGAAGAGGGGGTGCAGACCACAATATATCACTGGAGCAGTCAGGTGATCCTCCCTCACTGCTAACAGCCAACAGGAGGTTTGGGGTGGGGGTGTGCGGAATGTCGATCCTCCAAACCTGACCTCACCATGGAACAGTAAGTTTTTGAAAGGATTTGCCTACTCAGCAGAACATGTTTGCACGGAGTCTGTTCATCGAACTGGGACTGGGGAGCGACAGCGCAGGTCCCAGCATGTTCCCACACTCTCTAAACAACCCGTCAGAAAACAGCAATGACAGGTGAATGTTCCGGAACCAGACTGTCAGAACACTGCCTCAGGGAGCAGCTCATACAATAAAGGGAGAGGGCAGAAGGCAGTTCCTTAGAGAGAGACCTGTTCACCTGGAGTAAGGGGGAGGGGAAACAAAGGCAGCGTCTGCAAGGTCCAGTCACCGTGAGAGGGAAAGGGAGAGTGAGACTGAGGAGCAGAAAGAGAGGGACAAGGGGTTCCAGTGCACCACAGTACATTACAATCCCACAACTGGGTGATCACCACCTCACTGAACATGGGCATTGTTGGCTGTATTTATTACCCAGGAGAAAGTGAGGACTGCAGATGCTGGAGATCAGAGCTGAAAATGTGTTGCTGGAAAAGCGCAGCAAGTCAGGCAGCATCCAAGGAGCAGGAGAATCGACGTTTCGGGCATTTTCAGCTCTGTATTTATTACCCATCCCTAGTTGCCCCCTTGAGAAGGTGGGGGTGAGCTGCCTTCCTGACCCGCTGCAGTCCATGTGCTGTGGGGTGACCCACAATGCCCTGAGGGAGGGAATTCCAGGATTCTGATCCCGGGACATTGAAGGAACGCTGATATATTTCCACGTCAGGTATTTCGCCATTGTAATTATGCAATGAGTTCCTGGTCAGTTCCCAGGATATTGACAGAGGGGAGTTCAGTGACTGGCTATACCATTGAATACCAAGGGACAGTGGCTGGGTATTCCCGTATTGGTGATGGTCATTTGTGTTACTTGCCAGTTGTCAGCTCATTCCTGATGAAGGGCTTATGCCCGAAACGTCGAATTTCCTGTTCCTTGGATGCTGCCTGACCTGCTGCGCTTTTCCAGCAACACATTTTCAGCTGTCAGCTCATGCCTGGATCTTGCTGGATGTGGACACAAATTTGCTTCAGTATCTGAGAGTCTGTGAATGCGGCAGAACGTTGTGCAATCACCGGTGAACATCCCCACTCCGACCCTCAGATAGAGGGACGGTCATTGATGTCCCACCAAGTAACCTTTGCAGTCTGCTTTTTAATGGGGTGTTCAGAGGGGAGAGTATTTGATAGTATTCAGGGGGAGAGGATTTGCCAGGATTTTCGTAGGAGACAGTATTCATTGAGGGATTCAGAGGGCTCATTTACCCCTTACCTAACACTAGGTACAATTTAGCATGGCCAATTCACCTGACCCGCACATCTTTGGACTGTGGGAGGAAACTGGAGCACCCGGAGGAAACCCACGCAGACACGGGGAGAATGTGCAAATTCCACACAGACAGTCGCCTGAGGCGGGAATTGAACCCGGGTCTCTGGCGCTGTGAGGCAGCAGTGCTAACCACTGTGCCACCGTGCCGCCCATAGAGATGTACAGCACGGAAATAGACCCTTCGGTCCAACCCGTCCATGCCAACCCAATATCTCAACCCAATCTAGTCCCACCTGCCAACACCCGGCCCATATCCCTCCAAATCCTCCCTATTCACACACCCATCCAGATGCCTTTTAAATGCTGTCATTGTACCAGCCTCCACCACTTCCTCTGGCAGCTCATTCCACACACATACTACCCTCTGCCTGAAAATGTTACCCCTTAGGTCTGATGGGGTGTTCAGGGTGGACAGTTTTTGGCAGTGACTAGAAGGGGCAGTATTTGAGGGGGTATTCAGAGGGGACTGCATTTGGCAGAGTGTTCAGAGGGACAGTATTTGGCAGGATGTTCAGAGGATGCTGCCTTTAGCAGGCTGTTCTGAGGGGACAGTTTTTAACAAGGTGTACAGAGGGGACAGTATTTGGCAAGGTGTGATGCTGGAAAAGCACAGCAGGTCAGGCAGCATCTGAGGAGCAGGAGAACCGATGTTTCAAGCATAAGGCCTTCATCGGGAATTCCTGATGAAGGGCTCTGGCCCCTGAAACGTCAAGTCTCCCTGCTCCTCGGATGCTGCCTGACCTGCTGTGCTTTTCCAGCACCACTCTCTCAACTCTGACCACTGCAGACCTTAAGATGCGTCTGGACAGATGCACGAGTAGGTGAGGAGCAGAGGCTTAGGAATTGGCCGACAGGTTTAGACAGTGGATTTGGACCGGCTCAGGCCTGGAGGGCCGAAGGGCCTGTTCCTGGGCTGTAAATTTTCTTTGTTCTTACTTTCGCCTAATGTTTGGCAAGGTGCTCAGAGGGGACATGGGGCAAACAGTACGTTTAACGGTTTCTGATAAGATTTGAAGCTCAGGTTGTGATTGTTGCTTTGCCCGCTGAGCTGGTTGGTTCATATGCTGCCATTTTGACACCCTGTTAGGTAACATCATCAGTGCGCCTTCCAAAGAAGTGCTGTTGTACTCCTCCGCTCCTTGGAGATGCTGGAGATCAGAACTGAAAATGTCCTGATGAAGGGCTTATGCCCGAAACGTCGAATTTCCTGCTCCTTGGATGCTGCCTGACCTGCTGCGCTTTTCCAGCAACACATTGTCAGCTCCTCCGCTCATTAACTATCTGACCCAGTCTGTTATGATCCTGTGTCATTTCTAGTCATGCTCCACAGTGGCTCGAATATAGATTCATTTTTACATGGCTGTTGATAGTGTTCCGGGTTGAGAACTAGGCCTCCAGAAATTTCCATCCATGTCTTTGGTTAGCTTGACCCAAATGGTTTTGTTATCCCAGTCAAACTGATAACCCTCCCTGTCTGAGTGTATGGAGATGAATAAGAACTGGTCATGTCATTCTATCAGGCAAAAGTGAGGACTGCAGATTCTGGAGATCAGAGTCTAGATTAGAGTGGTACAGGAAAAGCACAGGTCAGGCAGCATCTGAGGAGCAGGAGAGTCAACATTTCGGGTATAAGCCCTGCATCAGGAATGATGAGGTGCCATGTTATTGGCACTTGTCGCTTGTGTATTCTGGTATCTGGTCTCCTTCTTGTCCGTGTGATGGAGTAATTTGCGGCAGTCTCTGTGTGGAACGTACTAATCATTCGGAAGGCAAGCAGTTCACCGAACGGTTGGTCAAAAGGAGGAAGAGCTGACCCGGGGAAGGAAGCACCTGTCAGAGAGAATGGGAAATATTTATGAAGCAATTGCAGAATCAAGTCGATATTCGAGAATGTGGTTTCCCTCGGCTGTAACTGACTGAAGCTGAAAATGTGTTGCTGGTTAAAGCGCAGCAGGTCAGGCAGCATCCAAGGAACAGGAGATTCGACGTTTCGGGCACAAGCCCTTCATCAGGACATTCATAACTGACTGAAAACAAGCTCTGAGCCTTGGCTGGTGGGTTTGCTGCAGGTTTGAGGGTTCCCTTATTCTGGACAATGTTTTCCAACAAGCATTGGAATCTCACCTGCTCTCGATAAGCTTTCTCTCGGTTTACACCTCTATCCTCATCAGGGAGGGGCATTGACCACTCACTCAATGATTAACCTTTGTCAGGAGTTATTCTGGCCTCTCACATGGGCATCCAATCACATCTCACCAGAAACTGGAAGAGGGCCTCCAACTGTGCCTGCAATCCCGACTGAAGCCTCAGTAACCTCCATCACCCTCCTGCGCCCCAGAAACCCCTCCACCGATGTCCATCCACTCCCACTGACCCCCCCACTGACCCTCACCCACACCCATCTCCCCCTCAGCCACTCACCAGCCTGGTCATCGGTGACCATTCCTCTCAGCCCTACACCTATCCACACGGTTTCCCCGCTGTACGCCAACCCCCCCCCAAGCCCCCTACACCACCCCCCATTCTCCCCACACTGCCCACCCCCACACACCCCAGCCCCCGGGTCTGCAGTCCACACCCTCTCAGTTTGACCTCCATCTTGTCCAGTCCTTGATTGTTGACGGTCAGCCTTCTGGGCTCTAGACCCCGTCCTCCTGATTTGAGGGGTGTGTGGGGAGGGGACAGAGGGTCTCCATTAGCCCAGACCCAGTCCGACCAGGGAAGGGGTGAGGTCCTCCATTAGCCCAGATCCAGATTCTCTGTTGGGGGGGGTTCTCTCTGTGGGGGAGTTTCTCTGTGGAAGGGAGTCTCTCTGCGGGAGGGGTCTCTCTGTGTGGGGAGGGTCTCTCTGTGGGGGTCTCTCTGTGGGAGGGGTCTGTGTGTTGGGGGGTCTCTCTGTGGGGGCAGTCTCTCTGTGGGGGGGGGTCTCCCTGTTGAGGGGCTGTCTGTGGGAGGTGAGTCGCTGTGTCGGGGAGGGTCTCTCTGTGGGAGGGATAATCTGTGGGGGGTCTGTCTGTGGGGGTGGTCTCTCTGTGGGGGGTCTCTCATTGGGGGGTCTCTCTTGGGGGGTCTCTCTGTGGAGGCAGTCTGTCTATGGGGGGGTTTCTCTTTGGGGGCTGTCTCTCTGTGGGGGGGTCTCTCTGGGGGAGGGGTCTGTGTGTTGGGAGTCTCTCTGTGTGGGGCGTCTCTCTGGGGGAGGGGTCTGTGTTGGGGGTCTCTCTGTGGGGGCAGTCTCCCTGTGGGGGGGTCTCTCTGGGGGAGGGGTCTGTGTGTTGGGGGTCTCTCTGTGGGGAGGGGTCTGTGTTGGGGGTCTCTCTGTGGGGGGTCTCTCTGGGGGAGGGGTCTGTGTGTTGGGGGATTCTCTGTGTGGGGCGTCTCTCTGGGGGAGGGGTCTGTGTGTTGGGGGGGATTCTCTGTGGGGGGTCTCTCTGGGGGAGGGGTCTGTGTGTTGGGGGGTCTCTCTGTGGGGCGTCTCTCTGGGGAGGGTTCTGTGTGTTGGGGGGTCTCTGTGTGGGGGGGTCTCTCTGGGGGAGGGGTCTGTGTGTTGGGGGGTCTCTCTGTGGGGGGTCTCTCTGGGGGAGGGGTCTGTGTGTTGGGGGGTCTCTGTGTGGGGCGTCTCTCTAGGGGAGGGGTCTGTGTGTTGGGGATTCTCTGTGGGGGGGTCTCTCTGGGGGAGGGGTCTGTGTGTTGGGGGGTCTCTCTGTGGGGGGTCTCTCTGGGGGACGAGTCTGTGTGTTGGGGGGTCTCTCTGTGGGGGGTCTCTCTGGGGGAGGGGTCTGTGTGTTGGGAGTCTCTCTGTGGGGGGTCTCTCTGGGGGAGGAGTCTGTGTGTTGCAGGGGGATTCTCTGTGGGGGGGTCTCTCTGGGGGAGGGGTCTGTGTGTTGGGAGTCTCTCTGTGGGGGGGTCTCTCTGGGGGAGGGGTCTGTGTGTTGGGGGTTCTCTCTGGGGGGCATCTCTCTGGGGGAGGGGTCTGTGTGTTGGGGGGGGATTCTCTGTGAGCCCAGAAACATTTTCCCATCTTTCCTGCAGCTGGTAATAGGTACCTGGGCCCATCCTGACTTGCAAAGGCAGGAGACCGTGGATCCTTTGATCCTGTTGGATTGCTCTAAAATTAAATCAGGTTCCTGAGGTCAAAGGCCGTTGTGTGAATCCACTGGAGCTTTGAAGAATTAATCCCCCCCCAATTCATGCCCACACCCCCAATCCCAAACCCTGTTCCCACTCCCACCCCAGCCCCTGAACCCACAGCCCATCCATCTCCAGCTCCTCCTCTCGGTTGGGTTCCTGGTTCTGACCAACATGACGGAGATTGAGAAACTTGCCCCCAGCCTCTTGCTGTCTGCACAGTGGCTCCTAGTTTTGGGTTTTTGCTGCTTCCGCCTTGGAACAGGAACGGGTTATTTTGTTGAGGTTTGTGCAGGGGATGAGCACCAACTGTTATCTCTTTTTATCTAACTGACCGTCAACCACAGCCATAATTCCCGAGACAGGGAGAACAGCTCAGAGCAAAAGGCAGAAGCAGCAATGAGTTCCGGACCCCCCCCCCCCCGCCCCTCACAACCAGCCCCCACTGAAAGACCCTGGAAATATTGGGTATATTGACAGTCACCTTTCAGATTCTGTGGACACTGGAACAGTTCATATCGATTAGACGGTAACAAATGTTCATCTGAAAAATATTAATTATTTTCATTTAAAAGATTGAAAAAGGGAGGTAGAGGGAAAACAGGGAAATATAGACCAGTGAGTCTGACCTTGATAGTGAGTCTATTATACAAGATTTAATAGCACCGCACTTGGAAAACTGTGACAGGATTGGACAGAGTCAGCATGGATTTGCAGAAAGGAAATCACACTCGACAAATCTACTGGAATCCTTCAAGGATGTAACTCTTGGAGTTTAGATTAGTTTAGATTCCCTACAGTGTGGAAACAGGCCCTTCGGCCCAACCAGTCCACACCGACCCTCCGAAGAGTAACCCACCCAGACCCATTCCCCTCTGACTAATGCACCTGACACTACGGGCAATTTAGCATGGTCAATTCACCTGACCTGCACATTTTTGGACTGTGGGAGGAAACCCACGCAGACACAGGGAGAATGTGCAAACTCCACCCAGACAGTCACCCGAGTTGGTGAGGGGGAGCTACTGGATATGGATTACCTGGCTTTCTCAGCTGGCTTTTGAAAAGGTCCCATATAAAAGATTAGCATGTAACCTTAAAGTGCATGGGACTGGGGTGGTGTATTGAAATGATTAGCACACAGGAAACAAAGAGTGAGTCTAAATGGGTCATTTTCCAAACAGTAGGTAGTGACTAGTGGGGTGCCACAGGGATCAGTGCTAGGGCCTGAGCTTTTCATAATGTATATTAATGATTTAGATGAAGGAACAAAAATGTAATATCTTCAAATTTGCAGATGATACAAATTTGGGTGGGTGGCCGAGCTTTATGGATGATGTAGAGATGGTTCAGTGTGAATTTGACAAGTTGAGTAAGTGAGCCAATGCATAGTAGATGCAGCATAATGTGGATAAATGTGAGGTTACCAACTTTGGTAAGAAAAACAGAAGGCAAATTATTATCGAAATGGCGATAGATTGGGAAATGGGGAGTTGTATAGAGATCTGGGTGTCCTTGTACCCCAGTCGCTGAAAGTAACCAGGCAGGGGCGGCAGGCAGTGAAGGAGGGAAATGGGATGTTGACCTTCATAGTGAGAGGATTGGGGTCCAGGAGCTGGGATGTCTTGCTGCAACTGTCCAAGGCCTTGGAGAGACCACACCTGGAATACTGTGTGCAGTTTTGGTCTCCTTATCTGAAGAAGGATGTCCTAGCTATGGAGGAATGGAACAAAGGTTTACCCGCACCTCCACCCTCAGACCCCACCCCTCCAACCGTAACAAGGACAGAACGCCCCTGGTGCTCACCTTCCACCCTACCAACCTTCGCATAAGCCACATCATCCGCCAACATTTCCGCCACCTCCAAAAAGACCCCACCACCAGGGATATATTTCCCTCCCCACCCCTTTCCGCCTTCCGCAAAGACCGTTCCCTCCGTGACTACCTGGTCAGGTCCACGCCCCCCAACAACCCACCCTCCCATCCTGGCACTTTCACCTGTCACTGCAGGAACTGTAAAACCTGTGCCCACACCTCCTCCCTCACCTCCATCCAAGGCCCTAAAGGAGCCTTCCACGTCCATCAAAGTTTTACCTGCACATCCACTAATATCATTTATTGTATCCGTTGCTCCCGATGCGGACTCCTCTACATTGGGGAGACTGGGCGCCTCCTAGCAGAGCACTTTAGGGAACATCTCCGGGACACCCGCACCAATCAACCACACTGCCCTGTGGCCCAACATTTCAACTCCCCCTCCCATTCTGCCGAGGATATGGAGGTCCTGGGCCTCCTTCACCGCCGCTCCCTCACCTCCAGACGCCTGGAGGAAGAACGCCTCATCTTCTGCCTCGGAACACTTCAACCCCAGGGCATCAATGTGGGCTTCAACAGTTTCCTCATTTCCCCTTCCCCCACCTCACCCTAGTTCCAAACTTCCAGCTCAGCACTGTCCCCATGACTTGTCCTACCTGCCTAGCTCCTTTTCCACCTATCCACTCCACCCTCTCCTCCCTGACCTATCACCTTCATCCCCTCCCCCACTCACCCATTGTACTCTATGCTACTCTCTCCCCACCCCCACCCTCCTCTAGCTTATCTCTCCACCCTTCAGGCTCTCTGCCTTTATTCCTGATGAGGGGCTTTTGCCCGAAACGTCGATTTCGCTGCTCCTGGGATGCTGCCTGAACTGCTGTGCTCTTCCAGCACCACTGATCCAAAGGTTTACAAAGCTGATTCCTGGGATATCAGGACTGACATACAAAGACAGCACGGATCGGTTAGGACTACATTCACTGTAGTTTAAAAGAATGAAAATAAATCTCATAGAAATCTATAAAATTCCAACAGGACTAGACAGGATAAAAACTGGAAGGATATGCCCATTGATAGACAAGTTCAGAACCAGGGGTCATAGCCCAAACATATGGGATTTCGGGATTTTTAGGATGTTCCTGAGCTGGGGAGAAATGTCTTCACCCAGAGAGTGGGGAGACTGTGGGATTCTCTGTCCCTGAAAGTGATTGAGGCCAAAACATTGAATGTTTTCAATAAGGAGTTGGGGGGATTCTTAGGGCTAAAGGGGTCAAAGGTTATGGGGGAAGGCAGGACTAGTTATTGAGTTGGATGACCCCCAGCCATGATCCTATGGAATGGTGGAAAGGCTCAAAGGGCCGAATGGCCTCCCCCTGCTCCTATGTTTCTATTCCCCACCTTTCCACCCACATCCCACTCTTACTCCCTTCTAGAATGTTCTTATTCACCGAGTCATAATCAGACTGGTGCTGAATCGTCTTGCAGCTTTCCCCCAGTGACACCTCCAAAACTCCGGTTTCTCAATGAGACCCAGCCCCTTGGCAGCATCAGCCCACAGACTGCGTGGATACTGACAGCTTGACCCCTGCACACCCCCTGCCTTGCCCTCCTATACCTCCCACATCCAGGACTGGATCAATCCTGGTCAGCTGCCTTCCTGACCCGCTGTAGGGTGACCCACAATGCCCTGAGGGAGGGAATTCCAGGATTCTGACCCAGCAACACTGAAGGAACGGCGATATATTTCCAAGTCAGGATGGGGAGGGGCTCGGAGGGGAGTTTACAGGGGGTGGTGTTCCCATGTATCTAGCACAAGGGGCAACAGTGTTACCCACATCCCATCACAGCTTAAACAGAATAAATGCCCCCTCAATGACCAGGCCCCTCACCACCTCTGTCCTCCTCCAGCCCTACACCCTTATAGAGGGGCGGCATGGTGGCTCAGTGGTTAACACTGCTGCCTCACAGCACCAGGGTCCCAGGTTCGATTCCAGCCTCGGGCGACTGACTGTGTGGAGTTTGCACGTTCTCCCCGTGGCTGCGTGGGTTTCCTCCGGGTGCTCCGGTTTCCGCCCACAGTCCAAAGATGTGCAGGTCAGGTGAATTGGCCATGCTAAATTACCCATAGTGTTCAGGGATGTGTAGGCTAGGGGCATTAGTCAGGGGTAAATATAGGGTAATAGGGTGGTGGAATGGTCTCTTCGGAGGGTCAGCTTGGACTTGGGCCAAATGGCCTGTTTCCACACTGTGGGGAATCTATGCTCCCCATCCAGACCCCTACACCCCTCACTATCTCTGTCCTTCAGTCCCTACTCCCCTCACTATCTCTGTGCTCCTCCAGCCCCCTACACCCCTCACTATCTCTGTCCTCCTCCAGCCCCTTTACCCCTCACTATCTCTGTCCTCCAGCCCCGTACACCCCTCACTATCTCTGTCCTCCTCCAGCCCCTACACCCCTCACTATCTCTGTCCTCCAGCCCTCTACACCCCTCACTATCTCTGTCCTCCTCCAGCCCATTCACCCCTCACTATCTCTGTCCTCCTCAGACCCATTCACCCCTCACTCTGTCCTCCAGCCCCCTACACCCCTCACTATCCCTGTCCTCCAGTCCCTACACCCCTCACTATCTCTCTCCTTCAGCCGCTACACCCCTCACTATCCCTGTCCTCCAGTCCCTACACCCCTCACTATCTCTGTCCTCCAGCCCCTACACCCCTCACTATCTCTGTCCTCAGCCCCGTACACCCCTCACTATCCCTGTCCTCCAGTCCCTACACTCCTCACTATCTCTGTCCTCCAGCCCCTACTCCCCTCACTATCTCTGTCCTCCAGCCCCTACACCCCTCACTATCCCTGTCCTCCAGCCCCGTACACCCCTCACTATCTCTGTCCTCCTCCAGCCCCTACACCCCTCACAACCTCTGTCCCCCTCCTCAAGCTCCTACACCCCTCACTATCTCTGTCCTCCAGCCCCTACACCCCTCACTACCTCTGACCCCCTCCTCAAGCTCCTATATCCCTCACTATTGCTGTCCCCCTCCTCCAGCCCCTACACCCTCTCTATCTCTGTCCTTCAGCCCCCTATATCCCTCACAATCTCTGTCCCCCTCCTCCTGCTTCAGCTCCTCTAATCCTCTGAGATCTCTGCACCCCCTCTAACTTCAGATTCCTGATTACCCGCGCCCCACCCAAACCTTTTCCCTGTCTACCTCACCCACAACCTTATACAATAGCTCAGGGTCACACGTTGTTGGAGAATGGTCCTATGAGACATCTTGGACTGT
Source organism: Hemiscyllium ocellatum (assembly GCF_020745735.1). Classification (NCBI taxonomy): domain Eukaryota; kingdom Metazoa; phylum Chordata; class Chondrichthyes; order Orectolobiformes; family Hemiscylliidae; genus Hemiscyllium; species Hemiscyllium ocellatum. The sequence goes on from NC_083402.1 coordinate 4,951,761, forward strand.
TTCATTCTGTTATTTGGTTTGTAACAGTTGTTCTTGATGAGTGAAGGGACCGAGGGTCACAGAGACAAAGCAGGACAATGGGGTTGACAAACATATGAGCCAAATGTGTCCAACAAATAGTGGAGCAGATTTGATGGGCTGAATGGCCTAATTCTGCTCCTGTATCTTCTGGTCTGAAGGTTTCTGTGTCATGTATGTGTAAGTTGGTGTTGAGAGAAAATCAAAAGACAGAAGCAGTATGAAGCTCCTGTGTAAATCTCTCCCAACAATTCTGGAGAGAATCCAAATTTACAATTGATCATTTCCTGAGGGTGCCTGGTGTGGGAAGGTTGTAATTACAAAATCCTGCAGCACGTTTCTTTCATATCGGAGCCTCGGTTTCATCAACTCCCAAGTCAGGATGAATTCATGAAATTGGGGAGTTAAGCACTAATGATCCCACAATGGAACCAATTAATAAATGTGGGATATCCCTCCACACTAACAGCTACACTCAACAATCATCACCTTCCCTGATGGGGTGGGAAAGAGAGACAGAGACAGAAGGGAAGAGAGGGATGGGTCATAGAGCCATAGAGATGTACAGCACGGAAACAGACCCTTCGGTCCAACCCGTCCATGCCAACCAGATATCCCAACCCAATCTAGTCCCACCTGCCAGCACCCGGCCCATATCCCTCCAAACCCTTCCTATTCATATACCCATCCAAATGCCTCTTAAATGTTGTAATTGTACCAGCCTCCACCACATCCTCTGGCAGCTCATTCCATACACGTACCACCCTCTGCGTGAAAACGTTACATCTTAGGTCTCTTATATCTTTCCCCTCTCACGTTAAACCTATATCCTCTAGTCTGGACTCCCCCACCCCAGGGAAAAGGATTTGTCTATTTATCCTATCCATACCCCTCGTAATTTTATAAACCTCTATAAGTTCATCCCTCAACCTCCGACGTTCCAGGGAAAACAGCCCCAGCCTGTTCAGCCTCTCCCTGTAGCTCAGATCCTCCAACCCTGGCAACATCCTTGTAAATCTTTTCTGAACCCTTTCAAGTTTCACAACATCTTTCCGATAGGAAGGAGACCAGAATTGCACACAGTATTCCAACAGTGGCCTAACCAATGTCCTGTACAGCCGCAACATGACCTCCCAACTCCTGTACTCAATACTCTGACCAATAAAGGAAAGCATACCAAACACCTTCTTCACTATCCTATCTACCTGCGACTCTACTTTCAAGGAGCTATGAACCTGCACTCCAAGGTCTCTTTGTTCAGCAACATTCCCTAGGACCTTACCATTAAGTGGATAAGTCCTGCTAAGATTTGCTTTCCCAAAATGCAGCACCTTGCATTTATCTGAATTAAACTCCATCTGCCACTTCTCAGCCCATTGGCCCATCTGGTCCAGATCCTGCTGTAATCTGAGGTAACCCTCTTCGCTGTCCACTACACCTCCAATTTTGGTGTTATCTGCAAACTTACTAACTGTACCTCTTATGCTCGCATCCAAATCATTTATGTAAATGACAAAAAGTAGAGGGCCCAGCACCCATCCTTGTGGCACTCCACTGGTCACAGGCCTCCAGTCTGAAAATCAACCCTCCATCACCACCCTCTGTCTTCTACCTTTGAGCCAGTTCTGTATCCAAATGGCTAGTTCTCCCTGTATTCCATGAGATCTAACCTTGCTAATCAGTCTCCCAAGGAACGCCTTACTGAAGTCCATGTAGATCACATCCACCGCTCTGCCCTCATCAATCCTCTTTGTTACTTTTCCAACAAGCTCAATCAAGTTTGTGAGACATGGACAAGGCCACGTTGACTGTCCCTAACCAGTCCCTGCCTTTCCAGTCAGAGAAAGAGAAATATTAGGAGAAAGAAAGAGAGAGAGAGAGAGAGAGGAGAGAGAAGGGAGAGAGAGAGAGAGAGAGAGAGGAGAGAGAAGGGAGAGAGAGAGAGAGAGAGGAGGAGAGAGAGAGAGAAGGGAGAGACTGGGTAAAGAGCGTAGGAAGGAGGGAGCGAGGGAGTGAAGCACCAAAAGTGTAGCTGGGAAAATGAGGGAAGGTGGGGACTGCAAGGCATCCATTTTAGAACCTGCCCAGCAGCATTGCCCCTAGAGCTGGGAACAAGCAGTGGGGGAAGGGAGGGAGGGGGAGGGAGGAGCTGAGAATGAGGGAGGGGGAGGGAGGTGGAGAGACTGAGAGGGAGGGAGGGAGGGAGAAGGAGAGAGGGAGGGAGGTAGAGAGAGGTAGAGAGGGGGAGGGAGGGACTGAGAGGGAGGGAGGGACAGAGAGGGACAGAGATGGAGAGAGAGGGAGGGAGGGAGGTGGAGAGACTGAGAGGGACAGAGAGGGAGGGAGGTAGAGAGAAGGAGGGAGGAACAGAGAGGGAGAGAGGGAGGGAGGGACTGAGAGGGAGAGAGGTGGAGAGACTGAGAGGGACAGAGAGGGAGGGAGGTAGAGAGAAGGAGGGAGGGACAGAGAAGGAGAGAGGGAGGGAGGGACAGAGAGGGAGAGAGAGGGAGGGAGGGACTGAGAGGCACAGAGAGGGAGGGAGGTAGAGAGAGGGAGGGAGGGACAGAGAGGGAGGGAGGGAGAGAGAGGGAGAGAGAGAGGGAGGGAGGGGGAGGGAGGTGGAGGGACTGAGAGGGAGGGAGGGAGAGGGAGAGAGGGACAGAGAGGGAGGGAGGGAGAGAGAGGGAGAGAGAGAGAGGGAGGGAGGGACAGAGAGGGAGGGATGGACTGAGATGGAGGGAGGGACAGAGAGGGAGGGAGAGAGAGAGAGAGGGAGAGGGAGAGAGGGAGGGAGAGGGAGAGAGGGGGAGAGGGAGAGAGGGAGGGAGAGAGAGAGGGGGAGAGGGAGAGAGGGAGGGAGGGACAGAGAGGGAGGGAGGGAGAGAGAGGGAGAGAGAGAGAGGGAGGGATGGACTGAGATGGAGGGAGGGACAGAGAGGGAGGGAGAGAGAGAGAGAGGGAGAGGGAGAGAGGGAGGGAGAGAGAGAGGGGGAGAGGGAGAGAGAGCAGACTAAGTCCTGTCATTCCTGATCTGACAGAGAACACGGGAGTTTGCAGCACCAGTCTGACTTTGAGCACCCCCCACATCGGGTTCATAAGGTGGGGGAGGGGTGAGGGAGGGTATCTGTGCCCCCCTCCCCATTACAGGGAGTGTAGCCTGTCCTCCCTGTGGGAGCTCCTGTCCCTGGTACAGGCAGCATTCTGAACAGGACTCACAGCCGAGCTACATTCCTGAGATTCCTGCTCCTTTTTTTTTAAAAACAGACCGCTCCCCCTTTACCAGCCAGACCCCATTTCACTGTTCCCCCCCCCCCCCCCCCCCCCCATCAACCCCCCTCCCCCCCTCCCCAATCTTCTGCAGTATTGTGCTGGGCTGTGTTTGAAATGAAAGCCACACTCAGAAGTTATGGTTTTTCCAACTTCTGGGGGAGAGGGTGTCACTGGCTGGGCTAATGTTATTTGTCCCATCTCTAACTACCCTCTGAGCTGAGTGTCTTCCTTAACCCCCTGAGCTCAGACAGATTGGACCGCAGTCTGAATTCAATAGGAGAAGGCTTTAGGACCCATTACAGACACAGTGAGCTGCTTTGGCCAATGGAAATGGAGGGGGCAGAGTTTAATGTTGATCAGAATGTGTAAGGAGGTTTGAACCTGCCTAATTCCCACAGACTGAGAGGCAGCGTGCTGTGGCAGACACAGAGAGAGACAGAGAGAGAGAGAGTGTGGAAGATAGACAGAGAGACATAGAGAGATACAGAGTGAGTCAGAAACAGGGGGAGAGAGAGACTCAGAGAAACACTCTGTACCTCCCCAGCACACTCTCGATAACTGGGAGTGGAGCACAGGAGTTTGGAAATACTGTCAGATCACCCCGCAGCCCTGACACAGTCTGTGTGAGAGAGAGAGAGGACTGCAGCGATGTACAAACAGCCCTGGCTCTGAAGGAACAGGAAGAGGCCATGGCGAGGAGCTCATCGACCAAGGTGTGCATCTCCCTGTCAGGAACGGGGTCTAGCTGTGAAGAGTGACAACGCAGCTGTCTCCTCACCCCCTGAACCACCTCAGACTCAGCCTGGCTCCCTTTCCGTGTCCGTTCTGAATCTTTGCCTTGGAAGTTTGGAGAGTTACTATCTACCCACCGATTTTCTGGGATTGTCTAGAGATCGCCAGAGTGTTTGGCGGGTGGTTTGGGGCCATGCCAGGGGATTGGATGTTGTAGAGGGAGACTGTGCTGGAGAGGACTGAGTGGATCTTATTGATTGGGTTGGCACGGTGCAGGTGAGAGGTGCAGACCATGAATCTGGTCAATGGCACTGACCATGGCAACAGCAGCAGCAGCAGCATTCTCAAAACCTCCAGGTTTCCGGTCATCCCCACTGTCATGTTTGTCTTTGGGGTGGTGGGGAATCTGGTTGCCATCGTGGTGCTCCGTAAGTCTCGGAAAGAGCAGAAGGAGACTACGTTCTACGCGCTGGTGTGTGGGTTGGCAGTGACTGATCTCCTGGGGACCTGCCTGGTCAGCCCCATCACCATCATCACCTACATCACCGGGGACTGGCCTGGGGACACTGCGCTCTGTGAGTACGACTCTTTTGTCCTCCTGTTCTTCGGGACATCGGGTCTCAGCATCATCTGTGCCATGTCCATCGAGAGGTACCTCGCCATTAACCACGCTTACTTCTACAACCACTTTGTGGACAAGAGGTTGGCTGGTGTGACCTTGTTCACCATCTACCTGAGCAACACCCTTTTCTGCGCGCTGCCCAACTTCGGGCTGGGCAAGACAGTCCAGCAGTTCCCCGACACCTGGTGCTTTATCGATTGGCAGACCAAGGAGCCGCGGCACGCTGTCTACTCCTACATGTACGCTGGATTCAGCTCCTTCCTCATCCTGGTGACCGTCATCTGTAACGTGTTGGTGTGCGTCGCCCTGATCCGAATGCACCGCCAGTTCATGCGGCGAACCTCGCTGGGCCACGACCCCCGGCTCCGGGAACTGCGGCGCCGCAGGAGTTTCCGCCGCCTGGCGGGGGCTGAGATCCAGATGGTCATCCTGCTGATCGCCACCTCCGCTGTGGTGCTGGTCTGCTCCATCCCGCTGGTGGTAAGTGCTTGGTGAGGCAGCTACTGCTAATGTCACTGGGGCAGGGGGGAGAGGTCAGTCATCCAGACAAACCCAGACCCATTTCTTGGGACAGGGGTCCAAATCCCACCGCAGCGGGATGGAGACCTGCAAGAACTAGCCCCAGTAACCAAGCATTGTGGATTGTTGGAATGGTCCCGTGGGATCCTTTAGGGAAGGATTCTTCCCTTGGTCTGACCCAACCCCAGAGCACGGCCACTGAACTGGCTGATCGAGGCATTTATTCCCTGGGTCCGGGATTTGAACGGGTTGAGACAGATCCAGTCTGAGACTTGGACAGATTTGGGATCCCAGCAGATTTAAACACACTTGGTGTCCCCGTTCTGTAAATGAAACTTAGCTGAGACCATTTGTTTAATTTTGGTTCAACGAAAAGTGAGGGAAATAGCTCTGAGAATTGCGAAAGAGGTTCTGGGGTTTGAGGACGATTCTCAAATTTGCCAACAAAGTTTAGAAAAGACAGAGGAAAGGCACGCTTTTCGAATCAGTTTAGAATTGGGTTTAACCAGAGACAAAAGTGAAGCTGAAATTGTAATGGAGTTGGTCAGAGAAACAGACAAGTGCAGGAGAGTTAGAGAAACTTCAATTATAATTGAGGCAATGACAACCACATCCCCACGAACGAATAGAAAACAAATTTTGTAGTCTGCCCTGCCCCGATTCCCCCCCCCCCCACTATTTCCCAGGCTTGTCTCTCTCTGTCACATTCTGTGAGTCCCCTGCACGACTCCCCACAAAGTAAGTTCCACTGCCCCCCCCCCACTCCCTGTGCCCCGGCAGCTATCTGCTCTCCTGTCTGTCAGTGATTCACTGATGTCGGTAAACCCTCTCCCCGCTCTCAGTGAAAATGCCTCCCCTCTATTTTCACTATCAGCACCATCTCCTAACCTCGACTGCCTTATCGAGATGTGAGCTGGGGAGACAGTTTTGAGATTTGTAACCGTGACATATTCGGAGAGCCAACAATTTCCCCTGATGACTGAAGTCTTGGTTACGGAAACAGCAGTGAATTGAATTGCTGGTGACCTCTTGCTGTGGTCAGACGCTGTGACTCTGACTCGCACTGAGTCAGGCTATGGAAAGAAACCGTTCTGCCCATCTACTGCAATCTGGCTCTCCGTACGGAAACCCGGCCTGTCCCCTGTCTATTTCATGTTTATCAGGTACAGTCTGTTTTCTGACCGTGAACAACTCACTGTCAGTGTGGTGACCAGATAATCACAGCACACCAAAGACCAGTTAGTTGACTGCACCCGCGCTGAGGGAGTTCTTGATTTGCTCCTGAACCCACACACTTTCCCCTAGAGCCTGGAATATGGTCCCCTTCATATAGTTACTCAATTCCTCTTTTTGAATGTTTCTGTCAATCTGCTCCCACTGTCAGTTCACTGTCTCCAATCACAGTCTCTCCCAGGGACCTGATTGGCTTCAGATCAAACTCAACGATCCAAATAGGATATTCAGCCCACTGAGGAGATTCAGAGAGAGGGAGAGAGTGTGTCCGTGTGAGTGGTTTTATCGTAGTGTGTGTGCCTGAGTGTGAGACTGTGTATATGTGTGGGAAAGTGTCCGGGTGTATTGTGTGTTTCTGAGTGTGTCTGAGTGTCTGAGTGTGTATTTGTGTCTGTAGTGTGTGTCTTTGAGTCAGTGAGCGTGTGGGTCTCTGTGTGAATGTATATGAATGAGAGTACATGTCTGAGCACGTACGTGTGTGTGTGTGTGTGTGTGAGAGAGAGCCTGAGTGAGCGAGTGTGTGAGTGTGCGCAGAGAGAGCAGGGTATATTCAGGAGGGTTGTGTAAACCCTGAGCGAGTGGGGCACACCGCTCCCGCCCAGATCAGTGACCTATCAGCCCAGCAGCAGCTCCTGTTTAACACAGTGTTCCCTGGGATTATCCGTCTGATAGCAGGGACTCAGAGGGTTAACCTGCTGAGGACAGCACCAGACTGTTTTCTAATCAGCCCTGCTCAGGGATGCTGTGACAGGTAGGACTTGGTCCCAGGCCTCCGGGTCTAGAGGTAGAGACATTACCAATGTGCTCCAGGAGCTATAAAGAGCAGGTTGTAACCCGCTCTGCATTAGTCCCTTCATCATGGACAGCCTAGGGGCGACTGGAATGATCAAAGGGTTACATTGAGAGGATCGAGAGAGAATGGGTTCTCTGGTGGAGGCTGGGGGAGTGAGGGGGCTGGGGGAGTGAGGGGCTGGGGGAGTGAGGGGGTTGGGGGAGTGAGGGGCTGGGGGAGTGAGGGGGCTGGGGAGTTGAATGGGGAGGGAGCTGGGGGAGTTGGATGGGGAGGGAGCTGAGGGAGTTGGATGGGGAGGGAGCTGGGGGAGTTGGATGGGGAGGGAGCTGAGGGAGTTGGATGGGGAGGGAGCTGGGGGAGTTGGATGGGGAGGGAGCTGGGGGAGTTGGATGAGGAGGGAGCTGGGGTGTGCTGCAAAGCCACATGAAGAGTGAGTCGGGAGCAGACTCCCAGCAATGGCCTGACCAGATGCCCCTTGGACCAGACATGTGGTGAGAGGCCGCAGGATCACCTTCCCCACCCCTACAGCCAGGAAAGGACAGGAGGTTGGGAATCAGGATCTCACATCAGGAAGGGAAGTGGGCTCAGGGCTCACCGTGCAAGGGCTGGTTCAGAGGCATCACTGGGGGTGGAAGGGCAGAGGTAGGGATGAGGATGGGGACGGGGAAGGGGTGAGGGGCTGTAGGCCACCCTGGGAATCTATGGACAGATTGGGGTGTGGGAGGGAGGCGCAGTCGGGACATTTTATTGAGACGGGCGGAGAATCTGAGAGACAGCAGGAGGATCTGGGAGAGAGAGAGAGAGAGAGAGGGAGCAGGAGGATCCGGGAAAGAGGGAGCAGGAGGATCCGGGAAAGAGAGAGAGCAGGAGGATCCAGGAGAGAGGGAGCAGGAGGATCCGGGAAAGAGAGAGAGCAGGAGGATCCGGGAGAGAGGGAGCAGGAGGATCCGGGAGAGAGAGAGCAGGAGGATCCAGGAGAGAGAGAGCAGGAGGATCCGGGAAAGAGAGAGCAGGAGGATCTGGGAGAGAGAGAGCAGGAGGATCCAGGAGAGAGGGAGCAGGAGGATCCGGGAAAGAGAGAGCAGGAGGATCCGGGAAAGAGAGAGCAGGAGGATCTGGGAGAGAGAGAGCAGGAGGATCCAGGAGAGAGGGAGCAGGAGGATCCAGGAGAGAGGGAGCAGGAGGATCCGGGAAAGAGAGAGCAGGAGGATCCAGGAGAGAGAGAGCAGGAGGATCCAGGAAAGAGGGAGCAGGAGGATCCGGGAGAGAGGGAGCAGGAGGATCCGGGAAAGAGAGAGCAGGAGGATCTGGGAGAGAGAGAGCAGGAGGATCCAGGAAAGAGGGAGCAGGAGGATCCGGGAAAGAGAGAGCAGGAGGATCCGGGAAAGAGAGAGCAGGAGGATCTGGGAGAGAGAGAGCAGGAGGATCCAGGAGAGAGGGAGCAGGAGGATCCGGGAAAGAGAGAGCAGGAGGATCCGGGAAAGAGAGAGCAGGAGGATCCGGGAAAGAGAGAGCAGGAGGATCCGGGAGAGAGAGCTGGAGGATCTGGGAGAGAGAGCTGAAGGATCTGGGTCCAGCCCCAGTGCAGCCTCAGTAACTATCCAATCGAGTTGGGAGTTAGCGAGTTGTGACTTGTCGACAGAGGGGTTAAATGTCAGGGTGTAATGACAGGAACCAGCCAAGTGGCTAATCCCAAACTCCTGAAGAAACCTTCTCCAATATCGGAGGCAGGATGGAGTCTGACCTGCAAGTACGTGAGGCACATGATTCCCCAGGGATCGTTTATTTCAGGAGTGTCTCTCCCTCTCTGTCCCTGCTCTGTCTGGGTCTATGGCCAACCACCGCTATTCCCCTTCCCACTTCCTGGAACGATTAGCAACAAAGTGATGGAATGTTCCCAGTCCCCTGGAGATGGCTGTGGGTTGTGATTGGAGTATGGGCTGTGATTGGGGTTGTGTGTGGGGTTGGGGGGTGTGTTGGGGTGGGGGTGGGGGCGGGGTATGTAGGAGCAGGTTGGCATTTTCCTTGTCAAGGTTGAGGAGAATACCACTGCCAGGAATGTCGCCACAATCCGGGTATGCAGATGAACTGTACAAGGATTCACGTCCTGAGGGTCCCAATTTCCAGGATGTTTTCCCACCTTCCTATACATGATGAAATGACTGGGAGATCTTTCGTCCTGATGTGCTGCGCTCTTCCGTTGTTGAGAATGGGGATATTTATGGAGCCCCCTTCTCCAGTGAGTTAGCTGCCCACCTAACCCTAATCACAGCCCAGTGTGACGTGGATGACCTGATTCTCTCCCCCATGTTCTTTCATACTGCTTGCCCCCAGAGAGCAGAAGGATCCAGGGGGGAGACAGCGGGAGGATCCGGGGGGAGACACCGGGAGGATCCAGGGGCGAGAGAGAAAGAGCAGGAGGATCCTTATACAAGATGATTAGGGGTTTAGATAGGGTTGACAGTGAGAACCTTTTTCCACTAATGGAGTCAGCTGTTACTAGGGGACACAGCTTTAATTTAAGGGGTGGTAGGTATAGGACAGATGTTAGGGGTAGATTCGTTACTCAGCGGGTTGTGAGTTCATGGAATGCCCTGCCAGTAGCAGTGGTGGACTCTCCCTCTTTACGGTCATTTAAGCGGGCATTGGATAAGCATATGGAGGTTATTGGGCTAGTGTAGGTTAGGTAGGCTTTGGTTGGCGCAACATCGAGGGCCGAAGGGCCTGTACTGCGCTGTACTTTTCTATGTTCTATCCAGGAGAGAGAAAGCTGGAGGATTCAGGGGAATGCCCCCGGATCCTGCTGCTCTCTCTCCCAGATCCTCCTGCTCTCTCTCCCAAATCCTGCTGCTCTCTCTCCCAGATCCTGCTGCTCTCTCTCCCAAATCCTGCTGCTCTCTCTCCCAGATCCTCCGCCTCTCTCAATAAAATGTCCCCACTGCGCCTCCCTCCCCCATAACCCTCGACTCCCTTGTCAGTCAATAATCTGTCCAACTCAGCTTTAAATATATTTAATGACCTGACCTTTACTCCCTGTGGTAGAGAATTGAAAAGACTAGAATTCATCTCAAAGAAAATAAAATAAATCAAGGGCGGCACGGTGGCACAGTGGTTAGCACTGCTGCCTCACAGCGCCAGAGACCCGGGTTCAATTCCCGCCTCAGGCGACTGACTGTGTGGAGTTTGCACGTTCTCCCCGTGTCTGCGTGGGTTTGCTCCGGTTTCTTCCCACAGTCCAAAGATGTGCGGGTCAGGTGAATTGGCCATGCTAAATTGCCCGTAGTGTTAGGTAAGGGGTAAATGTAGGGGTATGGGTGGGTTACGCTTCGGCAGATCAGTGTGGACTTGTTGGGCCGAAGGGCCTGTTTCCACACTGTAAGTAATCTAATCTAAAAAAAAACCCAGTTAATCTTCATGTTTTATTTGTTGCTAGACTGTGCATCCTAATTATAATTTTTCTCATAAGAGGGAATATCTTCCCAGCATCTACTCTGTAAAACTTTCTCGGGATCGTAATATGTTTTGATTCGATCACCTCTCTGAAATCCAAGGTCAACCTGCTCAACCTCTCTCCATTAGACAAACTCCATCATTCCAGGAATCAACCTAATAAACCTTCCCTGGCAGCAGACCCCTAACAGCCAGAGAGTCACAGAGATGTACAGCAGATATCCCGACCCAATCTAGTCCCACCTGCCAGCACCCGGCCCATATCCCTCCAAACCCTTCCAGTCAAATGCCTCTTAAATGTTGTCATTGTACCAGCCTCCACCACATCCTCTGGCAGCTCATTCCACACACGCACCAGCCTCTGTGTGAAAAAGTTTCCCCGTAGGTCTCTTTTATATCTTTCCTCCTCTCACCCTAATCCTATGCCCTCTAGTTCTGGACTCTCCCCCTACCCAGGGAAAAGACCTTGTCTATTTATCCTATCCGTGCCCCTCATGGTTTTATAAACCCCTTTCTTGAGTAAGAAATCCGGAGCTGTACATAGTACTGAGTACGGTCTCACCAACGTCCCACAGAGGGAGGAAGACTTCTCTAGTTTTTTACTCAATCACATTTTTGATAAAGACCAACATTCCCCAATCCTGCAGTACAACATTCCACTTGCCTTCCTAATTATTTACTGTAACGATAGGCTAAAGTTCTCTGATACTTGTACAGGGACAGCCGGATCCCTCTGTACTGCAGGATTCTGCAATCTGACTCCATTTAAATAATCATTTGCTTTTCTGTGTTACTCGTTTCCTCACATTATACCACAATCATCAAATATTTGCTCACTCCCTCAACTCCAGAACCTCTGAGCAAGCTCCGTATACCCCCTCCACAGCTAGTGTTCATACCTAGCTTGGTGTCATTAACAAATGTTGCTACAATATGCTCAGTCCCGGTCTCCATGTCATTTTTATGGACTGTAATTGGTGTGGCCCCAGTGTTGTGGCTCTGGGAGTAGGGTGAGAGTTACAACGTACCAATCTGAATGTTTATCCAAGCTCTATGATTTCTGCTTGGTTATGAAATGGCGAGGCCAGGCTAAGGGGGGATTTGAAAACAAGGATTAGAATTCTCAGGTCAAGGATATTACTTGACTGGAGACTAGTGTTAGCGCAGGGGGTTGACGGTAATGGGACTTGAGGCAATTTAAGATACAGGTTTTGGATGACTGTGAGTTAACAGAAGGGTTGAATGTGGGAGAGGGTAGGAATACTCAAGTCTAGAGGGAGTAAAGGCAGTACTGAGAGCTTTTCCAGCAGCAGGCCATCTGAACAGGGATGGAGTCAGGCAGCAATACAGAGGCAGGAAAAGACATAATTAGTGATGGCATATCTCAGGGTTAAATGTGACACCAAGGCTGTCATAAACTCAGACTATTGTCAAGGACAGGAATGGAGTCAGTGTTATAGAAATAAATTCTTTCTAATATTTAATTGGAAGGAAGTTGTGCTTCTCTTGTCTCTATGTAGTTTTCGAAGGGATTATGCAGTGGTCACTGATACAATTACTGCATCAGTGGATTATTTGAGGATGATCAGATCTCGCTGAACAATGGAGCAGCCCTTTGAATCCATTTAACTCTCAGTTTGAGTATTGAGAGATCTGAAATCCAGCCCCTTCCTTCACTGCACATTCCTTGATGATGAACAAACATCAATCTCAGTTTTTAAACAGCTGCAGCTTTTTGGAGGAGGCAAAAACCATGACTGCAGATGCTGGAAACCAGATTCTGGATCAGTGGTGCTGGAAGAGCACAGCAGTTCAGGCAGCATCCGAGGAGCAGTGAGTCAGTCCTGGAACTCCCATTCCTTATTTGCAAACTTACTTCGATGTTTAAGCTGATCCTGCCTGAGGTGGAGATCATAGTTTATTGCCGCTGCTGAATCCTTTCTTCAGCCTGGCTTTCCCCATCTCTTCCAGCAAGTTTTAAAGGTCAAAGCCTCGGAGATGGAGATAGTGAGGGCTGCGGATGCTGGGAGGTCAGAGTGGAGAAAGGGTGGTGCAGGTCAGGCAGCGTCTGAGCAGCAGGAGGGCTGACATTCAGGAAGGTGAAGGCCTGGCACCATTTGGATTTTCTGCCTCCTGTTGCAGGGTCCTTAACCCCCACCCCCCAGTAAGCCCAGTTCTGTGCAGAACCAGCCATGACTTGTCCGGACTTGTCCTACCTGCCTATCTCCTTTTCCACCTATCAACTCCACCCTCTTCTCCCTGACCTATCACCTTCATCCCCTCCCCCACTCACCCATTGTACTCTATGCTACTCTCTCCCCACCCCCCACCCCCCCTCTAGCTTATCCCTCCACCCTTCAGGCTCACTGCCTTTATTCCTGATGAAGGGCTTTTGCCCGAAACGTCGATTTCACTGCACTTTGGATGCTGCCTGAACTGCTATGCTCTTCCAGCACCACTGATCCAGAATCTGGTTTCCAGCATCTGCAGACATGGTTTTTACCTAGTCAGAGTCCCCGTTAAACGGTCATGATTTGGAGATGCCGGTGTGGGACTGAGGTGGACAAATTAAAAATCACGCAACCCCAGGTTATAGTCCAACAGGTTTAACTGGACGCACTAGCTCTCGGAGCGACGCTCCTTCATCAGGTCGTGAATGGTCTGATGAAGGAGCGTCGCTTCGAAAGCTAGTGCGTCTAGTTAAAGCTGTTGGACTATAACCTGGTGTTGTGCCCTTTAAACAGACCATCGTCCCAGCTGTGGAAAGTGGGGGAACATTGCCACCTTGTGTCTCCAAGCTGGTACTGACGATTCACATTTACACTCCATTCCCTCTTGCAGTTTTACATGTTCTCTCTCTCTCTCTCTCTGAAAATGTGTTGCTGGTCAAAGCACAGCAGGCCAGGCAGCATCTCAGGAATAGGGAATTCGACGTTTCGAGCATAAGCCCTTCACCAGGAAAACGTCGAATTCCCTATTCCTGAGATGCTGCCTGGCCTGCTGTGCTTTGACCAGCAACACATTTTGAGCTGTGATCTCCAGCATCTGCAGACCTCATTTTTTACTCTCTCTCTCTCTCTGTTGAAGGTGAGGGTGTTTATTAACCAGCTGTACCGTCCTGCTGTTCCAAAGGACTACTCGAACCCTGACCTAATGGCAATCCGCATTGCGTCAGTTAACCCAATCCTCGATCCGTGGATCTACATCTTGCTTCGTAAAACTGTCCTCACCAAACTCCTGGAGAAGATCAAGTGCCTGTTCTGTAAGCTGGGCGGGCGGGCCACTCACACCAACAGCAGCTTCCAGCACCTCGGCCCTCGCCGCTCCTCAGCAGCATCCAGTCAATCTCCCTCTTTCATCTCCAGGGAGCTGGCCAATGACAACACCTCACAAACCCTGCTCTACCAATTTGAGCTGACCGATGTGTTGCCGGGCTCGGCGGGAACGCGATCGAGTCTGAAGCAGCCGCCATCCCAGCTGGACAGTGGGCTCCCACAGGCAGAGGGTCAAACACAGGGAAAGACACTGGTGGCCAATGCCGACAGCTCCTTACAAGTTACCTTCACAAAAGAGCAAACGGGACTGGCTGAGAAATGCATATAAAACCGAGGCAGCAACACAGAAAGAACGATATCCAGGAGGCCTTGCGGGGAATGATACAAACTGAACTGGACCTAGCCCCGAGGGTGCTGAGTGTGTACTCAGATGTGTACATAATCCTGAACAGTATGGACTGAAATGCATGTGACCCAGAGGCACCTTGACTGAAGTCCATCGCTCCAGGGCTGGGGAGGATGTGCTTTAACTGTACATTACCTGGGGCATGAGTTCAGACAGAGTGGTATGATGATGGCTGTGGGCCACAGCAAATATTGCGTTCCAGATTTTGAGTTATCAGTAAGATGTGTGCTCTCTCCTTCTCTGTGAGAAGATGACAGTGTAACCATGATGTGGTTTGTTGGTGTAACTGTGATGCTATTTCATTGAAACATCAAATACAATCCCAACATCTTTTGTTTGAGATTATTTCACAGAGTGACGTTTCCTGATTAGGGACTGAAGAATTAAAACCACAAATACTGGGGAGAATTATAGCGCCATCCCCATCAAATACTCCCAGGACAGAGACAGCACGGGGTTAGATACAGAGTAAAGCTCCCTCTACACTGTCCCCCATCAAACACTCCCAGGACAGGGACAGCACGGGGTTAGATACAGAGTAAAGCTCCCTCTACACTGTCCCCCAATCAAACACTCCCAGGACAGGGACAGCACGGGGTTAGATACAGAGTAAAGCTCCCTCTACACTGTCCCCCATCAAACACTCCCAGGACAGGGACAGCACGGGGTTAGATACAAAGTAAAGCTCCCTCTACACTGTCCCCCATCAAACACTCCCAGGACAGAGACAGCACGGGGTTAGATACTGAGTAAAGCTCCCTCTACACTGTCCCCCCATCAAACACTCCCAGGACAGGGACAGCATGGGATTAGATACAGAGTAAAGCTCCCTCTACACTGTCCCCATCAAACACTCCCAAGACAGGGACAGCACAGGGTTAGATACAGAGTAAAGCTTCCTCTACACTGTCCCTATCAAACACTCCCAGGACAGGGACAGCACGGGGTTAGATACAGAGTAAAGCTCCCTCTATACTGTCCCCCATCAAACACTCCCAGGACAGGGACAGTGTCGGGTTTAGATACAGAATAAAGCTCCCTCTACACTGTCCCCATCAAACACTCCCAGGACAGGGACAGCACGGGATTAGATACAGAGTAAAGCTCCTTCTACACTGTCCCCATCAAACACTCCCAAGTCAGGACAGTTAACTCAATACTTAATAATGGGTCCAAACGAAGGGAGATGTGGGAGTGATAATCCAAAGTCCAGGGTGTGGTGGAGGGGGGGGGGGGGGGGGGGGGGGCAGTGCTTGTATCCCACCGTGGGAGATGATGAAATTTTAATTCAATGAAAAATGAACCTCAGTCAGACCCACCTGGTACAGAGCTGTCCCTCGGGGAAGGAATCTGGCGGACTTTCCTCGTCTGACCGACACAACAATGTGGTCGATACAGTTAGTGACAGGACACGAATGCTGGCTTTGACAGCCACACTGAGTAAACAGACAAAAACAAAACTCCCGTTACATCGAGCGGTGAGATTGTACTGTGTGAGATTATTACACAGCACAAGCTGCAGACCAGCATCTGCCAGACTCACTTTCTAAGGGGTAGAAACCTGAACAGAAATTAGTCCGACATCAGAATGCAGAGGAGAGTGCAACCCTTCCGCTAAATTTCAAGCAGGCCAGTCAGATCGAAGGACAAACTCCCAAAATACTGGCCAGCCGGTGACAACACATCCCATGAATGAGTAGGAGGAAAATCTGAGCTAATCATAGGGGAGAAGGTACACAGGGCTGTGGGAGAGGGTCAGTGATGGGGGGAGAGGGTCAGTGATGGGGGACAGGGTCAGTGATGGGGGAGAGGGTACACAGGGCTGTGGGAGGGGGTCAGTGATGGGGGGAGAGTATACACAGGGCTGTGGGAGAGGGTCAGTGATGGGGGAGAGGGTACACAGGGCTGTGGGAGGGGGTCAGTGATGGGGAGAGAGTATACACAGGGCTGTGGGAGAGGGTCAGTGATGGGGGGAGAGGGTCAGTGATGGGGGGAGAGGGTCAGTGATGGGGGAGAGGGTCAGTGATGGGGGAGAGGGTACACAGGGCTGTGGGAGAGGGTCAGTGATGGGGGGAAGAGGGTCAGTGATGGGGGGAGAGTATACACAGGGCTGTGGGAGGGGGTCAGTGATGGGGGGAGAGTATACACAGGGCTGTGGGAGAGGGTCAGTGATGGGGGGAGAGTATACACAGGGCTGTGGGAGAGGGTCAGTGATGGGGGGAGAGGGTCAGTGATGGGGGGAGAGTATACACAGGGCTGTGGGAGGGGGTCAGTGATGGGGGGAGAGTATACACAGGGCTGTGGGAGAGGGTCAGTGATGGGGGGAGAGGGTCAGTGATGGGGGGAGAGTATACACAGCGCTGTGGGAGGGGGTCAGTGATGGGGGGAGAGTATACACAGCGCTGTGGGAGGGGGTCAGTGATGGGGGGAGAGTATACACAGGGCTGTGGGAGAGGGATTTAATGGAGTGGTGGGTAGGGTCAGTAATCGAATGGAAGCTCTCCTTTCAGACATTATGGCTGAAAGAAAGGGGAGGTAAAAAGACTTGACAATAATTAACTTGGTGAATAATAACACAAAGCTTTATTCTGTACAGTGCAGAAAGGTTGTGTAAATCATCCATTATCACCAACGCTGAGACACTGTCCTCGAGGATCCAGCTACTAACTGCAGAGTGTGGGCTGTGAGTTTGGAGGTCACATGTCCACTCAAAGTTGATGTTTCTGGGTCAAGTTACTGTGCTGCCACAGAGCAAGGGAAAAGCAAATATCACCAAATCCAGACCAGATAGAGCAGAACCAAGCCTTCAATCTCAGCAGGGCATCGCCTTGAGGGACTGGTACCCTGCAAGCTCATCATGGGGATCACTACCTTAGGAGATCACCCCCAATGACAGTCAGTAACCAGGGGAGATCACCCCCAATGACAGTCAGTAACCAGGGGAGATCACTCCCAATGACAGTCAGTAACCAGGGGGAGATCACCCCCAATGACAGTCAGTAACCAGGGGAGATCACCCCCAATGACAGTCAGTAACCAGGGGGAGATCACCCCCAATGACAGTCAGTAACCAGGGGAGATCACCCCCAATGACAGTCAGTAACCAGGGGGAGATCACCCCCAATGACAGTCAGTAACCGGGAGAGATCACCCCCAATGACAGTCAGTAACCAGGGGGAGATCACCCCCAATGACAGTCAGTAACCGGGAGAGATCACCCCCAATGACAGTCAGTAACCAGGGGGAGATCACCCCCAATGACAGTCAGTAACCGGGAGAGATCACCCCCAATGACAGTCAGTAACCGGGGGAGATCACTCCCAATGACAGTCAGTAACCAGGGGGAGATCACCCCCAATGACAGTCAGTAACCAGGGGAGATCACTCCCAATGACAGTCAGTAACCGGGAGAGATCACCCCCAATGACAGTCAGTAACCAGGGGGAGATCACCCCCAATGACGGTCAGTAACTGGGGGAGATTCCTTCTGGAGATGATTATTGTGGGGTTAATGAGGAAAGTACAAAGGTACAGCAATACAAATGTCACCTCTTTAAAGCTGCACCTTCCAGCTCTCCAGCCATTGGATATAGGGTGACAGGGGGGACTGGTTAATCTGCACGCCGGTCACAGGGAGGATAACCCAGAACCCTGGCCCCAGTGATACCAGGAGGGGAGAGATGTCTTTACACAGACCAAAAGCAGGGCAGCAACCATTGACAATTCACACAGCATGAAGCAAAGGTTGGGACAGACACACGGCTGGCTGTGTAGTGTGCTGACGCTGAGACTATCGTGCCTGGATGAAGTTTCCGTCCCTCAGTCTCCGGTGACTGCCTGCCTCTGTTCCCTGTGTTGCTGTGATAAAGATACTGGTGTCTGTCACTGTTGGGTGTCTGTCCCTCTCCGCGATAGCCGCACATGCCTGGACCAGCTCGTCGCTCTCAAAGTCGTAATCCGGCAGGTGCCCGGCCGGATCCCTTTGCTGAGCACGTCTCTCTGCGGGCACGGACTCACCAAGCTGTTGCTGCTTGTGCCACAGCTTCAGTGCCCAAGCCAGGTCATCATTCCACAGTGTGCGGTCAGCTGGGCACAGATGCAGCGCCCTCTGGAAACTTTTTAAACCCTGTTGAATGAGAGGACGAGTTAGAGTAACACGGGCAAACACCAACAATGTCTTAAATCACAAGGTGATCACTATCACACAGCAGCTGGAGGGGTCACTGTACAAAATCCAGAACAGCAAACCATCACGGGGAGCAGGAGGAGGCCAGTCTGCCCCTCACCTTGTTCCTCCATTTCATACAATCATGGCTCCAATTTTCTGCCCACTCCCCAAAAACCTTCAACTCATTTATTAATTAAAAATCTGGCTGTCTCAAAGCATCCACCACACTCTGGGTTAGTGAACGCCACAGATTTGTGACCCTTTCAAGAGAAATAATCTCTCCTCATCTCTGTTTTAAATCGGATTCCCCTCATCTTAAAGCTACAACCTCTCGTTCGGGATTTCCCCACATGAGGAAGCACCCTCTCTACATAGAACATAGAAAAATACAGCGCAGTACAGGCCCTTCGGCCCTCGATGTTGCGCCGATCCAAGCCCACCTAACCTACACTAGCCCACTTTCCTCCATATGTCTATCCAATGCCCGTTTAAAGAGGGAGAGTCCACCACTGTAACTGGCAGGGCATTCCATGAACTCATGACTCACTGAGTAAAGAATCTACCCCTAACATCTGTCCTATACCCACCACCCCTTAATTTAAAGCTATGCTCCCTCGTAATATCTGACTCCATACGTCTACTGTGTCAATTCCCCTTTAGCACCTCCTCTCATTCTTCTGAATTCTAAAGGGTATCAGTCTAAACTGCTCAAACTCTCCCCATTAGACAAACCCTTCATTTCTGGGAGCAATCTAGTGAACCCCTTCTGATCCGCCTCTTATACACTTACACCTCTCCTTCAGTAAGGGGACTAAAATTGTATACAATAGTCCAGGTGCGGTCTCACTAAAGTTTGATACAGTTACAACAGCTTTTATGCTCGATTCCTTCAGCAATAAATGCTAAAATCCATTTGCCCTCCTTATCACCTGCTGTATCTGCATGCTAGTCTTCTGTGATCCATGCATGAAGATAGCCAGATCCCTCTGAAGTATTGTGAAGTTTCTCTCCTTTTAGATAATAATTCGCCTTTCTATTCCTCTGATGATTATGGATAACCTCACAGTTTAACTCCATCGGCCAGAGTTTGACCTATTCACCTAACCTGGCGATATCCATTTGTAAATTACAGATTTCTTCATTGCATCTTGCTTTTCCACCTATTTTAGTGAGTATCTGCAAATCTGGCCAGATTTCTATCCCTGTATCCAGTCATTAATGTAGACTGGCCTGAGGACTGAACCCTATGGCATCCCACTGACCAACAGAAAAAAGACCTATTTATCCTAACTCTCTACTTTCTGTTAGTTATCCAATTAATGAATCCTAACCCCCATATGATCTTACGTTTTGTATTAGACTTTTGTGTGGCACCTTATTGAATGCCTTCTGTAAATCCAGATAAACTACATGTACAGGATCCCCATTACTCACTTGGTTTGTTACTTATTCAAAGACCTCTATCGAATTAGTCAAATGTGATTTGCCCTTCATACACCTATGCTGACTCTGATGGATTGGATCGTGGCTTTCCAAATGTCCTGTTACTACTTCCTTCCTAACGGATTCTAACAATTTCCCAATGAATCACGTTACACTAACTGGGCTGCAGTATCCCATTTTGGCCACCCCCTCTTCTTGAACGATCGTGTTATATTAGCATTCTTCCAATCAACTGGAAGCGTTCACATTCAGGGAATTTTGGAATATTATCACCAAAGGATCCACTTCCTCTGCAGCCACTTCCCTTCGTTCCCTCCGGAGACCTACCTGCTTTCCAGCCCAATAGTTTGCTCTGTAACTTTTCCCTCGCACTGATGATTGTTCAAAGGTCCTCTCTTTTGTATGTAACTTTTGTCTTTATTTCTATGTTTTGTATGTAAGATAATGCCGTGTGGAGTGACATTGTAAACTTTTCACTGAGTACATGTCACAATGAGACCTAATTCTAATTTTATAACCTCTGTGTTAGTTGTTACTATTGGGAGGGGACTAGTGCCCTACACCATGAAAACTCACACAAAATATTGACTTAGTGACTCAGTTTTCATATTTTGCGCGAGTTTTCTTTCATTATTTACCACTGCTGTTTCTATATATGTTTTTGTAATCCTTTGCTGATCTTTAAAAATTCCCCAATCTTCAACCTTGCCACTGAGTCTTTGTAATCTGGCGTGCTTTAGCTCGTACATTCCTATTATTTTTACCTTCCTTGCTTATCCGTGGATGATTTTTCTGCTCTGACAATCTGTCCTCCTTTTGGGATATGTTTTAGCTTGGAGCAGTTGAGGATCTCCTTCAACATCTATCACAGTTCAACAACAGTGCAGTCTTTCAGTTCCCCTGCCCAGTTGGGCCAATCTGACCTTCCTCTATGTAATGACTGTGTTTAATTACAGATCGTTACTGTGGGACTTGAGTTGCTAACCCTCCAAATGAATCTGAAATTCCAGTCTGCTGCGACCACTCTTTCCTGGAGAATCCTTAACTATGAGCGGCACAGTGGCACAGTGGTTAGCACTGCTGCCTCACAGCGCCAGAGACCCGGGTTCAGTTCCCGCCTCAGGCGACTGTCTGTGTGGAGTTTGCACGTTCTCCCCGTGTCTGCGTGGGTTTCCTCCGGGTGCTCCGGTTTCCTCCCACAGTCCAAAGATGAACACAATCCAAAGACCAAAATATGGCCAGGTGAATTGGCCATGCTAAATTGCCCGTAGTGTTAGGTAGGGGGTAAATGTAGGGGTATGGGTGGGTTGCGGGTCGGTGTGGACTTGTTGGGCCGAGTGGCCTGTTTCCGCACTGTAAGCAATCTAATGAGATCATTAATCCCACCCCCATTACACAATCCCCAATCCAGAACAGTTTTTTGGAACATATTTCAGAAAATTTGCTTATTTGATTTTTTCCCATTAGGGTGGCTCAGTGGTTAGCACTGCTGCCTCACAGCGCCAGAGACCCGGGTTCAATTCCCACCTCAGGCGACTGTCTGTGTGGAGTTTGCACGTTCTCCCCGTGTCTGCGTGGGTTTCCTCCGGGTGCTCCGGTTTCCTCCCACAGTCCAAAGATGTGCGGGCCAGGTGAATGGGCCACGCTAAAAAAATTGCCCATAGTGGTAGGTGTAGTGGAATCAGTCTGGGTGGGTTACTCTTCGGCGGGTCGGTGTGGACTGGTTGGGCCGAAGGGCCTGTTTCCACCCTGTAAGTAATCTAATCTAGAAAATTCCCCAAGAAACAATTTCTAGTACATTCAATGAACTCTTCCTTGAGTCTATCTTTGCTGATTTGATTAACCCAGTCTGTATGCATATTAAAATCACCCATAATTACTGCTGTACCTTACTTACAAGTTCCCAGTATTTCCTAGTTTATACTGTGCCCCTACTGTGGGGCTACTTTTTGAGATTATTTCTTTCCCTTGTTATTTCTAATTTCTACTCCGACTGATCCTACATTGTGCCTATATCATTTCTCACTACAGCGCTGGTCTCTTCCTTTCCTATTAAAGCTACACTGCCTGTTTGGTTTTTAACCTATCCTTCCCAAACACTAAGTGCCCTTGGATATTAAATTCTCACACCTGGTCTCCCTGTAAACATGTCTCAGTAATCTTATGCCAGTTTGTCTCTATTTGCCCTGTTAACTCATTCAGTTTATTCCAAATGCTTTGTGCATTCAGACACAAAGCCTTTAGGTTTGTTCCGTTATCTAAGTTCCCTACCCTTCTTCAACTATTTGGTCCAATGTGATCACAGATCCTAGCCCTGCCTTTCCATTTCTGGTAACAATCAGAATCATCGCTAATCTGTACTGCTCTCCTCTGCTTTAAATTTGATTTTCTAATTGTCTATGCGCCTGAACTGACGATGCACAAGAAAATACTCACAATGGGACAAACACGTCATTAGTTTTAATTTTAAACATCGTAAAAATCTTTCTTGGATGCAGTCCAGAGAAAGTTCACTCGGCTGATTGCAGGTATTGCGGGGATTGTCGTATGAGGACAGGTTGAGTAGATTGAGCCGGCACTCTTTGGAATGTACAAGAATGAGAGGTGACCTTATCAACACATACAAGAGTCAGGGTTTAATTGGAAAGGTCATTTCTCCTTACGGGAGAGTTTGGGAGAATAAGGGGGTCACCCAGGTAAGATAGAGATGAGCAGAAATTTCTCCTCTCAGGCAGGAGTGAATCTTTACCACAGAGGGCTTTCAGCGCTGGTTCATTAAGTATATTCAAGGCTGAGAGAGACAGATGCTTAATTAGCAAGGGAATCAAGGATTGTGGGGAAAAGGCAGGAAACTGGAATTTGGGATTATCAGATCAGCCACGATCTCATCGACTGGCAGAATAGAATCGATGGACTGAATGGTCTACTTCTGTTCCGACATTTTATGGTCTTATGGAATAATGCAAGGCTACCTACCTCCTCGAGATTGTTACACCAATGATGCTGGCCTGGGTGATCTGTTAACTAATTCCTTAAAACAAATCCCCACCTTTGCCCTATATCTCCTCATGCCTTCTGGGTGAGAAAATATACATTTTAACATTAAAACTACCAACTGTTGCTGGCGGAGAAGATTTCACCGACTGTCTGCAGAAATGTTTCCTAGTTTTCCCTCTGAAAGGTCTGGCTCACATCAGTCAAGGAGGACAAGCAGGAGGCTGGAAGAACACAGTGAGCCAGGCACCATCAGGAGGTGGAGAAGTCAACATATTGGTGTTACCCCTCTTCAGGACTGGGGGGGGGGGGGGGGGGGGGGGGGGGGGGGTGTGGGGTGGGGGTGGGTGTAATGGGAGCCTTACTCAATCCATAACACCCTGACCAGCTGGAACAGTTTTTCTCTTGCTGGCCCATCATTTCCATTTAATATAGCGAAAACAATCCATCTTAACATCCTAGAGTCCAGAGAATACAAATGCAGCTTCTTGATAATTTAATCCTTCAGGTCTAAGAATGATTTTTGTAGATGTAAACTCTCAAATTCAATTTAGGCCATAGAGACAGAATTAGGCCATTTGGCCCATCAGTCAATTCTGTGTCTTATGATCCTGCTCCACAGCTACCTGATGAAGGAGCGTCGCTCCGAAAGCTAGTGCTTCCAAATAAACCTGTTGGACTATAACCTGGTGTTGTGTGACTTTTAACTAATTAAGGTCTGTTTACCACCTTCCTAAGGAGTGAAGTTCAGTGACTGTGAGCATGTGCTGTGGTCTAACCAGGGCTTTGTACATGTGAAACTCAACTCCTTCCCTCTGGTATTCCACTCCTTCCTTCCTTATATGAGCCAGCTGGTTCAGATTTGCTTTCAGAAGGAACCCATTTTACTTTCCAAATGCAGAGCTGTGCCAGTGCAATCAGTTCCATTTAGGCTGAAGTTGCTCTGGCGGGGATGTTAATGGCAGTTCCCTGACATCTCTTTCAGTCCTGTTACATACCACAGATGACTTGGAAACACCCTCCCTACTTATAGTTGCTTCAGAACATTTACAGTGTTGGCTCAAAGTACCCAAAATCAGCATGGTACGATGCAGGGAATTGACGAGACTCCAGCCTGTTCCCGTAAAAGCTGGAGTGCCATCAATCTTGGTCCAAAAATGGATTTAAGCAACGAGGCAGGGGGCAGGCCTGAGGATGCTTTCATTCTCTCAAGGGATGTAGGCATTACTGGTTGGGCCTGCAACAAGTGCCCATTCCTAATGGTGCTGGAGAAGGTCGTGGTGAGTGAGCTAATGTTTTGAAGCACTGTCGTCACTGGAGTGAGGAACACCCTGAATGCTGTAAGCAAGTTCATCCCAGCACACTGACCCAGCGAAGGAATGGGGACATATTTTCAAGGCAGGGGCACCTTGGAGGAAACTTGCAGAGGCTGCTGTTCCCAAGTATCGGTTGCTAGACATAACTGACTGACTTGGAAGGTGCTGGCTGAGGGTGTTTGGTGAACTACTGCAGTGCATTTTGTAGGTGGTACACACTGCTGCTACTGAGCATCTGTGCCACCGTGAACCACTGTGCCACCGTACCATCATTAACTAATCTCACCACACTGATGTACAGTTTTATATTTGCACAGCCACTAACATTTCCAACATGAGGGTTGGGATTCTAGCTGGCCTCCTTGGTCAGTAGTCACCAAATCTCACAGCATGCTCCATTTGTA
This sequence comes from Hemiscyllium ocellatum, assembly GCF_020745735.1. NCBI lineage: Eukaryota > Metazoa > Chordata > Chondrichthyes > Orectolobiformes > Hemiscylliidae > Hemiscyllium > Hemiscyllium ocellatum. The sequence continues at coordinate 4,976,404 of NC_083402.1, forward strand.
GCCTGAGCATCGGTGGGGGAGGGAGGGGATGAATAAATAGGTGGATGTGGTACGAATCTAGCAGGCTGAACTAGACTGAGCTTCTTGTGTAAATTCCAAAGGATCACTCTGTATTTGTCTTGACCAAGAAAGATGTCACAGTGAAAAAGGAGGAACTTGACACATTTAAAAATTTATAAACCAGAGCCATCAGAAAGGCCTGTGTAAAGGTGATCAAGTAACCAGGATTGGTTGAGTTACATATCAGAGTTGAGAGTGTGTTCCTGGAAAAGAACAGCAGTTCAGGCAGCATCCAAGGAGCAGGAGAGTCGACGCTTCGAGCAAAAGCCCTTCATCAGGAAACGTCAATTCTCCTGCTCCTCGGAGACTGCCTGACCTGCTGTGTCTTTCCAGGAACACACTCTCAACTCTGATCTCCAGCAGCTGACAAACCTCACTGTCTCCTGAGTTACACAGCAGAAGGCTACTGAGCAAAGAGTGTGGAAATTGTGAAGGCAATCGTCATAATCTTCAAATCTTCCTGAGAGGATCTGGGGTCGCACCACAGGACTGGGGAATTGGAGATGTTACACCTTTATTCAAGAAACAGGTGTAAAGATACATGCACCTTTGACAGGCCAGTCTGGTTAAACAGAGTGGTGGGAAGACGAATCTTCAATGCCTCTCAACAACATGGGCCTTGGCAATTCAGTTAGGAAAATAGGATGAGCTCAGCAGAAATAAGATCCTTAAAATCAGGAAGAAAATATCCGAATCTCCAGCTAATGATGAGATGGGAATTGCGCTATTGAACGGTGAATGGTCTATTTGCATCCACTTGAATGTATTTGATTAGATTAGATTAGATTACATACAGTGTGGAAACAGGCCCTTCGGCCCAACAAGTCCACACGGACCCGCCGAAGCGCAACCCACCCAGACCCATTCCCCTACGTTTACCCCTTACCTAACACTACGGGCAATTTAGCATGGCCAGTTCACCTGACCCGCACATCTTTGGACTGTGGGAGGAAACCGGAGCACCCGGAGGAAACCCACGCAGACACGGGGAGAATGTGCAAACTCCACACAGTCAGTCTTTGAGGCAAGAATTGAACCCGGGTCTCTGGCGCTGTGAGGCAGCAGTGCTAACCACTGTGCCACCGTGCCATCATTAACTAATCTCACCACACTGATGTACAGTTTTATATTTACACAGCCACTAACATTTCCAACATGAAGGTTGGGATTCTAGCTGGCCTCCTTGGTCAGTAGTCACCAAAGCTCACAGCATGCTCCATTTGTAGCCTGTGCCCATGGTCATTGGCATTGGACATGCAGGAGTCTCACCACACCCTCTGAACACATCGCCACCTACAGTACAGTGCTGCACTTCAATGTGGCACTTGAGCCCATCAGTATCTTTTGATCTTTCAGTCAGAAAATTCTCCGGTGGTTGGAGTCATCCCTGGCACAGAGGAAGATGGTTGTGGTTGTTTGAGGTCAGTTATCTCAGCTCCAGGCCATCTCTGCAGGAGTTCCTCAGGGTAGTATCCTAGGCCCAACCATCTTCAGCTGCTTCTCCAATGACCTTCCCTCCATCAGAAGGTCAGAAGTAGGGAGGTTCACCGGTGATTACCCAATATTCAGCACCATTCACAACTCCTCAGATACTGAAGCAGTCCGTGACCAAATGCAGTGTATCCAGGCATGAGCTGACAACTGGCAACATCCATGCCAGGCAATGACCACCTTGAACCAGAGAAAATCCTACCATTAGCCCTTGACTTTTAATGATGTCACCATCACCGAATTCCTCATCACATCCAGGGGGATACTATTGACCAGAAACTGAAATGGACTAGCCATGTAAACACAGTGGCTACAAGAGCAGGTCAGAGGCTAGGCATACTGCAGCATGTAACTCACCACCTGACTCTCAAAAGCCAGTCCACCATCTTCAAGGTTCAAGTACTTGCCTGGATGGGAACACCTCCAAAAACACTCAAGAAGTTTGACACAACCCAGGACAAAGCAGCCCACTGGATTGGCACCACATCCACAAACATCCGCTCCCTCCACCAACAATGCTCAGTCACAGCCGTGTCCACCATCTACAACATGCACTGCAGAAATTCACCAAGACTTCTTAAGACAGCAGCTTCAAAACCGATGACCACTTCCATCCAGAAGGACAAAGGCAGCTGATACAAGACAACACCTCATATTCCTCTCTCAGACATTTGGAAATCTATCTCCCTTCCCTCGGTGTTGCTGGGTCAAAGTCTTAGAATTCTCTCCCCAAGAGAACCATGGGTCTACCTACAGCACATGGACTGCAGTGGTTCGACAAGGCAGTTCACCACAGCCTTCTTTACAGCAACTAGAGATGGACAATAACTACTGGCCCAGTCAGCAACACCCACATCCCCTGAGTGAGTGAAGGGAGCGGTAACCAACAAATGGATTTATCCAGGCGATATCTCAGGGCTTCTTTTTTAGATTAGATTAGATTACTTACAGTGTGGAAACAGGCCCTTGGTCCCAACAAGTCCACACCGACCCGCAACCCACCCATACCCCTACATTTACCCCTTTACCTAACACTACGGGCAATTTAGCGTGGCCAATTCACCTGAGCTGCACATCTTTGGACTGTGGGAGGAAACCGGAGCACCCGGAGGAAACCCAAGCAGACACGGGGGGAATGTGCAAACTCCACACAGTCAGTCGCCTGAGTCGGGAATTGAACTCGGGTCTCTGGCGCTGTGAGGCAGCAGTGCTAACCACTGTGCCACTGTGCCGCCCATTATGCCACCGTGCCGCCCACGGTGCTCTCTACGTGCTCACTCACTATGTGCTCACTTCAGTCTCAAAACATCTCTGCCTTACTGTTTTACGTTTTGTCCTGTGAGCCACAGCTTCAAGGCATATTGTATTTCTCAGAGACAGAATGTGCTACAGGCAGAAAGAAGTTCTACTGTCAGTTGTGTCTGTGCTGATCATCAAACACCTAACTACTCCAGTTCCATTGCCCAGCACTTGGCCTGTGGCCTTGTGTGCTACGATGCTCCAAGTGATTATCTAAGTGCTTCTTAAATCTTGTGATGGTTCCTGTCTCAGTCACACGTTCAGGGAGTGAGTTCTCAATACCTAACATCTTCTGGGTAACAAGATTCTCCTTTACATCCCTTCTTAAACATTCCAGATCCTATTAATGGAATTGATTACAATTTGACCCCGTGACCTCAAGCATCAGCCTGGACCCCAGGGTTACTAAAGACACCATTTCCGCACACCCGGGTGATGAGAGAACAAGGACAGCTTGCTAATCCCGACGGCCAGTGAATCAGCAGCGAACATGCTCCAGGAAAGCAAAGGAGGGAAACTGCAATGTATTTATTTCCACTGTGGATTCTCATAATTCCTTCAGATTAAAGTGACTGCCTAGCTCTGGGCCTTATCGTCATTCCCTTTGAAGCACAGTAAGATTAACAACACTGCGATGAATATAAAGCAGATGCACAGAACAGATTGACGCAGGCAGCTAGATCTGCATCTTTCAATGTAAAGACAACGGGTCAAATTAGTTCAAACAGAGAGAAGGGTTACATTCTCTCTCTCTCTCATTCCTGTCGGGATACATATGTAAGATGAGTTTAGACAGACAATCCAAAGCACACATTACAAAGAGAACAAAACACCATGTTGAGAGAGGGCATAGGGAAAATGGTATGGGATATGGAAACTGGAATAAATGCGGCAGGGATTTTCTTTTTAATGGGGATAGTGTGGATAGTGTAGATAGTGTCTTCCTCTGTACAGAAACACGTGCTGTACCTGTCCTGGTGACAGCGGAAAGTCAGTTTTCCCCTAAACTCATGCTGTCCCTGTACTAGGAGTGTTTGATGGGGGGACAGTGTAGAGAGAGCTTTACTCTGTATCTAACTCACTGCTGTCCCTGTCCTGGGAGTGTTTTGTGGGGACAGTGTAGATGGAGCTTTACTCTGTATCTAACCCTGTGCTGTCCCTGTTCTGGGAGTGTTTGATGGGGGACAGTGTAGATGGAGCTTTACTCTGTATCTAACCCCATGCTGTCCCTGTCCTGGGAGTGTTTTGTGGGGGACAGTGTAGATGGAGCTTTACTCTGTATCTAACCCCATGCTGTCCCTGTCCTGGGAGTGTTTGATGGGGGACAGTGTAGATGGAGCTTTACTCTGTATCTAACCCCATGCTGTCCCTGTCCTGGGAGTGTTTGATGGGGACAGTGTACAGGGAGCTTTACTCTGTATCTAACCCCATGCTGTCCCTGTCCTGGGAATGTTTGATGGGGGACAGTGTAGAAAGAGCTTTACTCTGTATCTAACCCCGTGCTGTCTCTGTCCTGGGAGTGTTTGATGGGGGACAGTGTAGAAAGAGCTTTACTCTGTATCTAACCCCGTGCTGTCTCTGTCCTGGGAGTGTTGTCGGGGACGGAGCTTTACCCTGTGCTGTCCCTGTCCTGGGAGTGTTTGATGGGGGACAGTGTAGAGAGAGCTTTACTCTGTATCTAACCTCGTGCTGTCCCTGTCCTGGGGGTGTTTGATGGGGACAGTGTAGAGGGAGCTTTACTCTGTATCTAACCCTGTGCTGTCCCTGTCCTGGGAGTGTTTGATGGGGTCAATGTGGTGAGAGCTTTGTTTTCAGTTTGAAAGAGTAGAGGGAGCTTTAATGCCTACCTATCAGTGTGCTTCGCTCCTCCACCATCCTTAAATCTGTCCCGTGAAAGGAACATTAAGAGAATGGCCATTTCTTTGAGCCTCAAACCAATTACAGACTGAATTTCCACAGTGACCATGATCCAAGAACTCAGTCAACACTCTCATGAGTATGAACATTAAAGGTCAGCACTGTTGCTCATTTTCATGTAGAAGGGTAGGGGTAGCTACACCCTATGTTTATGTGTGCCAGCTGTTGGCCTGTGTTCGACACTGCAAATGAAAATAAAGGAGCTGATGCTGTTGGCTGCAGTGTCCAAAGAACAGCTAACCAACTACATGTGTCTCAACCCAATCAGTCAAGTTGTGCATGAGCAGCACAGTCATTACTCATGTTCCCGTAACTGACACAGGCTGCGTTAACTACTCCCTCACACAGACAAAAGTCACATCAGACAGAAAATACAGATCCCTGCTGCCTAGCATGGCCTGTCAGATTGAAGGGACTGAGTTTTCAGCCTTTAGGATTGGATCCCATGGGAATGAAAGGGAAGAGGTTTGGGTCCATTGGATTTGTAGATAACCGGACTAAACTGGAAAAGCTTTGGGTCAATTGGGATTGTGTACAATTGGAATGAAACACAAAAAAGGTTAACTCCATTGGGTTTATGCATAGTCAGAGTGAATGGGAAGAGTATGGTCCATTTGGATTGGTTACAATGGGAGCATTGGGAAGAGTTTGGATGATGAAATGCACTTCTTGAGTAACCAATTCCAGGGAGCCAGCATTGTCAGACAATGTGATATTCCATGCACATTCAATTCAAGGGTCCAAGGGACAGAGATGACCTCTGACTCGGGTACACGAGACAGTGATGACCTGGGACTCGGGTACACAGGACAGTGATGACCTGTGACTCAGGTACACGGGACAGTGATGACCTGTGACTCAGGTACACAGGACGGTGATGACCTGTGACTCAGGTACACGGGACAGTGATGACCTGTGACTCAGGTACACAGGACGGTGATGACCTGTGACTCAGGTACACGGGACAGTGATGATTTGGGACTCGGGTACACAGGACAGTGATGACCTGTGACTCGGGGGTACACAGGACAGTGATGACCTGGGACTCGGTTACACGGGACAGTGATGACCTGGGACTCGGTTACATGGGATAGTGATGACCTGGGACTCGGGTGCACGGGACAGTGATGACCCGGAACTCGGTTACACGGGACGGTGATGACCTGTGACTCAGGTACACGGGACAGTGATGACCTGGGACTCGGTTTCACGGGACAGTGATGACCCAGAACTCGGTTACATGGGATAGTGATGACCTGTGACTCAGGTACACAGGTCAGTGATGACCTGGGACTCTGGTACACGGGACAGTGGTGACCCGGAACTTGGGTACCTGGGGACTGTGATGACCCAGGACTTGGGTACACAGGACAGTGATGACCTGTGACCTGGGTACACGGGACTGTAATGACCAAGAACTCAGGTACATGTGGACGGTGATGACCCAGGACTCGGGTAAACAGCACGGTGATGACTTGCAATTGGGTACATGGGGACGGTGGGGATCTGTGTCTTGGGTACATGGGGACGGTGGGGATCTGAGTCTTGGGTACATGGGGACAGTGGGGATCTGTGTCTTGGGTACATGGGGACGGTGGGGATCTGTGTCTTGGGTACATGGGGACGGTGGGGATCTGAGTCTCTGGTACACAGGAACGGTAGTGAGCTGAGTCTCGGGTATGTAGGGCTGGCGATGATCTGGGGGCAGGGAAGGGGAAATGTGTGCAGGATTCAAGCACGTTCTGAGCTGAGCATTGTAGCTGAGTAGCTAAGAGGACAGGATGCCAGCATGATCAGATAGTCTGCAATCCACTGTCAATCTGGGAGGTGACAGAGCTACCTGGAGATCCGGGGAAGGGTGTGCCAGAGTATAGGTGACAGATAGTTTATGGTTCATCTCCTACACTGATATTTTCCAGGGTTATCGACAACATGAATTACTGAGTCTAGTGATCCTTTGTCAGAACACTGGACTCATAATATTAACTCTGCTCTTCTCTCCACAGATGGTACCAGACCTACTGACTTTCTCCAACAATTCCGAGTTTTGTTTCAGGTTTCCAGAATCTGCAGCTCTTTGTTTTTATTTATTTTTGTTCACATGAATAAGAAGTCAGTTTCTGGACATCTTTCTCAGATGTTTGTAATTCTCTGCGGAGACTCTGTCTCTGAGTATGTTTAAGGCAGATATGGAGAGATTTCAGATCATTAATGGCATAAAGGCTACAGGGAGTTGGAGGTATAAAAGGCATTGAAGTACTTAATTATCTTCAATTATGTTCATCGGGATTGGCTGAATAACATTCTTCTGTTCCTTTGTCCCTACGTTGCATTCCCTTTGTTGATATGTGAACTGTCTTTATTTCCCTCATTCTATCCAGAACATTACTTCTGGATGTTAAAATAAACACTTGTATATCTAACACATCGCCTAGCAACAAGCATGATAATATTCAGACAGCTTACATTACTCTCTTTAATATATTATAATCCTTTAAGTAATTGTTGTTCATTAAAATAAATAACTGAAAAACAATTGTATTGCGTCTCAGAAAGACAGGTTCCATAACACTCTGAGAGAAAAAGCCCCCTCTTCTCTGTTGTGAAAGAGCGATCCCCTAATTTTATACAATGTTCCTTGGTTCTAGACTACCCCACAAGAGGAAACTTTCTGCCCACATCAAGACCACGTTCATTTCAACACAAGGCACACCTCACTCTCTAACCTCCAGTGAAAACAGGCCCAGCCTGTCCAATCTTGCCTCATAAACCAACCTATGTGTTTCAGCTATCAATCCAGTAATCCTCCGGGGATCCACCTCAAATGCAATTCCATTCTTCCTTCAGTAAGGAGGTCAAAACCGTGAGCCGTATTTGAGATGTGCTTGCACCAAAGCTCTACATAACTGAAGTGTAACATCTTTACTTTTATGTTCGATTCCACTCATAATAAAGGATAGCATCGTTTAATAAATCTTATTAATCCTTTGCCATACCAGCAGACAAACTTTGTGATTTATGCCAGGGCAGTTAAGGTGGGAAAACTCATAACCTTTAAAAAACACTTGGATGAGCACTTGAAAAGTCATAACATTCAAAGCAATGGTCTATAGTAGAGTGGTGCTGGAAAAACACAGCAGGTCAGGCAGCATCAGAGGAGCAGGAAAATCGACGTTTCGGGCAAAAGCCCTTCATCAGGACGTACAAGGCAATGGGTCAAGGGCTTAAAAGTGGGACAAGTGTAGATTTAAAATCATTTTTTGTCAGTGCAGACTCAATCAGCCAAAGGGCTTGTTCTGCACTGTACAATATTATGATCCTATGCAGTAGAAAGACAAGTGCCTCTGTGTCCTGGAAAGCTGCAGTCATTCTATGTTTATGGAATATTCTTGTTTTTATATTCTCCCGGCCCACATGAACAACTACACATTTTGCCACATGATATTCCATTGGCCAGATTGTTGCTCACTCACATAACCTATTCACACCAGTCTGCATCCTTGTTTTGTCACCTCCACCGAATGGTCTCAAACCAATCTTCGTGTTTTTGACTTGCTGTTCAAAACTACAGAGTTAGCTTTACTCTGTATCTAACCCTGTTGTGGGAAGTGTTTGATGGGGGGGACAGTGTAGAGGGAGCTTTACTCTGTATCTAACCCCGTGCTGTCCCTGTCCTGGGAGTGTTTGATGGGGACAGTGTAGATGGAGCTTTACTCTGTATCTAACCCCGTGCTGTCCCTGTCCTGGGAGTGTTTGATGGAGGGACAGTGTAGAGGGAGCTTTACTCTGTATCTAACCCTGTGCTGTCCCTGTCCTGGGAGTGTTTGATGGAGGGACAGTGTAGAGGGAGCTTTACTCTGTATCTAACCCTGTGCTGTCCCTGTCCTGGGAGTGTTTGATGGAGGGACAGTGTAGAGGAAGCTTTACTCTGTATCTAACCCCGTGCTGTCCCTGTCCTGGGAGTGTTTGACGGGGGACAATGTAGAGGGAGCTTTACTCTGTATCTAACCCTGTGCTGTCCCTTCATAGGGAGTGTTTGATGGGGGACAGTGTAGAGAGAGCTTTACTTTGTATCTAACCCCGTGCTGTCCCTCTCCTGTGAGTGTTTGATGGGGACAGTGTAGAAGGAGCTTTACTCTGTATCTAATCCCGTGCTGTTACTGTCCTAGGAGTGTTTGTTGGGGACAGTGTAGAGAGAGCTTTACTCTGTATCTAACCCTGTGCTGTCCCCTTTCATGTGTGCTCTTAATGGGGTACAGTATAGAGGGAGCTTTACTCTGTATCTAACCCTGTGCTGCCCCTGTGGTGGGAGTGTTTGATGGGAACAGTGTAGAGGGAGCTTTACTCTGTATCTAACCCTGTGGTGTCCCTGTCCTGGGAGTGTTTGACGGGGAACAGATTAGAGAGAACTTTCCTCTGTATCTAACCCCGTGCTGTCCCTGTCCTGGGAGTGTTTGACGGGGGTCAGTGTAGAGGAAGCTTTACTCTGTGTCTAACCCTGTGCTGTTCCTGTCCTGGGAGTGTTTGATGGGGAACAGATTAGAGACAGCTTTACTCTGTATTGAACCTTTCTCCATCCCAGGGGGTGTTTGACGGGGATGGTGTTGCGGCAACATTATTTTCTGTTTGAAAGAGTTAAGGGATGTTTACTCTATATCTGGCTGTGTGCTGCCCCTATCCTTGGTGTGTCTGATTGAGACAATTTCAAGGGACATTTACTTTCTGTTTTAAAGAGTTGAGGGACCTCTACTCTGTTTCTAACACCATGCTGTGTATATCTCACAGATTCGCAGTTTAGCTGATTTTCAACTCTCCTGTCTGCCTGCAGTTTTCAGTATGAATTGCCAATCATACTTTCCTCCATGCTCCACCTCTCTGATATATCTTGGCTCAATGTGTGTACTGTCTAGATAATGACAGCAACAAGTTGAGATATGGAAAAAAACTGCTTTAATTTGAAACTTGTGTGGGTAAAATTCTTTCCGGTTTGTTATTGGTCTGGGATTTGCAGACACCCATCCACCTTCATGTAAAATGTACTATGGCTGTATGCCAAGGATAGTAAGAGGACTTCTCCCTAGTGCCCTGACTAATTGTTACCCAGGCCAGCATTACTAATAAACAGATTATCTAACCATTACTGAGTTACTGCTTGCAGGACTTTGTGGTGTGCCTGTTGGCTGATCTGATTCCTGCATTTCAAAAATAACTCTCTGACAGTGAGACTGACTTTGTGAGTCTTACCTGTGAGGGGTGAGCTCAGGCCTGTGTATTGCCCCTGTCAGGGGGAGCAAGAGATTGCTTAAGAAATTGATCAGGTTCCCTACAGTATGGAAATAGGTCCTTTGGCTCAACAAGTCCATACTGACGCCCTGAGGAGTAACCTGTCCAGCCCCATTTCCCTGCCTTACATTTCCCCTGACTATTGCACCTAGCCTACACATCCCTGAACACTATGGGGTAATTTAGCACTTAAACTGCACATCTTTGGACTGTGGGAGGAAACCGGAGCACCCGGAGGAAACCCACACAGACACGGGGAGAACGTGCAAACTCCAGACAGACAGTCGCCCGAGGCTGGGATTGAACCTGGGTCCCTGGCGCTGTGAGGCAGCAGTGCTAACCACTGAGCCACCGTGCCGCCCATTGTGTCAGATCTTTTGGCTTAATTCAGAATCCCAGTGTCAAACTGGGATATGGGTGATGATTGAGGAGTTAACTCCTTTCAAACCCAATCTTAAACATCGCAGGCACTGCCTGGTCTCATTTACCCGACTCCTCGCACTGCCTCTCAGTCCACCGGGGAGAGTGAACAGTGCGGATGGAGCACCAGCGCGGACACCCCCTCCCTCTAGGTGAAGACGGGGGGGCTCACCATGGCTACCTCCCCGAGGTTAAGCTGAGCCCGGCCCAGTGTCTGCAAGGCTTCCCACCACTGGGGGTCCAGACGCACTGCCATCTCCGCTGCCTGCACCGCCTGGAAAACCTCGTTCAGGATCATCAGAACCTGGGAGAAGACAACAGCAGAGTTACTCCAGGATCTCAGCACCAGACACCGACTCCACACCACCCAGCCGAACTCACTGGCTAGAGACATGGACCCCTGCTCCCCATCCAGAGGAGGATTGCTCAGAGCCACCAAATTAACACCTGGGATTTCAAAGGTTAAATTATAAACAGGACATAGGCCCTTGAGGTGACACGCCTGAGGATAATCTAGGCAAGATTTATCAATGTCAGAGATTTCATGAGGTAAATATACAGGGTACAACTCTTTAAATTCAGTGAGCGAGTTGGCAGCTCAGTAATTAAGTGCTGGCCGAGAAGATTGACTGGAGACCTTCCTGAAGGGCCAGGTCTCAGGATCATACATAGGGGTTCACACAGCAGGGTGAGGGTTCAGTGAGGGCTCAAGTCCACTACACATCGGGGAGGCTAGGTGGCCCAAATGAAGGCGGGAGGAGGGGAAAGGCTGGTTGGGGATGAGGGACGAAGGGAGGACCAGGACATGGAGGAGGGGAATAGGGAATGAATCAGGCTCTAGCCATTCAGTGAGAGTGGAGTGGCGCAGTGGACAATGCTCCCACCTCACAAGACAGGAGAATCTGCATTTATATAGAGCCTTTGTTATGGGCCAGATCAAACTCCCTCAAAATATATCAAGGAGATAGCCTTGACTTTTATTTTATTTAAAGGCAAGTGTAAGGCACTGCATTCTAGATATAATTTGATTGGTCCATCACTGGGCTTTAAGCAAAACACACTTTATTCTGATAACGCAGCTGAAATACAAACATAAAAAGAAAAATGAGTATAATATTAACTCAATGGAAATACTTAATAAATACTTTATGGAAATACTTAATAAATATTCTATGGAAATACTTTAAAAAAACACATGTAATTTAACCACTAATTATCAACGGATTCCAATATTGCAGCATCACATAAACACACTCTTGGCAAAGGCGAATTCAGCAAAACCGTTTTTCCTCACGTGCTATCTCCCTTCCACTCCAGGCGGAAGGAACACCAAAAGAAACAAACTACCACAGAGGGAGAACTCGAGTTTTTTGCTGGTGCAGAGAGAAAGCTGTATACATCAGCTTCAACAGCCAACTCTAAACCCCAACTAAACGTAAAACTAAGGCCCGGTTCTGATAGAACCTGATTCCACCCACCTGTGCTTTTGTATAATTTAGGAAAAACCCTCAGGTAGCTCAAAGCTGTTCACCCATTGCTTCTGAAACAACCATTCCAGCACCAGCTCTCTGACAGAAACAGCACAGAACAAATCTCTCTTAAAGGCCTGTGTTCAAAATGATGAGGTGTCCAGATACAGTTGGTAGAGAGGAAATGTTCTCAAAGGGGAAGGGTTGAAAATCAGAGGTCACATATTTAACACGATTGTCAAAGAACTAAAACCATGAAATTTACTTTACTCGATGATTGGCTGGGATCTGGAATTCACTGTCTGCGGTTGTGATGGAGGAAGACATGGTTGTGGTTTTCGAAAAGGGAGTTGGACAGGGATCTGCAGTATCACTTACTGGCAAGGTTAGTGGGAAAGGGAATTGGGATGGGACTGCGCACAGAAAACCAACACAACATGACTGGAGCAATTTTATGATCTCAAAACATTCCAAAGTAATTTGCAGTCAACAAAGTACGTTGAAAGAGTAGCTATCATTATAAAGTAGGACCTGAGGTAGGTTACTTCCATATCACCAACCACCAGAAATATCTACTTTCGTACAGAAAGTGCTGGAATTAGCACATTCAGGGGTGTTTACACAGACAGAAACATAGCTAACATTTCAGTAAATTTTCACCTGAACCAGTTCAGAGGGAGGTCACTGACCTGAAATATTAGCTCTGTTTCTCCCTTCACAGATACTGTCCGATCTGCGGAGTCTTCCTAACAGTTTCTGTTTTCATCTCTCATCTTGTAGCTCTTGCATATCTGATTTTGTGATCTGGACTCAGGGATAAATATTAGCCAGAAAACAAGGCAGACCTCATAGGCACTTTTCAAAACAGTGCCATGGAATCTTTTGCATTGGACTGAAGGGTCAGATAGAGCCCCAGGCGTATCAAGTTCATTCACAGCACAGCTCCTCCAACAGTGCAGCACACCTTCAGTGCACTCTCCAGACAAGATTATGTACTTGAGTCGCTGGAGTGGAACAGGAACACACGACCTCCTGACTTGGCAAGCATTGCTCACTGAGCTATAAGTTAAAAGTTTAACACCTGGTTTAACCAAATGCTCTGTTCCCCAATACTAGGTGGGCATATCCTTCTGCACATGTGCAGATGTAGTGTCAGTGCCTGTGGTATGTGACTGAGGGTAACATGCCGGGCAGCTGAAATTAATAGGTGTTAGCAAAGAAATTCCAACATGCCCTCGTCCCGAAAACCTCCCCCCAACCCCCAGCCAAACCCATCATCACTTCCCCTCACTGCCTGCACTCCTACCATTTCATGGCTTCTTGTTTCCATACAGATGGCAGGGAGCTGAGGGAGAATGAAAAGGGGTAAAGGGAGTGGGCAGCAGGGGGGGATGATGAGAGTTCTCAGAAGGTGCAGTGATAACAATAAGTTGTGGGAGAAAGCACAGTTGTGCAGTGGCCAGAGTGGAGTCAGTTTTTTTGTAAATGTATTTATTAGCAATACTTTTTAACTTTACAAACATAAAATGATTTTTTCAATCAATCTCAAATATCAGTATAATAAAAAGAAAACATAAATTACAATATAACCATTATCTACTAACTACTAACCTACCCTATAATACAAAGCAAACCCTAACACTGTGTAAAGCAAAACCAAAAAAAAGCAAAAAAAAACCAAAAAGAACCCACAAAATACAGAACAGCTAAGCTCAGCGCAAACCTCCCAAACAAAGGAGTGGGAGCATTGTATACATACCAGTATTAACTCAGGAGACCCTCTCCAGGGCCCAGGGCTTGACAAATCTAACCAACCTGGTTAGGCAAATGCCCTAGTTAGGATAACTGACAAATCTATATCCAAATAACTCAGGTAGGGCTGCCATGTCTTATAAAAATGGTCTGTTGTGTGGTGCACCATGTTTGCTCCATAAATAATTTCTGCCACCCCTGCAAGCCCGATGGGTTCTCAGGCACCCAATTCATCAGAATATTCTTCCGTGCACAGTCTGTAAGAATATTAAATAGTTTCTTCCCATGCCTGTCTAAAGATGGTAAACTCGGTCGACCTAAGAGGAGAGATATCGGGTCTACTTTGACTTCAGTCCTCGATACCCTCCCTATCTCTCCCGCCACAGCGCTTCAATAAACATGGAGCCTGTGGCATGTCCAGAAGCAATGGGTAAGAGTACCTACACTTATTTTACATTTGGGGCACACTGAAGGTGCCCCTTTTTTAAACTTTGCCGGACGGTCTGGTGCCAGATGAGCCCTGTGCAAAACTTTTAACTGCATAGCGCGTGTCCTATTACAGATTAAGATCTTTCAAGTATTCTCCCATATGTTCTCCCATGTTTCAGAAGAGATCTCCACTCCCAGCTCTTGCTCCCAGACCTCGCCTAACCGATTAATATTCTGCTAGGCCCTGCCACCCAGCATACGATAGAGGGCACTAACCAAAAGGGTGCTTATGGAACGTAGCAACAACCTCTCTGTACCAGGCTTATAGGGCTGAGTGAGAAGCGTAGTCTTCTTCTGGATGAAATGCCTAACCTGAAAAAAATGGAAAAGATCTCTGCTGGGCAACCCGTATTTGCAGCTCAGTTACTCAAACGACATCATAATCTCCCTCTCAAACAAGTCTCCCAAACGAGAAACTCCTCTCACTGCTCATAGTTTGAATCCTGGGTCCATTATCCCTGGTCGGAACCCTGGCATGCCAACTATGGGTGTAAGTGGTGAAGTCTTGGACAAACAACCCTCACTCTGACGCCTCGTCCTCCATGCCTTGACTGTACTAATGACAATGGGGTTCCGGCAGTGGTCCATTACTGTCCTCATCTTATCCATGAAAAACAGGTTAATAAGAGGGCACTTTGCCTGGGAGGCCTCGATATCCAACCATATTGAGTTTGGATCATTACCTACCCAATCACAGACAAAGGACAGCAGGGAACTCAATTGATACCTCCTGATATCTGGGAAATCAACTCCTCCCTCTCCATGAGGCAAGTGCAAGTTAGTAAGTTTGATGAGGGGCTGCCCATGATGCCAAACAAAGGAACCAAACCATCCCATAAGCTTCCGCAGCGTTGACCTGGGAAACATTATGGGGAACATACACATGGGATAAAGCAAATGAGGAAGAACATTCATCTTAATGAGAGATATTCGGCCAGCCATGAAATTGGAAGAGCCTCCCATCTCTGGAGGTCTTGTCTGATATTGTCGAGCAAGTGAGCAAAGTTAGTCTGAAATAACAGATCAAACTTTGGGGTAATAAAAATGCCTAGGTATCAGAATCCTGCCCGTGACCACTTAAAAGGGAACCAAGGGCCATCTTCAATTTCTGATACAACCTTAAGGTTCCCCAAAGGCAGAGCCTCCAATTTTGTGAAGTTAATCTTATGTCCTGAAATAGCCCCAAATGAACTGATACACTATACCAAAGGGGTACGGAGGTCATCGGGTTCATTAAAAATGGAAGGACATCATCCGCATACAGTGTAATCTTGGGTGCCCTTGATCCCACTTCCGGAGCGGTTATGTGGATGTTCTGACGAATGGACTCTGGCAGCGGCTCTATCACCAATGTAAATAACAACGGTCAGAGGGGGCTAGATTAGAGTGGTGCTGGAAAAGCACAGCAGGTCAGGCAGCATCCGAGAAGCAGGAGAATCGACGTTTTGGGCATCAGCCCTTCTTCAGGAATGAGGAGAGTGTGCCAAGCGGGCTAAGATCAAAGGTAGGGAGGAGGGACTTGGGGAAGGGGTGTTGGAAATACGATAGGTGGAAGGAAGTCAAGGTGAGGGTGATAGGCCGGAGTGGGGTGGGGGCGGAGAGGTCAGGAAGAAGATTGCAGGTTAGGAGGGCGGTGCTGAGTTCAAGGGATTTGACTGAGACAAGGTGGGGGGAGGGGAAATGAGGAAACTGGAGAAATCTGAGTTCATCCCTTGTGGTTGGAGGGTTCCTAGGCGGAAGATGAGGCGCTCTTCCTCCAGCCGTCGTGTTGCTATGGTCTGGCGATGGAGGAGTCCAAGGACCTGCATGTCCTTGGTGGAGTGGGAGGGGGAGTTGAAGTGTTGAGCCAAGGGGTGGTTGGGTTGGTTGGTCAGGGTGTCCCAGAGGTGTTCTCTGAAACGTTCCGCAAGTAGGCAGCCTGTCTCCCTGATATAGAGGAGGCCACATCGGGTGCAGTGGATGCAGTAAATGATGTATGTGGAGGTGCAGGTGAATTTGTGGCAGATATGGAAGGATCCCTTGGGGCCTTGGAGGGAAGTAAGGGGGGAGGTGTGGGCGCAAGTTTTGCATTTCTTGCTGTTGCAGCATCTGCAGTCCTCACTTTGTCCAGTTTTTGGTCACTGTTAATACTGGAGGACTTCCTAATCTTCTTTTTGTGATGGGCAGCAGTAGGGGCTATACAATGTTAATTCTACACTGGGTTGGATACAGGACAGTCTGTCTAGTACTTACTTGCCTGTGGTGCAGGGATCAAAGACATGGAATTTGAGCTTGAATATGTCCAGACTTTCTGTCAGGGATGGTCAGATTACTTCATCTAGGAATGACCCTCCCCAGTCTGAATGCTCGGAGGTGGCATGCTCCACAATGGAGTGAACCCACAGTCAGCAGCTCAATTACTGTTCCAACAGATTGGTGTGACAGTGTTTGGGAGTTTGGAACTGCCAATGACTGGAGTCCCTACACCTAGTAGCCAAGGGAATGTGAACGGTTGCATGGTCCAACTCAAGTCTTTTATCCTTGAACCATAGGTCAGTGATTTTCTTTCTACACCAGTAAATAGTTTTAATGAAAAACGATGCAAGGCCGGGAAGGGGTGGGTTCAGATTCAGCAACCCACAAACCTAATATCCAGGTCCATGAGTCTAATACCTCACTGAGGAGACTGAAAGAATGGCAGATGCTGGTAATCAGAAGCAAGAACAGAAATTACTGGAGAAGCTCAGCAGGTCTGGCAGCATTTGTGGAGAGAAATCAGAGTTAACATTTTGAGTCCAGAACTGTGCTGAGGACGGGTCACTAGACCTGAAACATTAATGCAGATTGCTCTCCACAGATGCTGCCAGACCTGCTGAGCTTTTCCAGCAATTTCTGCTTTTGTTACAACACTGAAGATTACTGGTTTATTGGAGATAAGATATTAAACCAGGACCCCACCGGCACTCAGTTTAGCTCTCATTTGTTCAGGGAGTGTGGGCAGCTCTGGCTGGGCCAACATTTATTACCCAATCCTAGTTGCCCTGGATAAGTTAGTGGGGAGCTGCTTTATTGGACTTCTGTAATCCACTGGGATATAGGGCCATGCATAATGCTACAACTGAGCAAGTTTTAGGATTCTGACCCGGTGATACTGAAGGAGTGTTGATATAGCTCCAAGTCAAGATGATGGATGGTTTGGAGGGGGAGTCTGCAGGTGGTGGTGTTCCCATTAATCTGATGCTCTGGTCTTTGTGAATAATGGGAGTCAGGGGATGTCAGAGGAGGATTAGTGAATTATCATCTTGTGGATGATACAAACAGAAGCCACTGTGTGTCAGTGGTGGAGGAAATGAGTGTTGAAGATGTCAGATAGCATACCAATAAGTGGGTTGCTTCGTCCTGGACAGCTTTGAACTTGCTATGATCCCAGCTGATGGTAATATTAGATGAAAGTGTGAGGAACTTGAAGCTGGTGGCGTTCTCATCTAATGGCTGCTTTAGCCTGAAAGGTACTTTGACAGGTGAGTTACTACATGGGTTAAACATGCTGGAATCTCTAAATAGTTGGCATAGCATCACAACCACGATCGAGTGAAATTCCCTCCAGCCACCCTCTCCACTGACCTGGTACAACTCACGCTGTGCACCACTGCTGGGAGTGATGAGGAAGATCAGAGTATCAGACCCAGCCCTCCCCTCATTTGCTTTCCAAACGATTTACAATAATATCTCCCAGACCGTGCAGAAGGAAGGCTACAGGGTGGGCAATTGATAAGCAGGCAGGAGTAAAACAAACAGACAAACATCACTGCCTTGACAGGCGAAGGAAATCAGTCCCATTACCCAAATGGCTGCCACCATCTGCTTGTGCATTTACAGCTAATTAATTACACCGAGAAGTTGAAAAGCAATCTCAGGACAGGAATAGTATCACCATTAGCAATCACTGGCCATATGGGAACTGTTTTACATCATGGAGTGACAGCAGCTCATTATAGTCTAGTCACTGCTTCAGTAACGTGCAGGTCAGTCTTCCACTTGGATCATCAGGACACCGCTGTGTCGGTGATCATGGTGATCTACTCCCACACCAGACCAAAGGAAAGCGGTATCACCTTGCTGCTATGTTCATTTAACACTGGAGTCTGGTCATTTTGATTGGTTTTATAGAGGTATAAGTTACGAGCAGCAGACTGCCTGCTCTGAGCCACCGGTTTCAGAGTGTTCATGGTTTAAAAAGGCTCCACATGGATTCAGATTATTCTCCAGGTAGGGGAGCTGCGCAAATTGAGGAAGGGTCAGTGGGGTGGGGTGGAGCTGGAATACTCCCACAGTGTGGCGCAACTAGACTTTGAAAAGTTATCCAACAAATTTCCACACGCCAGAGGGTGCATGTTAACCTCAAAGTTGTGGCAATTCAAGATCCTTACTGTGGTCATAATGTGGAAACTGGGCATTAAGCCCCACAGTCCAGGTACGTTCCTCATCTTTTCAGAATGACTAGAATAGAGTAGAATCCCTCGTGTAAAAACAAGTCCACACAGACTCTCCGAAAAGCATCGCACCCAGACTCAATCCTCTACCCTATCCCTGTAACCCTGCCTTTCCCATGGCTAATCCACATAGCCTGCACATCCCTGGACACTAAGGGCAATTTAGCATGGCCCAACCACCTAGCCCTCACACCTTTAGACCGAGGGAGGAAACCGGAGCACCCAGAGGAAACCTACACAGACAGTCGCCCGAGGCTGGAATTGAACCTGGGACCCTGTGAGGCAGCAGTGCTAACCAGTGAGCCACCGTGCCACTCCATCCTGTCCCTCAACCTTTTGTGGAACTGTTCACTTGTGTAGTTTACATGGGGGTTACAACATGAGGAGTGGGCTCTTGGTGACAGTCATTGTCTGGCACAAAAACAGATTGACCCTGCTATTCCCAAATCCATGCCTCCAATTTGATTTGACTTTCCTCACTAACTGCCTCAGGAAATGTATTCCATAGGCTTCTATACCATAGAATGTTCTCCAGGTCTACATCTCATTAAATGCTGATCTGTTGCTCCTCGATCTAGAATCCCACAGTTATAGAGTCAGAGAGATGTACAGCGTGGAAACAGACCCTTCTGTCTAACTCATTCATGCTGACCAGATATCCTAAATTAATCTAATCCCATTTGCCAGCAGCCGGCCCATATCCCTCTAAACCCTTCTTATTCATATACCCATCCAGATGCCTTTTAAATGTTATAATTGTACCAGCCTCCACCACTTCCTCTGGCAGCTCATTCCATACACACACCACCCTCTGAGTGAAAATGTTACCCCTCAGGTCCCTTTGAAACCTTTCCTCTCTCACCTTGAACTTATGCCTTCTTGTTGAAGACAGTCTGCTCCGATCTAAACTACTAAATTCTTTGCAAATTTTAAACTTCAATTGCCTAACTTCATAGTTTGACAGTTAAAGCTTCTGTTTATCAAATCATTGCACCCTGTCTCCTCAGAGTGGGTGGGTCTGTATTATACACACTGCAAAGCCTCAATACCCTTTGTATTTTTAAGAATCCTTGTCCAGATTGTACCCAAGGTCTAATTAAAGTTTGATATCAGCTCATCAGTACTTGACATGTCAGCCTGGATCATTGTGAGAGCACTCTTACCCAAGCCAGAAACTTGTGGTTCCAGTTTCACTGCAGAGACCTGACCACAGAGAACCTCAGTTGATTCTGCAACGCAGTTGTGTGTGTGTGTGTGTGTGTGTGTGTGTGTGTGTGTGTGTTTGTGTGTGTGTATGTGTGTGTGTATGTGTCTTGTGTGTCTTGTGTGTGTGTCTGTGTGTGTGTGTGTGTGTGTGTGTGTGTGTGTGTGTGTGTGTGTGTGTGTGTGTGTGTGTGTGTGTTGTCTGTGTGTGTGTGTAGGGGGGGTGACCTGCCGTCTTTCAGAAATGATTTTGAACTAGTCGCAACATGAACACGAAATATCGAAATATTGCTTGGCCCTATTCCCAAGACCCCAGCATTTCTAGCTGGTGTTCTGGTCAATATTTACCCTTCACTCAGCATTACATTATCAAGCCGCATGTTCCCTGACCACACAGCTATGTGATGGAAGGCTCTGTGCTGTCACATTGCGACCACTGCACCAAAATACTCCATTGCTTGTAATGCACTTGCAAAAACACTCTCAAATGGTGAAGGCACAACATCAGTGTAAGTCTTCCTTTCTTGATCAGGAAGACATGAGCAGCAACATGATTTAGAAAAACAATTTGTGATAATGATTTTCTGCATTACAACACTCCTGACCATAATGTCAAACAAACCAGAACCTGGATTGTGAAATGTTCCAGCACATCCTGAGGTGGTGAAATGCAGCTCGGAAGTGGAAGTTGATTGCAGTGAGGTGCTAATTACTGAGCTGTCTTCCAAGGAGTCTTCATACTCATGCATTGAGACATCCAATTCAATGCTTTCCCTTCGGCTTCTAACCTATTTAGTTACCTCCTTTCAGTTACAGAAGCATATGGACATACAAATTAGGAACAGGAGATCACTACTCAACTCTCCAGCTTTCACTAAGATCATGACTTTAACCCCTCATTCCCCATCGAGCAGTTTGACCCCCTTGTTTGTCAACAATCTACCCAACTATATCTTAACAATATTCAATGACCTCTCTTTCACTGCTTCGTGGGGGAGGAGTCTCTCAAATGGACAGCTCTAACTTTTGAACAGTGAGCTCTGTAGTCTCTCCGACAAGGGGAAATATCAAACACCCAGGCACAATCAACGCAGTGGCACGTGTTGGGAAATATGGAGTTTGACTGAACTGTGCAGATGACATAGATAAGAAACAAATGCACATTTCTGTCACACAGACCATAGAACAGTACAGCACAGGAACAGGCCCTTCGTCCCACATTCTCTGTGCTGACCATGATGCCGTTCTAAACTAATCCCTCTACTCCCTGCCCATTCGTGCACCTGTCTAAATGTGTTTTAAATGTTGCAATCATACCTACTTCAACCATCTCCCCAGCACCATATTCCAGCCACCCACCTGCCTCTGTGTAAAATAAATTGCCTCACACATCTCCTTTAAACTTCCCCCACTCACCTTAAACCAATGCCTCTGGTATTTGGCATTCTCACCCTGAGAAAAAGTCTATCGACCCTATCCATGTCTCTCAGAATTCTAAACACTTCTGTCAGGTCACCCCTCAGTTCCCCCCCCCGAAGCTCTAGCGAACCCACCTCTCCTTCTAGCTAATACACTCCAATCCAGGTAACACCCTGGTCAACCCCTTCTGTACCCTCTACACCATCCTTCCGATAGTGTAGCAAGCAGAGCTGCACACAAAACTGACAGCCAGACTACTGCGACCCTTAGGACTCATAACAGCACACAAGCCAACTTCCACACTCAGACAACAACTCACTAGAACAAAGGACCCAATACCCAGCACGAGCCAAACTAACGTAGTTTACAAAATACCATGCAAGGACTGCACAAAACACTATATAGGACAAACAGGAAGACAGCTAACAATCCGCATCCATGAACATCAGCTAGCCACAAAACGACACGACCAGCTATCCCTAGTAGCCATACACTCAGACAACCAGGAACATGAATTTGACTGGGAAAACACTACCATCATAGGACAAGCCAGACAGAGAACAGCCAGGGAATTCCTAGAGGCATGGCATTCATCCATAAACTCCATTAACAGACACATGGACCTGGACCCCATATACAAACCACTACAGCTGAAACTGACACCCGGAAGCGGCAAGAACATCCATCAACAGACACATCGACCTGGACCCCACATACAAACTACTACAGCTGAAACTGACACCCGGAAGCGGCAAGAACAAATCACTATAAATACCGGAAGAAACATCAAAGCAGCGCTTCACAGGAGACTCCAACAGCACTGATGATGTCTCCTAGCCAGGGAATGAAACGTTTGCAGCAAAAACTTCCAGCTCGGCGAACAGAACCACAACAACGGACACCCGAGCAACAAATCTTCAACCAGACTTTAAACAAAACTCCAAATGTGGTCTAATAGCTGCAGTGTGACTTGCCAACGTTTACACTCAAAGCCCTGACCAATGAAGGCAAGCATGCCATACCCCTTCCTTACCTTGTTACTCAGGGAGCAACGGACTTATACTCTAAGATCCCTCTACGTATCAATGCTCCCTGCCACTTACTGTATACTTTCCTCCTGCATTTGACTTCCCAAATGCATCACCTCACACCTGTCCGGATTAAACTCCATCTGCCATCTCTCTGCCCAACCTTCCAGCTGATCGATATCCTGCTGCATCCTTTGACAACCTTCCTCACCATCTGCAAGCTCACCAATTTTCATGCAAACCTACTAATCAGGCCACCTACATTTCCATCCAAATCGTATATATAAATTTCAAACAGCAGAGGTCCCAGCACTGATCCTTGTGGAATCTCACTGGTCACATTCCTCCACCCCTCCACAACTACCTTCGGTCTTCAACGACCAAATCAATTTCGGATCCAACTTGCCAACTCACGGTGGATCCCATTTGCCTTCGTCCTCTGGACCAGCCCACCATGATGGACCTTCTCAAATGCTTTAGTGAAGTTCCTGTGGACACGGTCCACTGCTCTACCCTCATCAATCCTCCTCTTCACTTCCACAAAGTTTGTGAGACAACGCCTCCCCAACATAAGGCCATGCTCACTATCCCAAATGAAACAATGTTTTTCCAAATTCTGTCCCTAAGCCTCATTTGCAATAATTTCCCCATCACTGATATAAGAAGTACATAAGATGAATCAGATCTACGCTCTGCAGTCCTGCTATATCCAGTCATGAATGGTGATGGACAATTAAACAACTCACTGGAGGAGGAGGCTCCACAAGTATCCCCATCCTCAATGATGGAAGAGCCCAGCACATCAGGGCAAAAGGTAAGGCTGCAGCACTTGCATCAATCTTCAGCCAGAAGTGCCGAGTGCATGATCCATCTCAGCCTCCTCCAGCGGTCCCCAGCATCACAGAGACCAACCTTCAGCTTAAGTACTGAAGACTTGTGCTCCTGAACTTGCCACTCCCCTCGCCAAGCTGTTCCAGTCCAGTTACATCACTGGCATCTGCCCGACAATGTGGAAAACTGCCCAGGTACGTCCTGTACACAAAAAGCAGGAGAAATCCAACCCAGCCCATTCCCGCCCCATCAGTCTCCTCTCCATCCTCAGTAACGTGATGGAAGGGGTCAGTAACAGAGCTGTCAATCAGCAGCTGCTCAGCAATAACCTGCTCAGTGACCCCCAGTTTGGGTTCCCCCAGGGTCACTCAGCTCCTGACCTCATTCCAGCCTTGGGTCAAACATGGACAAAAGAGCTGAATCCTAGAGGGGAGGGGAGAGGGACAGCCCTTGATATCAAGACTGTATTCAACCGAGTGTGGCATCAAGGGGCCCTGGCAAAACTGGAATCAATGGGTATCGGGGGCAAACTCTCCATTGATTAGAGTCATCCCTGGCACAGAGGAAGATGGTTGTGGTTGTTGGAGGTCAGTCATCCCAGCTCCAGGACAGCTCTGCAGGAGGCCCTCAGGGTAGTGTCCTAGACCCAACCATTTTCAGCTGCTTCATCAATGACTCCCTCCATCACAAGGTCAGAAGTGGGAGATGTTCATCGGTGATTGTACAATGTTCAGCATCATTCACAACTCCTCACAGACTGAAGCAGTCCGTGTTCAAATGGAACAAGATCTGGACAATATCCAGGCGTGGGCTGATGAGTGGCAAATAACATTCGCGCCACACAAATGCCAGGCAATGACCATCTCCAATAAGAGACAGTCTAACCACTGCCCCTTGACAATGAATGGTGTTACCATCACTGAATCCCCCGCTGTCACCACCCTGGGAGTTATCTTTCACAAGAAATTCATTGTTGTGGTTCTGTTCGCCGAGCTGGAAGTTTTTGTTGCAAATGTTTCGTCCCCTGGCTAGGAGACATCATCAGTGCTCTGGAGCCTCCTGCGAAGCGCTTCTTTGATGTTTCTTCCGGTATTTATAGTAGTCTGTCCTTGCCGCTTCCTGTTGTCAGTTTCAGCTGTCCACTGTAGTGGTTGGTATATTGGGTCCAGGTCGATGTGTTTGTTGATGGAGTTTGTGGATGAATGCCATGCCTCTAGGAATTCCCTGGCTGTTCTCTGTCTGGCTTGCCCTATGATAGTGGTGTTTTCTCAGTCGAATTCATGTTGCTTGTTGTCTGAGTGCGTGGCTACTAGGGATAGCTGGCCATGTCGTTTCGTGGCTAGTTGATGTTCATGTATGCGGATTGTTAGCTGTCTTCCTGTTTGTCCTATATAGTGTTTTGTGCAGTCCTTGCATGGTATTTTGTAAACTACATTAGTTTTGCTCACGTTGGGTATTGGCTCCTTTGTTCAAGGAGCAAAGAACAAAGGAGTCAATACCCAACATGAGCAAAACTAATGTAGTTTACAAAATACCATGCAAGGACTGCACAAAACACTATATAGGACAAACAGGAAGACAGCTAACAATCCGCATACATGAACATCAACTAGCCACGAAACGACACGACCAGCTATCCCTAGTAGCCACACACACAGACAACAAGCAACATGAATTCGACTGAGAAAACACCACTATCATAGGGCAAGCCAGACAGAGAACAGCCAGGGAATTCCTAGAGGCATGGCATTCATCCACAAACTCCATCAACAAACACATCGACCTGGACCCAATATACCAACCACTACAGCGGACAGCTGAAACTGACACCCGGAAGCGGCAAGGACAGACTACTATAAATACCGGAAGAAACATCAAAGAAGCGCTTCGCAGGAGGCTCCAGAGCACTGATGACATCTCCTAGCCAGGGGACGAAACGTTTGCAACAAAAACTTCCAGCTCGGCGAATAGAACCACAACAACGAGCACCCGAGCTACAAATCTTCACACAAACCTAGAACACAAGAAATTCATCTTCAAGATCTGGACTTTCCTTCTGGCCCTTTTTTGTTTATTTTTGTTGTTTTTAATCAGTTCTTTTTTGTAGAATTAGAACTTGATTCCCTACAGTGTGGAAACAAGCGCTTCAGCCAATACGTCCACACCGACCCTCCGAAGAATAACCCACCCAGACCCATTCCCCTATATTTACCCCTTAACTAATGCATCTAAACTACACATCCCTGAACATTACGGGCAATTTAGCATGGCCAATCCACCTGACCTGTACATCTTTGGACTGTGGGAGGAAACCGGAGCACTCGGAGGAAACCCACGCAGACACGGGGAGAATGTGCAAACTCCACACAGACAATCGTCCGAGGCTGGAATTGAACCTGGGACCCTGGTGCTGGGAGGCAGCAGTGATAACCACTGTGCCACCCTAAAAACTATTTTCTAAAAACTATTGTTTTTTTTAAAATTATGGTTTTATAACCAAGCTGTTGCCATCGAATGGTGACTTTGTAGACTATCCACAATATTCCTTTTTTTCCTATACTTGAGTACATGTGACTGTAAAATCTAATTCTAAATTCTATATGGACTTACCTTACAAACACAATGGCTATAAGAGCAGGTCACTGGTTACGTATACTCCTCTGGAGTAACTCACTACCTGGCTCACTAAATCTGGTTCACCATCTACAGGGCACAAGTCAGGAGTGTGATAGAATACTCCCACTACCTGGATGGGTGCAGCTCCAACAACCCTCTAGAAGCATGGCACCACATCCACAAACATTCCCTCCCTCCACCACAGGTGCCCAGTAGCTACAAGATGCACTGCAGAAATTCACCAAAGATCCTGAGACAGCACCTTCCAAACCCGCAACCACTTCCACCTGGAAGGACAAGAGCAGTAGACACATGGGAACACCACCCCCTGTATGTTCCTCTCAAAGCCACTTCCCAACTTGACTTGGAAATATGTTGCCGTTCCTTCGGTGTCGCTGGAACAGTATGTGGATTGGCCCCACAGCGTGGGGACTGGAGTGGTTCAAGAAGGCAGCTCAACACCACATTCTCAAGGACAGCTAGGGACAGGCAGTAAATACGAGCGCAGCCAGAGATATTCCACAGAAGAACAACAAGGAAGGAAGATGGTGTTCCAGGGTCATACACCATAATCCAACTCTCCAATTAATACCACTTCCTTTCTTATTCTCCACAGTCCCACATTTTATTAGTTGTTTTCGATTCCTTTCTGAAAAGGATAATTGTATCTGCATCCTCTGCAGCCGTCACAGTTCAGATCATCACAGCTGGTTGAATAAATATATGCCGCTTAAAGTCAAAAGAAATCCAGTTTATTTCTCCTTTCATAGCTGCCGTAAACTGTGATTTTTTAATTAAGAATTTTTATAAGAGCAAATGAGACACCCTGTGCCTCCTGTAAACCAGTGACAGCATCCAGAGAAGGATGACTGAGAACCAAGCAAGTCGTGGGAGGGAACAGGGACCAATGAACTGCTTTCCTATCTTTCCCTCCACTCATAACACTTGTGTTTTATCGTGTGTGAATGAGTGTATGTGTACGTGAGAGTGAATGAGTGTGTATGTGTGCGTCTGTGTGAGACAGTGCGCGTGTGTGTGTATGCGCGTGCATATATGTATATAGGGGACATTTGTAACTAATAGAGTTAGATGTCAACAATTTGTAACTGTTTCCCTGTAATTAGAGTCTATTCACTTGTAATAAATGGAAATTCTTCTTTGTGCAGAAACCTAGTCCATGCTTTCTGCCAACCGAGTCTAGAAGACAGGCTAACTGGGGAATTCTGCACACTTTTGAAAATCTTAAACATTTGTACCCACTCTGAGAATGGTCAGACTTGATTTCTGGTGCTCTACCCAATTAAAGTATAACGCTGTGAGCGTTAGTTCCAGATTTCACGCTCAGCTCAGATTTTTCCTCACCAGCAACTTCCTCTTTCTTTTTGAACTCCACACTTCTAATCTGGAATCTCTCTCCTTTTCTCTTGCCTGAAAAATGTTCATTTGCTCCCCCTCACGTTCAAGGTTTTAATTTACAATTGCAAGGTGCTCAGAAAGCAATGCAGGTGAGGGGGGGGTCATTAAATATTCTTAAGGTGGAGATGGATAGGTTCTCGTCAGGCAAGGGTATTGAAGGTTTTCAGGGATAGGAGCAAATTACCGCAGACACTGGAATCTGCACTGATAGAAACAAATGCTGGAGATCACAGCGGGGCAGACAGCGGTCATGGACAGAGAGCAAGCTAACGTTTCAGGTCAGGGTGACACTTCGTCAGAGCTAACGGACCTTTTTTTTCAGCTATCAGGGACAGACCGGAATGTGGAATTTGGAACACAAAGAGAACTGAATAATGGAGCAGACTAAAGGGGCCAAATGGGCTACTTCTGCTCCTAATTTGTACTTGATCGTATACTGAAATAGAGGTGGATTCAGTTGAGAAAGACCTCCAGGTTCCATCCCAGTAGAGAACAAGAAAGGGATTGAGTTGTCTGAACAACTGAGCAGAATGCAAGAGAAGGGAATAGATAGGAAAGCAGTTGTTTGCTGGCATTATCTCAATCCCAGGAAAAGGTCTTAAGGCTACCAGTGGTGGATCAAATAAATGGTGGTGGGGGGTGTGGGGGGTGGTTTCAAGAGGCCAAGATTTGAACAGCACAGTTCCCAGAATGCATGAGGATACAGAATAGAAAGACAGGCAATAAAGGTATTTGAAAACAAAGATGAGGATTTTCAAATTGAGGCATTGCTGAATCAAGAGTCATACAGTCAGAGAGATGTACAGCACGGAAATGGACCCTTCGGTCCAATACGTCCATGTTGACCATTTATCCCAACCCAATCTAGTCCCACCTGCCAGCACCCGGCCCATATCCCTCCAAACCCTTCCTATTCACATACCTATCCAGATGCTTATTAAATGTTGCAATTGTACCAGCCTCCACCACATCCTCTGGCAGTTCATTCCATACACGTACCACCCTCTGTGTGAAAAGGTTGCCCCTTAGGTCCCTTTTATATCTTTCCCCTCTTACCCTAAACCTATGCCCTTTAGTTCGGGACTCCCCCACCCCAGGGCAAAGATTTTGTCTATTTATCCTATCCATGCTCCTCATAATTTTGTAAACCTCTAGAAGGTCACCCCTCAGCCTTCGATGCTCCAGGGAAAACAGCCCCAGCCTGTTCAGCCTCTCCCTGTAGCTCAAATCCTCCAACCCTGGCAACATCCTTGTAAATCTTTTCTGAACCCTTTCAAGTTTTACAAATATCTTTCCGATAGGAAGGAGACCAGAATTGCACGCAATATTCCAACAGTGGCCGAACCAATGTCCTGTACAGCCGCAACATGACCTCCCAACTCCTGTACTCAATACTCTGACCAATAAAGGAAAGCATACCAAACGCCTTCTTCACTATCCTATCTACCTGCGACTCCACTTTCAAGGAGCTATGAACCTGCACTCCAAGGTCTCTTTGTTCAGCAACACTCCCTAGGTGTACCATTAAGTGTATAAGTCCTGCTAAGATTTGCTTTCCCAAAATGAGCACCTTACATTTATCTGAATTAAACTCCATCTGCCACTTCTCAGCCCATTGGCCCATCTGGTCCAGATCCTGTTGTAATCTGAGGTAACCCTCTTCGCTGTCCATCTCCATCTCCAATTTTGGTGTCATCTGCAAACTTTCTAACTGTACCCCTTATGCTCACATCCAAATCATTTATGTAAACGACAAAAAGTAGAGGACCCAGCACTGCTCCTTGTGGCAGTCCACTGGTCACAGGCCTCCAGTCTGAAAAACAACCCTCCATCACCACCCTCTGTCTTCTACCTTTGAGCAAGTTCTGTATCCAAATGGCTAGTTCTCCCTGTATTCCATGAGATCTAACCTTGCTAATCAGTCTCCCATGGGGAACCTTGTTGAACACCTTACTGAAGTCCATATAGATCACATCTACCGCTCTGCCCTCATTAATCCTCTTTGTTACTTCTTCAAAAAAGACCCAATGCAGATGAGTGAGCAACCACTCGGATAGTGGGAAAACAGGTCTTGGTGTGAGCTGGGGCAGAAACATGACCTCCATTTACAGAGGATAGTGTCGGAAGCAGGCAGGAAATCATTGCTATAGTCAAGTCTGTAGGTACCAAAGGTTGGAATTTGGAATTTTAGCAACAGATCAGTTGAAATGGGATACTGTCACAGAGGGGGGAAACAGGATTTAGTAAAGCTGCAGCAAAGTTCAGCTTGGGATCAACTTGATTACAAAGGGAACACACAATCT
Source organism: Hemiscyllium ocellatum (assembly GCF_020745735.1). Classification (NCBI taxonomy): domain Eukaryota; kingdom Metazoa; phylum Chordata; class Chondrichthyes; order Orectolobiformes; family Hemiscylliidae; genus Hemiscyllium; species Hemiscyllium ocellatum. The sequence goes on from NC_083402.1 coordinate 5,005,872, forward strand.
GATTCAGTCTCAAACAGAGAAGAGTAACATCAGTGGCCAGGGAAAGGGTTTACCCTGGGGGCTGAAAGTAACAACATCAGCCTTACAACGTTTAATTTGAGGAAGTTTCTGTTGATCCAGTACTGAATGTCTGGCCAGTAGTCTATTCCAGAAAACCAGTTCACATGAACAGAGTAACTGCAGACCATTCGGTCCATTGGAAAGATTACATGGGAGAACGATCTAACAAAAACACTTAGTATTTTTCCAGTAAGTGCTTTTATTAAAATCATGATTAGTGAGTGTGTTTTTCTTTCCTTGAAATCTTACAACAGTGCGGCACTCCCTCAGCACTGACCCTCCGACAGTGCTGCACTCCCTCAGCACGGGCCCTCTGACAGTGCAGCACTCCCTCAGCACGGGCCCTCCGACAGTGCAGCACTCCCTCAGCACTGACCCTCCGACAGTGCTGCACTCCCTCAGCACGGGCCCTCCGACAGTGCGGCACTCCCTCAGCACGGGCCCTCCGACAGTGCGGCACTCCCTCAGCACTGACCCTCCGACAGTGCGGCACTCCCTCAGCACTGACCCTCCGACAGTGCGGTACTCCCTCCGCACTGACCCTCCGACAGTGCGGCACTCCCTCCGCACTGACCCTCCGACAGTGCGGCACTCCCTCAGCACTGACCCTCCGACAGTGCGGCACTCCCTTAGCACTGACCCTCTGACGGTGCGGCACTCCCTCAATACTGACCCTCCAACAGTGTGGCACTCCCTCAGCACTGACCCTCCGACAGTGCGGCACTCCCTCAGTACTGACCTTCTGACAGCGCACATCAGTGAGGGAGTGGCGCACTGTCAGAGTCAGTTCTGAAGGAGTGCTACACTATCGGAGGGTCAATGCTGAGGGAGTGCCGCACTGTCAGAGGGTCAGTGCTGAGGGAGTGCCGCACTGTCAAAGGGTCAGTGCTGAGGGAGTGCTGCACTGTCAAAAGGGTCAGAGCTGAGGGAGTGCTGCATTGTCAGAGGGTCAGTGCTGAGGGAGTACTGCACTGTTGGAGGGTCAGTGCTGAGGGAGTGCCACACTGTTGGAGGGTCAGTGCTGAGGGAGTGCCGCACTGTTGGAGGGTCAGTGCTGAGGGAGTATTGCATGTAGTAAGATTATAAGAAAAGAAAAACACACTCACGAATCATGATGTTAATGAAAACAGTTACTGGAAAATCACTAAGTGTTTTTTCAGATCGTTCTCCCTTGTAACGTTTCCAAGAGAAACAATGCTTGAATTAGAGCTACATTCCAACTCAATCTAGCTGTCTAACTGGGTTGTCCCAACTATTCTCATACCAATTACAAGCACTGCCCAGAAAGCATGTTTAGTCAGTGGCAGAGCGGGGAGTTAATGCCAACTGGTTCGTGATAGTTTCCAGAAAACTGCTGGCTCTATCTGGCTCAACGTTTGTACCATGTCTCCTAACATCTTCCAACATCGGTTACGCAGTCTCTGGGTACAGCTGAGGCCATTTCGGACTGAGATGAAGAGCAGTGTCATCATTCAGGGAGTAGCGATTCTCTGGAATTCATTACCTCACAGGCTCTGGAGGCTAAGTCACTGCATATATTCATGACAGAGATACGTTTTTGGATTTCATAGGCATCAAGTATATAGGGATGAGAGAAGAGCATGGTATTGAGATAATGGATCAGCCATGATCATATTGAAAAGGGAGTGTCACACTCTCAGAGGGTCAGTGCTGAGGGAGTGCTGCACTGTCAGAGGGTCAGTACTGAGGGAGTGCTGCACTGTCAGAGGGTCAGTGCTGAGGGAGTGCCGCACTGTCAGAGGGTCAGTGCTGAGGGAGTGCTGCACTGTCAGAGGGTCAGTGCTGAGGGAGTGCTGCACTGTCAGAGGGTCAGTGCTGAGGGAGTGCTGCACTGTCAGAGTGTCAGTGCTGAGGGAGTGCTGCACTGTCAGAGGGTCAGTACTGAGGGAGTACTGCACTGTCAGAGTGTCAGTGCTGAGGGAGTGCTGCACTGTCAGAGGGTCAGTACTGAGGGAGTGCCGCACTGCTGTCCCTGTCCCAGCAGTGTTTGATAGGGAGAGTGTAGAGGGAGCTTTAGTCTGTATGTAACCCTGTGCTGTCCCTGTCCTGGGTGCGTTTGATGGGGACAGTGTAGAGGCAGCTTTACTCTGTATCTAACCCTGTGCTGTCCCTGTCCTAGGAGTGTTTGATGGGGACAGTGTAGAGGGAGCTTTACTCTGTATCTAACCCTGTGCTGTCCCTGTCCTAGGAGTGTTTGATGGGGACAGTGTAGAGGGAGCTTTCCTCTGCATCTAACCCTGTGCTGTCCCTGTCCTGCAAGCGTTGGATGGGGGACAGTTGAGAGAGAGCTTTACTCTGTATCTAACCCCGTGCTGTCTCTGTCCTGGGAGTGTTTGATGGGGACAGTGTAGAGGCAGCTTTACTCTGTATCTAACCTCACGCTGTCCCTATCCTGGGAGTGTTTGATGGGGACAGTGTAGAGGGACCTTTACTCTGTATCTAACCCCGTGCTGTCCCTGACATGGGAGTGCTTGATGGGGGACAGTGTAGAGGGAGCTTTACTCTGTATCTAACTCACTGCTGTCCCTGTCCTGGCAGTGTGTGATGGGGGACAGTGTACAGGGAGCTTTACTCTGTACCTAACCCCATGCTGTCCCTGTCCTGGGAGTGTTTGATGGGGACAGTGTAGAGGGAGCTTTACTCTGTATCTAACCCCATGCTGTCCCTGACATGGGAGTGTTTGATGGGGGACAGTGTAGAGGGAGCTTTACTCTGTATCTAGCCCCGTGCTGTCCCTATCCTGGGAGTGTTTGATGGGGACAGTGTAGAGGGAGCTTTACTCTGTATCTAACCCCATGCTGTCCCTGACATGGGAGTGTTTGATGGGGGACAGTGTAGAGATAGCTTTACTCTGTATCTAACCCCGTGCTGTCCCTGTCCTGGGAGTGTTTGATGGGGACAGTGTAGAGGGAGCTTTACTCTGTATCTAACCCCGTGCTGTCCCTGTCCTGGGAGTGCTTAATAGGGACAGTGTAGAGGGAGCTTTCCTCTGCATCTAACCCTGTGCTGTCCCTGTCCTGGATGTGTTGGATGGGGGACAGTGTAGAGGGAGCTTTACTCTGTATCTAACCCCGTGCTGTCCCTGTCCTGGGAGTGCTTAATAGGGACAGTGTAGAGGGAGCTTTCCTCTGCATCTAACCCCGTGCTGTCCCTGTCCTGGGAGTGCTTAATAGGGACAGTGTAGAGGGAGCTTTCCTCTGCATCTAACCCTGTGCTGTCCCTGTCCTGGATGTGTTGGATGGGGGACAGTGTAGAGGGAGCTTTACTCTGTATCTAACCCTATGCTGTCCCTGTCCTGGGAGTGTTCGATGGGGACAGTGTAGAGGGAGCTTTACTTGTATCAAACCCTGTGCTGTCCTTGTCCTGGGAGTGTTTGATAGGGACAGTGTAGAGGGAGCTCTACTCTGTATCTAACCCCGTGTGTCCCTGTCCTGGGAGTGTTCGATGGGGACAGTGTAGAGGGAGCTTTACTCTGTATCTAACCCTGTGCTGTCCCTGTCCTGGGAGTGTTCGATGGGGGACAGTATAGAGGGACCTTTACTCTGTATCTACCCCCGTGCTGTCCCTGTCCTGGGAGTGTTCGATGGGGACAGTGTAGAGGGAGCTTTACTCTGTATCTAACCCTGTGCTGTCCCTGTCCTGGGAGTGCTTGATGGGGACAGTGTAGAGGGAGCTCTACTCTGTATCTAACCCCGTGTGTCCCTGTCCTGGGAGTGTTTGGTGGGGGAACAGTGTAGAGGGAGGTTTACTCTGTATCTAACACTGTGCTGTCCCTGTCCTGGGAGTGTTTGGTGGGGGACAGTGTAGAGGGAGCTTTACTCTGCATCTAACCCCGTGCTGTCCCTGTCCTGGGAGTGTTTGATGGGGACAGTGTAGAGGGAGCTTTACTCCCACGATAGGCACATCAAATAGTTAGTAAAGCTCTTCTTTTCTTTGTTGTCCCCAACAAACGCTCCCAGGACAGGGACAGCACGGGGTTAGATACAGAGTAAAGCTCCCTCTACACTGTCCCCCATTAAACACCCCCAGGACAGGGACAGCACGGGGTTAGATACAGAGTAAAGCTCCCTCTACACTGTCCCCCATTAAACACCCCCAGGACAGGGACAGCACGGGGTTAGATACAGAGTAAAGCTCCCTCTACACTGTCCCCCATTAAACACTGCCAGGACAGGGACAGATGTGGTTTGATACAAACTAAAGCTTCGTCTACTGTCCCCAAATATTCACAAGTTCGGGCTAGCAAGGACAGACACAATCCATGAAAGCGGGAGGAGGACACCCAACCCTCGCTCCCCTTCGGCATTGAAAATGACCCCATCCTGAGATGAAACCTCAGTCTCCATGAAATAAAACAAAGAACTGCAGATGCTGAAGATCCGAAACCAGCCGATAACCAGGAATGTAGAAGCAGAACTAGCAGTTCTGAAGAAGGTTCATTGGACTTCAAGTGTTTGAAATGTTTCTGCCTCTCCCACAAATGCTGCCAGACATGCTGAGTTTCTCCAGCAATTTCTAATTTTGTTTCAATGATTTCCTCTTCCACCTTCTTGCTTCTCACTCCTGAAAACATACCACAACTTGTCTTTGTTAATGTCAGGGGATTACATTATTCACAATCCCTTTGTAAATCCTGCTGTCCCCGACACGGCATCATCATGTTGCCTAACTAATTGTCACCTGACACCTTTCGGAGACAGCTCTCCATTCTTTCCACTAAGTCAGCAATCTTTCTGAAAACAAATGTGCTGCCAAAGCGTTTTGTCTTACACTTGTCAAAACAAATCCAAGAACGCCAAACTTCAAGGCAAGACAACAACTTACAACGCAGGATAAAGGAGGGCCGCCTGTTTGGCAAGTCGACTCTGATTGGATGAGGTGTTGCCATGGAGAAAGCAACATGGAAATAGAGGCTGTCCAAGCTCCCAAGGAGAAACTGAAAAAAGATGCAAGACAAGATCCATTCTCTGTACAGCCTTCTGAAATACAAGAACCTAGTCCCGAAAGCTGAGTATTGTGACGCTTCATATCTTAATTAATCATTTCCAACTTTTGTACGCTCTGATTTTTGCTGATGATTTCTTGTGCAAATTCTTTCTGAATATTCACGTAGATATACAACTCCTTACCCCTACTAACTACCCAGTTAAATTAGTCAGACATGGGCCTTCTACAGGAGTCAAAGAGAAACTTCCATTCAAAGAGTAACTGAGCTGTGGAATGAGTTACCTGGAAATGGCAGAGGAGAAGGGCATCGATGTACACAGTACAATGGGTTACAGACTCCAAACTCACACAGTACAGACCAGCCCATTGAGCCTGCACCAGTCTAAACCTACACGCATCCACCTTTCCAGCTCTTGGTCCATAGCGTTGAATGTTGGAACGTTTCAAATCCTCATCCAAGCACTTTTTAAAGTTTATGAGGTTCCTCATCTCATTGGGTAAAAACAATGACTGCAGATGCTGGAAACCAGATTCTGGATCAGTGGTGCTGGAAGAGCACAGCAGTTCAGGCAGCATCCGAGGAGCAGGAGAATCGACGTTTCGGGCAAAAGCCCTTCATCAGGAATATGGGGTGCCCATGGAGAGGGAGTACGTGGGGCCCATGGAGAGGGAGTACGTGGTGCCCAGGGAGAGGGAGTATGTGGTGCCCATGGAGAGGGAGTACGTGGTGCCCATGGAGAGGGAGTACGTGGTGCCCATGGAGAGGGAGTACGTGGTGCCCATGGAGAGGGAGTATGTGGTGCCCAGGGAGAGGGAGTATGTGGTGCCCATGGAGAAGCAGTATGTGGTGTCCATGGAGAGGGAGTATGTGGTGTCCAGGGAGAGGGAGTATGTGGTGCCCATGGAGAGGGAGTACGTGGTGCCCATGGAGAGGGAGTACGTGGTGCCCATGGAGAGGGAGTATGTGGTGTCCATGGAGAGGGAGTATGTGGTGCCCAGGGAGAGGGTGTATGTGGTGCCCATGGAGAGGGAGTATGTGGTGCCCATGGAGAGGGAGTACGTGGTGCCCATGGAGAGGGAGTACGTGGTGCCCATGGAGAGGGAGTATGTGGTGTCCATGGAGAGGGAGTACGTGGGGCCCATGGAGAGGGAGTACGTGGTGCCCATGGAGAGGGAGTACGTGGTGCCCATGGAGAGGGAGTACGTGGTGTCCATGGAGAGGGAGTATGTGGTGCCCAGGGAGAGGGAGTATGTAGTGCCCATGGAGAGGGAGTACGTGGTGCCCATGGAGAGGGAGTATATGGTGCCCATGGTGAGGGAGTATGCGGTGCCCATGGAGAGGGAGTATGTGGTGTCCATGGAGAGGGAGTATATGGTGCCCATGGAGAGGGAGTATGTGGTGCCCATGGAGAGGGAGTACGTGGTGCCCATGGAGAGGGAGTACGTGGCGTCCATGGAGAGGGAGCACTCGGTGTCCATGGAGAGGGAGTATGTGGTGCCCATGGAGAGGGAGTAAGTGGTGTCCATGGAGAGGGAGTACGTGGTGCCCATGGAGAGGGAGTATGTGGTGCCCATGGAGAGGGAGTACGTGGCGTCCATGGAGAGGGAGCACTCGGTGTCCATGGAGAGGTGGTAGGTGGTGCCCATGGAGAGGGGGTACGTGGTGTCCATGGAGAGGGAGTACGTGGTGCCCAGGGAGAGGGAGTACGTGGTGCCCAGGGAGAGGGAGTATGTGGTGCCCATGGAGAGGGAGTACGTGGTGTCCATGGAGAGGGAGTATGTGGTGTCCATGGAGAGGGAGTATGTGGTGCCCATGGAGAGGGAGTATGTGGTGTCCATGGTGCAGGAGTATGTGGTGCCCATGGAGAGGGAGTACGTGGCGTCCATGGAGAGGGAGCACTCGGTGTCCATGGAGAGGGAGTATGTGGTGCCCATGGAGAGGGAGTAAGTGGTGTCCATGGAGAGGGAGTACGTGGTGCCCATGGAGAGGGAGTACGTGGTGCCCATGGAGAGGGAGTAAGTGGTGTCCATGGAGAGGGAGTACGTGGCGTCCATGGAGAGGGAGCACTCGGTGTCCATGGAGAGGGAGTACGTGGTGCCCATGGAGAGGGAGTACGTGGTGCCCATGGAGAGGGAGTAAGTGGTGTCCATGGAGAGGGAGTACGTGGTGCCCATGGAGAGGGAGTACGTGGTGCCCAGGGAGAGGGAGTATGTGGTGCCCATGGAGAGGGAGTACGTGGTGTCCATGGAGAGGGAGTACGTGGTGTCCATGGAGAGGGAGCACTCGGTGTCCATGGAGAGGGAGCACTCGGTGTCCATGGAGAGGGAGTATGTGGTGTCCATGGAGGGGGAGTATGTGGTGCCCATGGAGAGGGAGTACGTGGTGCCCATGGCGAGGGAGTACGTGGTGTCCATGGAGAGGGAGTACGTGGTGTCCATGGAGAGGGAGTACGTGGTGCCCCTGGAGAGGGAGTACGTGGTGCCCATGGAGAGGGAGTAAGTGGTGTCCATGGAGAGGGAGTACACGGTGTCCATGGAGAGGGAGTACGTGGTGTCCATGGAGAGGGAGTACGTGGTGCCCATGGAGAGGGAGTACGTGGTGCACATGGAAAGGGAGTATGTGGTGTCCATGGAGAGGGAGTATGTGGTGCCCAGGGAGAGGGAGTATGTAGTGCCCATGGAGAGGGAGTACGTGGTGCCCATGGAGAGGGAGTATGTGGTGTCCATGGAGAGGGAGTATATGGTGCCCATGGAGAGGGAGTATGTGGTGCCCATGGAGAGGGAGTACGTGGTGTCCATGGAGAGGGAGTATGTGATGCCCAGGGAGAGGGTGTATGTTGTGCCCATGGAGAGGGAGTACGTGGTGCCCATGCAGAGGGAGTACATGGTGCCCATGGAGAGGGATTACGTGGTGCCCATGGAGAGGGAGTAAGTGGTGTCCATGGAGAGGGAGTACACGGTGTCCATGGAGAGGGAGTACGTGGTGCCCATGGAGAGGGAGTATGTGGTGTCCATGGAGAGGGAGTATGTGGTGCCCAGGAAGAGGGAGTATGTAGTGCCCATGGAGAGGGAGTACGTGGTGCCCATGGAGAGGGAGTATGCGGTGCCCATGGAGAGGGAGTATGTGGTGTCCATGGAGAGGGAGTACGTGGTGCCCATGGAGAGGGAGTATGTGGTGTCCATGGAGAGGGAGTATGTGGTGTCCATGGAGAGGGAGTACGTGGTGCCCATGGAGAGGGAGTACGTGGGGCCCATGGAGAGGGAGTACGTGGTGCCCATGGAGAGGGAGTACGTGGTGCCCATGGAGAGGGAGTATGTGGTGCCCAGGGAGAGGGAGTATGTAGTGCCCATGGAGAGGGAGTACGTGGTGCCCATGGAGAGGGAGTATATGGTGCCCATGGTGAGGGAGTATGCGGTGCCCATGGAGAGGGAGTATGTGGTGTCCATGGAGAGGGAGTATATGGTGCCCATGGAGAGGGAGTATGTGGTGCCCATGGAGAGGGAGTACGTGGTGCCCATGGAGAGGGAGTACGTGGTGTCCATGGAGAGGGAGCACTCGGTGTCCATGGAGAGGGAGTATGTTGTGCCCATGGAGAGGGAGTAAGTGGTGTCCATGGAGAGGGAGTACGTGGTGCCCATGGAGAGGGAGTACATGGTGCCCATGGAGAGGGAGTATGTGGTGCCCATGGAGAGGGAGTATGTGGTGCCCAGGGAGAGGGAGTACGTGGCGTCCATGGAGAGGGAGCACTCGGTGTCCATGGAGAGGGAGTACGTGGTGCCCATGGAGAGGGAGTACGTGGTGTCCATGGAGAGGGAGTAAGTGGTGTCCATGGAGAGGGAGTACGTGGCGTCCATGGAGAGGGAGCACTCGGTGTCCATGGAGAGGGAGTACGTGGTGCCCATGGAGAGGGAGTACGTGGTGCCCATGGAGAGGGAGCACTCGGGGTACATGGAGAGGGAGTACGTGGTGCCCATGGAGAGGGAGTATGTGGTGCCCATGGAGAGGGAGTATGTGGTGTCCATGGTGCGGGAGTATGTGGTGCCCATGGAGAGGGAGCACTCGGTGTCCATGGAGAGGGAGCACTCGGTGTCCATGGAGAGGGAGTATGTGGTATCAATGGTGGGGGAGTATGTGGTGTCCATGGAGAGGGAGTACGTGGTGCCCATGGAGAGGGAGTATGTGGTGCCCATGGAGAGGGAGTATGTGGTGCCCATGGAGAGGGAGTACGTGGTGCCCATGGAGAGGGAGTACGTGGCGTCCATGGAGAGGGAGCACTCGGTGTCCATGGAGAGGGAGTATGTGGTGCCCATGGAGAGGGAGTAATTGGTGTCCATGGAGAGGGAGTACGTGGTGCCCATGGAGAGGGAGTACATGGTGCCCATGGAGAGGGAGTATGTGGTGCCCATGGAGAGGGAGTATGTGGTGCCCATGGAGAGGGAGTACGTGGCGTCCATGGAGAGGGAGCACTCGGTGTCCATGGAGAGGGAGTACGTGGTGCCCATGGAGAGGGAGTACGTGGTGCCCATGGAGAGGGAGTAAGTGGTGTCCATGGAGAGGGAGTACGTGCTGCCCATGGAGAGGGAGTATGTGGTGTCCATGGAGAGGGAGTATGTGGTGTCCATGGAGAGGGTGTACGTGGTGCCCATGGAGAGGGAGTATGTGGTGTCCATGGTGCGGGAGTATGTGGTGCCCATGGAGAGGGAGCACTCGGTGTCCATGGAGAGGGAGCACTCGGTGTCCATGGAGAGGGAGTATGTGGTGTCCATGGAGGGGGAGTATGTGGTGTCCATGGAGAGGGAGTACGTGGTGCCCATGGAGAGGGAGTACGTGGTGCCCATGGCGAGGGAGTACGTGGTGTCCATGGAGAGGGAGTACGTGGTGTCCATGGAGAGGGAGTACGTGGTGCCCCTGGAGAGGGAGTACGTGGTGCCCATGGAGAGGGAGTAAGTGGCGTCCATGGAGAGGGAGTACGTGGCGTCCATGGAGAGGGAGCACTCGGTGTCCATGGAGAGGGAGTATGTGGTGCCCATGAAGAGGGAGTAATTGGTGTCCATGGAGAGGGAGTACGTGGTGCCCATGGAGAGGGAGTACATGGTGCCCATGGAGAGGGAGTATGTGGTGCCCATGGAGAGGGAGTATGTGGTGCCCATGGAGAGGGAGTACGTGGCGTCCATGGAGAGGGAGCACTCGGTGTCCATGGAGAGGGAGTACGTGGTGCCCATGGAGAGGGAGTACGTGGTGCCCATGGAGAGGGAGTAAGTGGTGTCCATGGAGAGGGAGTACGTGGCGTCCATGGAGAGGGAGCACTCGGTGTCCATGGAGAGGGAGTACGTGGTGCCCATGGAGAGGGAGTACGTGGTGCCCATGGAGAGGGAGTAAGTGGTGTCCATGGAGAGGGAGTACGTGCTGCCCATGGAGAGGGAGTATGTGGTGTCCATGGAGAGGGAGTATGTGGTGTCCATGGAGAGGGAGTACGTGGTGCCCATGGAGAGGGAGTATGTGGTGCCCATGGAGAGGGAGTAAGTGGTGTCCATGGAGAGGGAGTACGTGGTGCCCATGGAGAGGGAGTACATGGTGCCCATGGAGAGGGAGTATGTGGTGCCCATGGAGAGGGAGTATGTGGTGCCCAGGGAGAGGGAGTACGTGGAGTCCATGGAGAGGGAGCACTCGGTGTCCATGGAGAGGGAGTACGTGGTGCCCATGGAGAGGGAGTACGTGGTATCCATGGAGAGGGAGTAAGTGGTGTCCATGGAGAGGGAGTACGTGGCGTCCATGGAGAGGGAGCACTCGGTGTCCATGGAGAGGGAGTACGTGGTGCCCATGGAGAGGGAGTACGTGGTGCCCATGGAGAGGGAGCACTCGGGGTACATGGAGAGGGAGTACGTGGTGCCCATGGAGAGGGAGTATGTGGTGTCCATGGAGAGGGAGTATGTGGTGTCCATGGAGAGGGAGTACGTGGTGCCCATGGAGAGGGAGTATGTGGTGTCCATGGTGCGGGAGTATGTGGTGCCCATGGAGAGGGAGCACTCGGTGTCCATGGAGAGGGAGCACTCGGTGTCCATGGAGAGGGAGTATGTGGTATCAATGGTGGGGGAGTATGTGGTGTCCATGGAGAGGGAGTACGTGGTGCCCATGGAGAGGGAGTATGTGGTGCCCATGGAGAGGGAGTATGTGGTGCCCATGGAGAGGGAGTACGTGGTGCCCATGGAGAGGGAGTACGTGGCGTCCATGGAGAGGGAGCACTCGGTGTCCATGGAGAGGGAGTATGTGGTGCCCATGGAGAGGGAGTATGTGGTGTCCATGGAGAGGGAGTATGTGGTGCCCAGGAAGAGGGAGTATGTAGTGCCCATGGAGAGGGAGTACGTGGTGCCCATGGAGAGGGAGTATGCGGTGCCCATGGAGAGGGAGTATGTGGTGTCCATGGAGAGGGAGTACGTGGTGCCCATGGAGAGGGAGTATGTGGTGTCCATGGAGAGGGAGTATGTGGTGTCCATGGAGAGGGAGTACGTGGTGCCCATGGAGAGGGAGTACGTGGGGCCCATGGAGAGGGAGTACGTGGTGCCCATGGAGAGGGAGTACGTGGTGCCCATGGAGAGGGAGTATGTGGTGCCCAGGGAGAGGGAGTATGTAGTGCCCATGGAGAGGGAGTACGTGGTGCCCATGGAGAGGGAGTATATGGTGCCCATGGTGAGGGAGTATGCGGTGCCCATGGAGAGGGAGTATGTGGTGTCCATGGAGAGGGAGTATATGGTGCCCATGGAGAGGGAGTATGTGGTGCCCATGGAGAGGGAGTACGTGGTGCCCATGGAGAGGGAGTACGTGGTGTCCATGGAGAGGGAGCACTCGGTGTCCATGGAGAGGGAGTATGTTGTGCCCATGGAGAGGGAGTAAGTGGTGTCCATGGAGAGGGAGTACGTGGTGCCCATGGAGAGGGAGTACATGGTGCCCATGGAGAGGGAGTACATGGTGCCCATGGAGAGGGAGTATGTGGTGCCCATGGAGAGGGAGTATGTGGTGCCCAGGGAGAGGGAGTACGTGGCGTCCATGGAGAGGGAGCACTCGGTGTCCATGGAGAGGGAGTACGTGGTGCCCATGGAGAGGGAGTACGTGGTGTCCATGGAGAGGGAGTAAGTGGTGTCCATGGAGAGGGAGTACGTGGCGTCCATGGAGAGGGAGCACTCGGTGTCCATGGAGAGGGAGTACGTGGTGCCCATGGAGAGGGAGTACGTGGTGCCCATGGAGAGGGAGCACTCGGGGTACATGGAGAGGGAGTACGTGGTGCCCATGGAGAGGGAGTATGTGGTGCCCATGGAGAGGGAGTATGTGGTGTCCATGGTGCGGGAGTATGTGGTGCCCATGGAGAGGGAGCACTCGGTGTCCATGGAGAGGGAGCACTCGGTGTCCATGGAGAGGGAGTATGTGGTATCAATGGTGGGGGAGTATGTGGTGTCCATGGAGAGGGAGTACGTGGTGCCCATGGAGAGGGAGCATGTGGTGCCCATGGAGAGGGAGTATGTGGTGCCCATGGAGAGGGAGTACGTGGTGCCCATGGAGAGGGAGTACGTGGCGTCCATGGAGAGGGAGCACTCGGTGTCCATGGAGAGGGAGTATGTGGTGCCCATGGAGAGGGAGTAATTGGTGTCCATGGAGAGGGAGTACGTGGTGCCCATGGAGAGGGAGTACATGGTGCCCATGGAGAGGGAGTATGTGGTGCCCATGGAGAGGGAGTATGTGGTGCCCATGGAGAGGGAGTACGTGGCGTCCATGGAGAGGGAGCACGCGGTGTCCATGGAGAGGGAGTACGTGGTGCCCATGGAGAGGGAGTACGTGGTGCCCATGGAGAGGGAGTAAGTGGTGTCCATGGAGAGGGAGTACGTGCTGCCCATGGAGAGGGAGTATGTGGTGTCCATGGAGAGGGAGTATGTGGTGTCCATGGAGAGGGGGTACGTGGTGCCCATGGAGAGGGAGTATGTGGTGTCCATGGTGCGGGAGTATGTGGTGCCCATGGAGAGGGAGCACTCGGTGTCCATGGAGAGGGAGCACTCGGTGTCCATGGAGAGGGAGTATGTGGTGTCCATGGAGGGGGAGTATGTGGTGTCCATGGAGAGGGAGTACGTGGTGCCCATGGAGAGGGAGTACGTGGTGCCCATGGCGAGGGAGTACGTGGTGTCCATGGAGAGGGAGTACGTGGTGTCCATGGAGAGGGAGTACGTGGTGCCCCTGGAGAGGGAGTACGTGGTGCCCATGGAGAGGGAGTAAGTGGCGTCCATGGAGAGGGAGTACGTGGCGTCCATGGAGAGGGAGCACTCGGTGTCCATGGAGAGGGAGTATGTGGTGCCCATGGAGAGGGAGTAATTGGTGTCCATGGAGAGGGAGTACGTGGTGCCCATGGAGAGGGAGTACATGGTGCCCATGGAGAGGGAGTATGTGGTGCCCATGGAGAGGGAGTATGTGGTGCCCATGGAGAGGGAGTACGTGGCGTCCATGGAGAGGGAGCACTCGGTGTCCATGGAGAGGGAGTACGTGGTGCCCATGGAGAGGGAGTACGTGGTGCCCATGGAGAGGGAGTAAGTGGTGTCCATGGAGAGGGAGTACGTGGCGTCCATGGAGAGGGAGCACTCGGTGTCCATGGAGAGGGAGTACGTGGTGCCCATGGAGAGGGAGTACGTGGTGCCCATGGAGAGGGAGTAAGTGGTGTCCATGGAGAGGGAGTACGTGCTGCCCATGGAGAGGGAGTATGTGGTGTCCATGGAGAGGGAGTATGTGGTGTCCATGGAGAGGGAGTACGTGGTGCCCATGGAGAGGGAGTATGTGGTGCCCATGGAGAGGGAGTAAGTGGTGTCCATGGAGAGGGAGTACGTGGTGCCCATGGAGAGGGAGTACATGGTGCCCATGGAGAGGGAGTATGTGGTGCCCATGGAGAGGGAGTATGTGGTGCCCAGGGAGAGGGAGTACGTGGCGTCCATGGAGAGGGAGCACTCGGTGTCCATGGAGAGGGAGTACGTGGTGCCCATGGAGAGGGAGTACGTGGTATCCATGGAGAGGGAGTAAGTGGTGTCCATGGAGAGGGAGTACGTGGCGTCCATGGAGAGGGAGCACTCGGTGTCCATGGAGAGGGAGTACGTGGTGCCCATGGAGAGGGAGCACTCGGGGTACATGGAGAGGGAGTACGTGGTGCCCATGGAGAGGGAGTATGTGGTGTCCATGGAGAGGGAGTATGTGGTGTCCATGGAGAGGGAGTACGTGGTGCCCATGGAGAGGGAGTATGTGGTGTCCATGGTGCGGGAGTATGTGGTGCCCATGGAGAGGGAGCACTCGGTGTCCATGGAGAGGGAGCACTCGGTGTCCATGGAGAGGGAGTATGTGGTATCAATGGTGGGGGAGTATGTGGTGTCCATGGAGAGGGAGTACGTGGTGCCCATGGAGAGGGAGTATGTGGTGCCCATGGAGAGGGAGTATGTGGTGCCCATGGAGAGGGAGTACGTGGTGCCCATGGAGAGGGAGTACGTGGCGTCCATGGAGAGGGAGCACTCGGTGTCCATGGAGAGGGAGTATGTGGTGCCCATGGAGAGGGAGTAATTGGTGTCCATGGAGAGGGAGTACGTGGTGCCCATGGAGAGGGAGTACATGGTGCCCATGGAGAGGGAGTATGTGGTGCCCATGGAGAGGGAGTATGTGGTGCCCATGGAGAGGGGGTACGTGGCGTCCATGGAGAGGGAGCACTCGGTGTCCATGGAGAGGGAGTACGTGGTGCCCATGGAGAGGGAGTACGTGGTGCCCATGGAGAGGGAGTAAGTGGTGTCCATGGAGAGGGAGTACGTGGCGTCCATGGAGAGGGAGCACTCGGTGTCCATGGAGAGGGAGTACGTGGTGCCCATGGAGAGGGAGTACGTGGTGCCCATGGAGAGGGAGTAAGTGGTGTCCATGGAGAGGGAGTACGTGCTGCCCATGGAGAGGGAGTATGTGGTGTCCATGGAGAGGGAGTATGTGGTGTCCATGGAGAGGGGGTACGTGGTGCCCATGGAGAGGGAGTATGTGGTGTCCATGGTGCGGGAGTATGTGGTGCCCATGGAGAGGGAGCACTCAGTGTCCATGGAGAGGGAGCACTCGGTGTCCATGGAGAGGGAGTATGTGGTGTCCATGGAGGGGGAGTATGTGGTGTCCATGGAGAGGGAGTACGTGGTGTCCATGGAGAGGGAGTACGTGGTGTCCATGGAGAGGGAGTACGTGGTGCCCATGGAGAGGGAGTACGTGGTGTCCATGGAGAGGGAGTACGTGGTGTCCATGGAGAGGGAGTACGTGGTGCCCATGGAGAGGGAGTACGTGGGGCCCATGGAGAGGGAGTACGTGGTGCCCATGGAGAGGGAGTACGTGGTGCCCATGGAGAGGGAGTATGTGGTGTCCAGGGAGAGGGAGTATGTAGTGCCCATGGAGAGGGAGTACGTGGTGCCCATGGAGAGGGAGTATATGGTGCCCATGGTGAGGGAGTATACGGTGCCCATGGAGAGGGAGTATGTGGTGTCCATGGAGAGGGAGTATATGGTGCCCAGGGAGAGGGAGTACGTGGTGCCCATGGAGAGGGAGCACTCGGTGTCCATGGAGAGGGAGTATGTGGTGCCCATGGAGAGGGAGTAAGTGGTGTCTATGGAGAGGGAGTACGTGGTGCCCATGGAGAGGGAGTACGTGGTGCCCATGGAGAGGGAGTATGTGGTGCCCATGGAGAGGGAGTACGTGGCGTCCATGGAGAGGGAGCACTCGGTGTCCATGTAGAGGGAGTATGTGGTGCCCATGGAGAGGGAGTACGTGGTGCCCATGGAGAGGGAGTAAGTGGTGTCCATGGAGAGGGAGTACGTGGCGTCCATGGAGAGGCAGCACTCGGTGTCCATGGAGAGAGAGTACGTGGTGCCCATGGAGAGGGAGTACGTGGTGCCCATGGAGAGGGAGTAAGTGGTGTCCATGGAGAGGGAGTACGTGGTGCCCATGGAGAGGGAGTAAGTGGTGTCCATGGAGAGGGAGTACGTGGTGCCCATGGAGAGGGAGTACGTGGTGCCCATGGAGAGGGAGTACGTGGTGTCCATGGAGAGGCAGTACGTGGTGTCCATGGAGAGGGAGTATGTGGTGTCCATGGAGAGGGAGTATGTGGTGCCCATGGAGAGGGAGTATGTGGTGTCCCTGGTGCGGGAGTATGTGGTGCCCATGGAGAGGGAGCACTCGGTGTCCATGGAGAGGGAGCCCTCGGTGTCCATGGAGAGGGAGTATGTGGTGTCCATGGAGGGGGAGTATGTGGTGTCCATGGAGAGGGAGTATGTGGTGCCCATGGAGAGGGAGTACGTGGTGCCCATGGCGAGGGAGTACGTGGTGTCCATGGAGAGGGAGTACGTGGTGTCCAAGGAGAGGGAGTACGTGGTGCCCCTGGAGAGGGAGTACGTGGTGCCCATGGAGAGGGAGTACGTGGTGTCCATGGAGAGGGAGTATGAGGTGTCCATGGAGAGGGAGCACTCGGTGTCCAGGGAGAGGGAGTACGTAGTGCCCATGGAGAGGGAGTACGTGGTGTCCATGGAGAGGGAGTACGTGGTGCCCATGGAGAGGGAGTACGTGGTGCCCATGGAGAGGCAGCACTCGGGGTCCATGGAGAGGGAGCACTCGGGGTCCATGGAGAGGGAGTATGTGGTGTCCATGGATAGGGAGTAAGTGGTGTCCATGGAGAGGGAGTATGTGGAGTCCATGGATAGGGAGTAAGTGGTGTCCATGGAGAGGGAGCGTGTGGTGCCCATGGAGAGGGAGTGTGTGGTGTCCATGGACAGGGAGTATGTGGTGTCCATGGATAGGGAGTAAGTGGTGTCCATGGAGAGGGAGTATCTGGTGCCCATGGAGAGGGAGCGTGTGGTGTCCATGGAGAGGGAGTACGTGGTGCCCATGGAGAGGGAGTACGTGGTGTCCATGGAGAGGGAGTACGTGGTGTCCATGGAGAGGGAGTACGTGGTGCCCATGGAGAGGGAGCACTCGGGGTCCATGGAGAGGGAGTACGTGGTGCCCATGGAGAGGGAGTACGTGGTGCCCATGGAGAGGGAGCACTCGGGGTCCATGGAGAGGGAGTATGTGGTGCCCATGGAGAGGTAGTATGTGGTGTCCATGGAGAGGGAGCACTCGGGGTCCATGGAGAGGGAGTATGTGGTGCCCATGGAGAGGGAGTATGTGGTGTCCATGGATAGGGAGTAAGTGGTGTCCATGGAGAGGGAGTACGTGGTGTCCATGGAGAGGGAGTACGTGGTGCCCATGGAGAGGGAGTACGTGGTGCCCATGGAGAGGGAGCACTCGGGGTCCATGGAGAGGGAGTATGTGGTGCCCATGGAGAGGGAGTATGTGGTGTCCATGGAGAGGGAGTATGTGGTGTCCATGGAGAGGGAGCACCTGGGGTCCATGGAGAGGGAGTATGTGGTGTCCATGGAGAGGTAGTATGTGGTGTCCATGGAGAGGTAGTATGTGGTGTCCATGGAGAGGGAGCACTCGGGGTCCATGGAGAGGGAGTATGTGGTGCCCATGGAGAGGGAGTATGTGGTGCCCATGGAGAGGGAGTATGTGGTGCCCATGGAGAGGGAGTACGTGGCGTCCATGGAGAGGGAGCACTCGGTGTCCATGGAGAGGGAGTACGTGGTGCCCATGGAGAGGGAGTACGTGGTGCCCATGGAGAGGGAGTAAGTGGTGTCCATGGAGAGGGAGTACGTGGTGCCCATGGAGAGGGAGTACGTGGGGCCCATGGAGAGGGAGTACGTGGTGCCCATGGAGAGGGAGTACGTGGTGCCCATGGAGAGGGAGTATGTGGTGTCCAGGGAGAGGGAGTATGTGGTGCCCATGGAGAGGGAGTAAGTGGTGTCTATGGAGAGGGAGTACGTGGTGCCCATGGAGAGGGAGTACGTGGTGCCCATGGAGAGGGAGTATGTGGTGCCCATGGAGAGGGAGTACGTGGCGTCCATGGAGAGGGAGCACTCGGTGTCCATGGAGAGGGAGTACGTGGTGCCCATGGAGAGGGAGTACGTGGTGCCCATGGAGAGGGAGTAAGTGGTGTCCATGGAGAGGGAGTACGTGGCGTCCATGGAGAGGCAGCACTCGGTGTCCATGGAGAGAGAGTACGTGGTGCCCATGGAGAGGGAGTACGTGGTGCCCATGGAGAGGGAGTAAGTGGTGTCCATGGAGAGGGAGTACGTGGTGCCCATGGAGAGGGAGTAAGTGGTGTCCATGGAGAGGGAGTACGTGGTGCCCATGGAGAGGGAGTACGTGGTGCCCATGGAGAGGGAGTACGTGGTGCCCATGGAGAGGGAGTACGTGGTGTCCATGGAGAGGCAGTACGTGGTGTCCATGGAGAGGGAGTATGTGGTGTCCATGGAGAGGGAGTATGTGGTGCCCATGGAGAGGGAGTATGTGGTGTCCCTGGTGCGGGAGTATGTGGTGCCCATGGAGAGGGAGCACTCGGTGTCCATGGAGAGGGAGCACTCGGTGTCCATGGAGAGGGAGTATGTGGTGTCCATGGAGGGGGAGTATGTGGTGTCCATGGAGAGGGAGTATGTGGTGCCCATGGAGAGGGAGTACGTGGTGCCCATGGCGAGGGAGTACGTGGTGTCCATGGAGAGGGAGTACGTGGTGTCCATGGAGAGGGAGTACGTGGTGCCCCTGGAGAGGGAGTACGTGGTGCCCATGGAGAGGGAGTACGTGGTGTCCATGGAGAGGGAGTATGAGGTGTCCATGGAGAGGGAGCACTCGGTGTCCAGGGAGAGGGAGTACGTGGTGCCCATGGAGAGGGAGTATATGGTGCCCATGGATAGGGAGTACGTGGTGTCCATGGAGAGGGAGTATGTGGTGTCCATGGAGAGGGAGCACTCGGTGTTCATGGAGAGGGAGTATGTGGTGCCCATGGAGAGGGAGTATGTGGTGTCCATGGAGAGGGAGTACGTGGTGCCCATGGAGAGGGAGTACGTAGTGCCCATGGAGAGGGAGTACGTGGTGTCCATGGAGAGGGAGTACGTGGTGCCCATGGAGAGGGAGTACGTGGTGCCCATGGAGAGGGAGCACTCGGGGTCCATGGAGAGGGAGTATGTGGTGTCCATGGATAGGGAGTAAGTGGTGTCCATGGAGAGGGAGTATGTGGAGTCCATGGATAGGGAGTAAGTGGTGTCCATGGAGAGGGAGCGTGTGGTGCCCATGGAGAGGGAGTGTGTGGTGTCCATGGACAGGGAGTATGTGGTGTCCATGGATAGGGAGTAAGTGGTGTCCATGGAGAGGGAGTATGTGGTGCCCATGGAGAGGGAGCGTGTGGTGTCCATGGAGAGGGAGTACGTGGTGCCCATGGAGAGGGAGTACGTGGTGTCCATGGAGAGGGAGTACGTGGTGTCCATGGAGAGGGAGTACGTGGTGCCCATGGAGAGGGAGCACTCGGGGTCAATGGAGAGGGAGTACGTGGTGCCCATGGAGAGGGAGTACGTGGTGCCCATGGAGAGGGAGCACTCGGGGTCCATGGAGAGGGAGTATGTGGTGCCCATGGAGAGGTAGTATGTGGTGTCCATGGAGAGGGAGCACTCGGGGTCCATGGAGAGGGAGTATGTGGTGCCCATGGAGAGGGAGTATGTGGTGTCCATGGATAGGGAGTAAGTGGTGTCCATGGAGAGGGAGTACGTGGTGTCCATGGAGAGGGAGTACGTGGTGCCCATGGAGAGGGAGTACGTGGTGCCCATGGAGAGGGAGCACTCGGGGTCCATGGAGAGGGAGTATGTGGTGCCCATGGAGAGGGAGTATGTGGTGTCCATGGAGAGGGAGTATGTGGTGTCCATGGAGAGGGAGCACCTGGGGTCCATGGAGAGGGAGTATGTGGTGTCCATGGAGAGGTAGTATGTGGTGTCCATGGAGAGGTAGTATGTGGTGTCCATGGAGAGGGAGTATGTGGTGTCCATGGAGAGGGAGCACTCGGGGTCCATGGAGAGGGAGTATGTGGTGCCCATGGAGAGGGAGTATGTGGTGTCCATGGATAGGGAGTAAGTGGTGTCCATGGAGAGGGAGTATGTGGTGCCCATGGAGAGGGAGTGTGTGGTGTCCATGGAGAGGGAGTACGTGGTGCCCATGGAGAGGGAGTACGTGGTGCCCATGGAGAGGGAGTATGTGGTGTCCATGGAGAGGGAGTACGTGGTGTCCATGGAGAGGGAGTACGTGGTGCCCATGGAGAGGGAGTACGTGGTGCCCATGGAGAGGGAGCACTCGGGGTCCATGGAGAGGGAGTATGTGGTGCCCATGGAGAGGGAGTATGTGGTGTCCATGGAGAGGGAGTATGTGGTGTCCATGGAGAGGGAGCACCTGGGGTCCATGGAGAGGGAGTATGTGGTGCCCATGGATAGGGAGTATGTGGTGTCCATGGATAGGGAGTATGTGGTGTCCATGGATAGGGAGTACGTGGTGCCCATGGAGAGGGAGTACGTGGTGTCCATGGAGAGGGAGTACGTGGTGCCCATGGAGAGGGAGTACGTGGTGTCCATGGAGAGGGAGTACGTGGTGCCCAGGGAGAGGGAGTACGTGTTGCCCATGGAGAGGGAGTACGTGGTGTCCAGGGAGAGGGAGTACGTGGTGTCCAGGGAGAGGGAGTACGTGGTGCCCATGGAGAGGGAGTACGTGGTGCCCATGGAGAGGGAGTATGTGGTGTCCATGGAGAGGGAGTACGTGGTGTCCATGGAGAGGGAGTACGTGGTGTCCAGGGAGGGGGAGTATGTGGTGTCCATGGAGAGGGAGTATGTGGTGTCCATGGAGAGGGAGTATGTGGTGCCCATGGAGAGGGAGTATGTGGTGTCCATGGAGAGGGAGTATGTGGTGCCCATGGAGAGGGAGTACGTGGTGTCCAGGGAGGGGGAGTATGTGGTGTCCATGGAGGGGGAGTACGTGGTGTCCATGGAGAGGGAGTACGTGGTGTCCATGGAGAGGGAGTACGTGGTGTCCTTGGAGAGGGAGTACGTGGTGTCCTTGGAGAGGGAGTACGTGGTGCCCATGGAGTGGGAGTACGTGGTGTCCATGGAGAGGGAGTACGTGGTGTCCATGGAGAGGGAGTACGTGGTGTCCATGGAGAGGGAGTACGTGGTGTCCATGGAGAGGGAGTACATGGTGCCCATGGAGAGGGAGTACGTGGTGCCCATGGAGAGGGAGTACGTGGTGTCCAGGGAGAGGGAGTACGTGGTGTCCATGGAGAGGGAGTACGTGGTGTCCATGGAGAGGGAGTATGTGGTGCCCATGGAGAGGGAGTACGTGGTGTCCAGGGAGAGGGAGTACGTGGTGCCCATGGAGAGGGAGTACGTGGTGCCCATGGAGAGGGAGTATGTGGTGTCCATGGAGAGGGAGTACGTGGTGTCCATGGAGAGGGAGTACGTGGTGTCCAGGGAGGGGGAGTATGTGGTGTCCATGGAGAGGGAGTATGTGGTGCCCCTGGAGAGGGAGTACGTGGTGTCCAGGGAGGGGGAGTATGTGGTGTCCATGGAGGGGGAGTACGTGGTGTCCATGGAGAGGGAGTACGTGGTGTCCATGGAGAGGGAGTACGTGGTGTCCTTGGAGAGGGAGTACGTGGTGTCCTTGGAGAGGGAGTACGTGGTGCCCATGGAGTGGGAGTCCGTGGTGTCCATGGAGAGGGAGTACGTGGTGTCCATGGAGAGGGAGTACGTGGTGTCCATGGAGAGGGAGTACGTGGTGCCCATGGAGAGGGAGTACGTGGTGCCCATGGAGAGGGAGTACGTGGTGTCCATGGAGAGGGAGTACGTGGTGTCCATGGAGAGGGAGTACGTGGTGCCCATGGAGAGGGAGTATGTGGTGTCCAGGGAGAGGGAGTATGTGGTGCCCATGGAGAGGGAGTATGTGGTGTCCATGGAGAGGGAGTATGTGGTGTCCATGGAGAGGGAGTATGTGGTGTCCATGGGGAGGGAGTATGTGGTGTCCAGGGAGAGGGAGTACGTGGTGTCCAGGGAGAGGGAGTACGTGGTGTCCAGGGAGAGGGAGTACGTGGTGCCCATGGAGAGGAAGTACGTGGTGTCCATGGAGAGGGAGTACGTGGTGTCCAGGGAGAGGGAGTACGTGGTGTCCAGGGAGAGGGAGTACGTGGTGTCCAGGGAGAGGGAGTACGTGGTGTCCAGGGAGAGGGAGTACGTGGTGCCCATGGAGAGGGAGTACGTGGTGCCCATGGAGAGGGAGTACGTGGTGTCCATGGAGAGGGAGTACGTGGTGTCCAGGGAGAGGGAGTATGTGGTGTCCAGGGAGAGGGAGTACGTGGTGTCCAGGGAGAGGGAGTACGTGGTGTCCAGGGAGAGGGAGTACGTGGTGTCCAGGGAGAGGGAGTACGTGGCGTCCATGGAGAGGGAGCACTCGGTGTCCATGGAGAGGGAGTACGTGGTGCCCATGGAGAGGGAGTACGTGGTGCCCATGGAGAGGGAGTAAGTGGTGTCCATGGAGAGGGAGTACGTGCTGCCCATGGAGAGGGAGTATGTGGTGTCCATGGAGAGGGAGTATGTGGTGTC
Source organism: Hemiscyllium ocellatum (assembly GCF_020745735.1). Classification (NCBI taxonomy): domain Eukaryota; kingdom Metazoa; phylum Chordata; class Chondrichthyes; order Orectolobiformes; family Hemiscylliidae; genus Hemiscyllium; species Hemiscyllium ocellatum. The sequence goes on from NC_083402.1 coordinate 5,028,432, forward strand.
CATGGAGAGGGAGTACGTGGTGCCCATGGAGAGGGAGTATGTGGTGTCCATGGTGCGGGAGTATGTGGTGCCCATGGAGAGGGAGCACTCGGTGTCCATGGAGAGGGAGCACTCGGTGTCCATGGAGAGGGAGTATGTGGTGTCCATGGAGGGGGAGTATGTGGTGTCCATGGAGAGGGAGTACGTGGTGCCCATGGAGAGGGAGTACGTGGTGCCCATGGCGAGGGAGTACGTGGTGTCCATGGAGAGGGAGTACGTGGTGTCCATGGAGAGGGAGTACGTGGTGCCCCTGGAGAGGGAGTACGTGGTGCCCATGGAGAGGGAGTAAGTGGCGTCCATGGAGAGGGAGTACACAGTGTCCATGGAGAGGGAGTACGTGGTGTCCATGGAGAGGGAGTACGTGGTGCCCATGGAGAGGGAGTACGTGGTGTCCATGGAGAGGGAGTACGTGGTGTCCATGGAGAGGGAGTACGTGGTGCCCATGGAGAGGGAGTACGTGGGGCCCATGGAGAGGGAGTACGTGGTGCCCATGGAGAGGGAGTACGTGGTGCCCATGGAGAGGGAGTATGTGGTGTCCAGGGAGAGGGAGTATGTAGAGCCCATGGAGAGGGAGTACGTGGTGCCCATGGAGAGGGAGTATATGGTGCCCATGGTGAGGGAGTATACGGTGCCCATGGAGAGGGAGTATGTGGTGTCCATGGAGAGGGAGTATATGGTGCCCAGGGAGAGGGAGTACGTGGTGCCCATGGAGAGGGAGCACTCGGTGTCCATGGAGAGGGAGTATGTGGTGCCCATGGAGAGGGAGTAAGTGGTGTCTATGCAGAGGGAGTACGTGGTGCCCATGGAGAGGGAGTACGTGGTGCCCATGGAGAGGGAGTATGTGGTGCCCATGGAGAGGGAGTACGTGGCGTCCATGGAGAGGGAGCACTCGGTGTCCATGGAGAGGGAGTACGTGGTGCCCATGGAGAGGGAGTACGTGGTGCCCATGGAGAGGGAGTAAGTGGTGTCCATGGAGAGGGAGTACGTGGCGTCCATGGAGAGGCAGCACTCGGTGTCCATGGAGAGAGAGTATGTGGTGCCCATGGAGAGGGAGTACGTGGCGTCCATGGAGAGGGAGCACTCGGTGTCCATGGAGAGGGAGTATGTGGTGCCCATGGAGAGGGAGTACGTGGTGCCCATGGAGAGGGAGTAAGTGGTGTCCATGGAGAGGGAGTACGTGGTGCCCATGGAGAGGGAGTAAGTGGTGCCCATGGAGAGGGAGTACGTGGTGCCCATGGAGAGGGAGTACGTGGTGCCCATGGAGAGGGAGTACGTGGTGCCCATGGAGAGGGAGTACGTGGTGTCCATGGAGAGGCAGTACGTGGTGTCCATGGAGAGGGAGTACGTGGTGTCCATGGAGAGGGAGTATGTGGTGCCCATGGAGAGGGAGTATGTGGTGTCCCTGGTGCGGAAGTATGTGGTGCCCATGGAGAGGGAGCACTCGGTGTCCATGGAGAGGGAGCACTCGGTGTCCATGGAGAGGGAGTATGTGGTGCCCATGGAGAGGGAGTACGTGGTGCCCATGGCGAGGGAGTACGTGGTGTCCATGGAGAGGGAGTACGTGGTGTCCATGGAGAGGGAGTACGTGGTGCCCCTGGAGAGGGAGTACGTGTTGCCCATGGAGAGGGAGTACGTGGTGTCCATGGAGAGGGAGTATGAGGTGTCCATGGAGAGGGAGCACTCGGTGTCCAGGGAGAGGGAGTACGTGGTGCCCATGGAGAGGGAGTATATGGTGCCCATGGATAGGGAGTACGTGGTGTCCATGGAGAGGGAGCACTCGGTGTTCATGGAGAGGGAGTATGTGGTGCCCATGGAGAGGGAGTATGTGGTGTCCATGGAGAGGGAGTACGTGGTGCCCATGGAGAGGGAGTACGTAGTGCCCATGGAGAGGGAGTACGTGGTGTCCATGGAGAGGGAGTACGTGGTGCCCATGGAGAGGGAGTACGTGGTGCCCATGGAGAGGGAGCACTCGGGGTCCATGGAGAGGGAGCACTCGGGGTCCATGGAGAGGGAGTATGTGGTGTCCATGGAGAGGGAGTATGTGGAGTCCATGGATAGGGAGTAAGTGGTGTCCATGGAGAGGGAGCGTGTGGTGCCCATGGAGAGGGAGTATGTGGTGTCCATGGATAGGGAGTAAGTGGTGTCCATGGAGAGGGAGTATGTGGTGCCCATGGAGAGGGAGCGTGTGGTGTCCATGGAGAGGGAGCACTCGGGGTCCATGGAGAGGGAGCACTCGGGGTCCATGGAGAGGGAGTATGTGGTGTCCATGGATAGGGAGTAAGTGGTGTCCATGGAGAGGGAGTATGTGGAGTCCATGGAGGGGGAGTATGTGGTGTCCATGGAGAGGGAGTATGTGGTGCCCATGGAGAGGGAGTACGTGGTGCCCATGGCGAGGGAGTACGTGGTGTCCATGGAGAGGGAGTACGTGGTGTCCATGGAGAGGGAGTACGTGGTGCCCATGGAGAGGGAGTACGTGGTGTCCATGGAGAGGGAGTATGAGGTGTCCATGGAGAGGGAGCACTCGGTGTCCAGGGAGAGGGAGTACGTGGTGCCCATGGAGAGGGAGTATATGGTGCCCATGGATAGGGAGTACGTGGTGTCCATGGAGAGGGAGCACTCGGTGTTCATGGAGAGGGAGTATGTGGTGCCCATGGAGAGGGAGTATGTGGTGTCCATGGAGAGGGAGTACGTGGTGCCCATGGAGAGGGAGTACGTAGTGCCCATGGAGAGGGAGTACGTGGTGTCCATGGAGAGGGAGTACGTGGTGCCCATGGAGAGGGAGTACGTGGTGCCCATGGAGAGGGAGCACTCGGGGTCCATGGAGAGGGAGCACTCGGGGTCCATGGAGAGGGAGTATGTGGTGTCCATGGATAGGGAGTAAGTGGTGTCCATGGAGAGGGAGTATGTGGAGTCCATGGATAGGGAGTAAGTGGTGTCCATGGAGAGGGAGCGTGTGGTGCCCATGGAGAGGGAGTATGTGGTGTCCATGGATAGGGAGTAAGTGGTGTCCATGGAGAGGGAGTATGTGGTGCCCATGGAGAGGGAGCGTGTGGTGTCCATGGAGAGGGAGTACGTGGTGCCCATGGAGAGGGAGTACGTGGTGTCCATGGAGAGGGAGTACGTGGTGTCCATGGAGAGGGAGTACGTGGTGCCCATGGAGAGGGAGCACTCGGGGTCCATGGAGAGGGAGTACGTGGTGCCCATGGAGAGGGAGTACGTGGTGCCCATGGAGAGGGAGCACTCGGGGTCCATGGAGAGGGAGTATGTGGTGCCCATGGAGAGGTAGTATGTGGTGTCCATGGAGAGGGAGCACTCGGGGTCCATGGAGAGGGAGTATGTGGTGCCCATGAGGAGGGAGTATGTGGTGTCCATGGATAGGGAGTAAGTGGTGTCCATGGAGAGGGAGTACGTGGTGTCCATGGAGAGGGAGTACGTGGTGCCCATGGAGAGGGAGTACGTGGTGCCCATGGAGAGGGAGCACTCGGGGTCCATGGAGAGGGAGTATGTGGTGCCCATGGAGAGGGAGTATGTGGTGTCCATGGAGAGGGAGTATGTGGTGTCCATGGAGAGGGAGCACCTGGGGTCCATGGAGAGGGAGTATGTGGTGTCCATGGAGAGGTAGTATGTGGTGTCCATGGAGAGGTAGTATGTGGTGTCCATGGAGAGGGAGTATGTGGTGTCCATGGAGAGGGAGCACTCGGGGTCCATGGAGAGGGAGTATGTGGTGCCCATGGAGAGGGAGTATGTGGTGTCCATGGATAGGGAGTAAGTGGTGTCCATGGAGAGGGAGTATGTGGTGCCCATGGAGAGGGAGTACGTGGTGCCCATGGAGAGGGAGTACGTGGTGCCCATGGAGAGGGAGTACGTGGTGCCCATGGAGAGGGAGTACGTGGTGCCCATGGAGAGGGAGTACGTGGTGCCCATGGAGAGGGAGTACGTGGTGCCCATGGAGAGGGAGTATGTGGTGTCCATGGAGAGGGAGTACGTGGTGTCCATGGAGAGGGAGTACGTGGTGCCCATGGAGAGGGAGTACGTGGTGCCCATGGAGAGGGAGCACTCGGGGTCCATGGAGAGGGAGTATGTGGTGCCCATGGAGAGGGAGTATGTGGTGTCCATGGAGAGGGAGTATGTGGTGTCCATGGAGAGGGAGCACCTGGGGTCCATGGAGAGGGAGTATGTGGTGCCCATGGATAGGGAGTATGTGGTGTCCATGGATAGGGAGTATGTGGTGTCCATGGATAGGGAGTACGTGGTGCCCATGGAGAGGGAGTACGTGGTGTCCATGGAGAGGGAGTACGTGGTGCCCATGGAGAGGGAGTACGTGGTGTCCATGGAGAGGGAGTACGTGGTGCCCAGGGAGAGGGAGTACGTGTTGCCCATGGAGAGGGAGTACGTGGTGTCCAGGGAGAGGGAGTACGTGGTGTCCAGGGAGAGGGAGTACGTGGTGCCCATGGAGAGGGAGTACGTGGTGCCCATGGAGAGGGAGTATGTGGTGTCCATGGAGAGGGAGTACGTGGTGTCCATGGAGAGGGAGTACGTGGTGTCCAGGGAGGGGGAGTATGTGGTGTCCATGGAGAGGGAGTATGTGGTGTCCATGGAGAGGGAGTATGTGGTGCCCATGGAGAGGGAGTATGTGGTGTCCATGGAGAGGGAGTATGTGGTGCCCATGGAGAGGGAGTACGTGGTGTCCAGGGAGGGGGAGTATGTGGTGTCCATGGAGGGGGAGTACGTGGTGTCCATGGAGAGGGAGTACGTGGTGTCCATGGAGAGGGAGTACGTGGTGTCCTTGGAGAGGGAGTACGTGGTGTCCTTGGAGAGGGAGTACGTGGTGCCCATGGAGTGGGAGTCCGTGGTGTCCATGGAGAGGGAGTACGTGGTGTCCATGGAGTGGGAGTACGTGGTGTCCATGGAGAGGGAGTACGTGGTGTCCATGGAGAGGGAGTACATGGTGCCCATGGAGAGGGAGTACGTGGTGCCCATGGAGAGGGAGTACGTGGTGTCCAGGGAGAGGGAGTACGTGGTGTCCATGGAGAGGGAGTACGTGGTGTCCATGGAGAGGGAGTATGTGGTGCCCATGGAGAGGGAGTACGTGGTGTCCAGGGAGAGGGAGTACGTGGTGCCCATGGAGAGGGAGTACGTGGTGCCCATGGATAGGGAGTATGTGGTGTCCATGGATAGGGAGTACGTGGTGCCCATGGAGAGGGAGTACGTGGTGTCCATGGAGAGGGAGTACGTGGTGCCCATGGAGAGGGAGTACGTGGTGTCCATGGAGAGGGAGTACGTGGTGCCCAGGGAGAGGGAGTACGTGTTGCCCATGGAGAGGGAGTACGTGGTGTCCAGGGAGAGGGAGTACGTGGTGTCCAGGGAGAGGGAGTACGTGGTGCCCATGGAGAGGGAGTACGTGGTGCCCATGGAGAGGGAGTATGTGGTGTCCATGGAGAGGGAGTACGTGGTGTCCATGGAGAGGGAGTACGTGGTGTCCAGGGAGGGGGAGTATGTGGTGTCCATGGAGAGGGAGTATGTGGTGTCCATGGAGAGGGAGTATGTGGTGCCCATGGAGAGGGAGTATGTGGTGTCCATGGAGAGGGAGTATGTGGTGCCCATGGAGAGGGAGTACGTGGTGTCCAGGGAGGGGGAGTATGTGGTGTCCATGGAGGGGGAGTACGTGGTGTCCATGGAGAGGGAGTACGTGGTGTCCTTGGAGAGGGAGTACGTGGTGTCCATGGAGAGGGAGTACGTGGCGTCCATGGAGAGGCAGCACTCGGTGTCCATGGAGAGAGAGTATGTGGTGCCCATGGAGAGGGAGTACGTGGCGTCCATGGAGAGGGAGCACTCGGTGTCCATGGAGAGGGAGTATGTGGTGCCCATGGAGAGGGAGTAAGTGGTGTCTATGCAGAGGGAGTACGTGGTGCCCATGGAGAGGGAGTACGTGGTGCCCATGGAGAGGGAGTATGTGGTGCCCATGGAGAGGGAGTACGTGGCGTCCATGGAGAGGGAGCACTCGGTGTCCATGGAGAGGGAGTACGTGGTGCCCATGGAGAGGGAGTACGTGGTGCCCATTGAGAGGGAGTAAGTGGTGTCCATGGAGAGGGAGTACGTGGCGTCCATGGAGAGGCAGCACTCGGTGTCCATGGAGAGAGAGTATGTGGTGCCCATGGAGAGGGAGTACGTGGCGTCCATGGAGAGGGAGCACTCGGTGTCCATGGAGAGGGAGTATGTGGTGCCCATGGAGAGGGAGTACGTGGTGCCCATGGAGAGGGAGTAAGTGGTGTCCATGGAGAGGGAGTACGTGGTGCCCATGGAGAGGGAGTAAGTGGTGCCCATGGAGAGGGAGTACGTGGTGCCCATGGAGAGGGAGTACGTGGTGCCCATGGAGAGGGAGTACGTGGTGCCCATGGAGAGGGAGTACGTGGTGTCCATGGAGAGGCAGTACGTGGTGTCCATGGAGAGGGAGTACGTGGTGTCCATGGAGAGGGAGTATGTGGTGCCCATGGAGAGGGAGTATGTGGTGTCCCTGGTGCGGAAGTATGTGGTGCCCATGGAGAGGGAGCACTCGGTGTCCATGGAGAGGGAGCACTCGGTGTCCATGGAGAGGGAGTATGTGGTGCCCATGGAGAGGGAGTACGTGGTGCCCATGGCGAGGGAGTACGTGGTGTCCATGGAGAGGGAGTACGTGGTGTCCATGGAGAGGGAGTACGTGGTGCCCCTGGAGAGGGAGTACGTGTTGCCCATGGAGAGGGAGTACGTGGTGTCCATGGAGAGGGAGTATGAGGTGTCCATGGAGAGGGAGCACTCGGTGTCCAGGGAGAGGGAGTACGTGGTGCCCATGGAGAGGGAGTATATGGTGCCCATGGATAGGGAGTACGTGGTGTCCATGGAGAGGGAGCACTCGGTGTTCATGGAGAGGGAGTATGTGGTGCCCATGGAGAGGGAGTATGTGGTGTCCATGGAGAGGGAGTACGTGGTGCCCATGGAGAGGGAGTACGTAGTGCCCATGGAGAGGGAGTACGTGGTGTCCATGGAGAGGGAGTACGTGGTGCCCATGGAGAGGGAGTACGTGGTGCCCATGGAGAGGGAGCACTCGGGGTCCATGGAGAGGGAGCACTCGGGGTCCATGGAGAGGGAGTATGTGGTGTCCATGGAGAGGGAGTATGTGGAGTCCATGGATAGGGAGTAAGTGGTGTCCATGGAGAGGGAGCGTGTGGTGCCCATGGAGAGGGAGTATGTGGTGTCCATGGATAGGGAGTAAGTGGTGTCCATGGAGAGGGAGTATGTGGTGCCCATGGAGAGGGAGCGTGTGGTGTCCATGGAGAGGGAGCACTCGGGGTCCATGGAGAGGGAGCACTCGGGGTCCATGGAGAGGGAGTATGTGGTGTCCATGGATAGGGAGTAAGTGGTGTCCATGGAGAGGGAGTATGTGGAGTCCATGGAGGGGGAGTATGTGGTGTCCATGGAGAGGGAGTATGTGGTGCCCATGGAGAGGGAGTACGTGGTGCCCATGGCGAGGGAGTACGTGGTGTCCATGGAGAGGGAGTACGTGGTGTCCATGGAGAGGGAGTACGTGGTGCCCATGGAGAGGGAGTACGTGGTGTCCATGGAGAGGGAGTATGAGGTGTCCATGGAGAGGGAGCACTCGGTGTCCAGGGAGAGGGAGTACGTGGTGCCCATGGAGAGGGAGTATATGGTGCCCATGGATAGGGAGTACGTGGTGTCCATGGAGAGGGAGCACTCGGTGTTCATGGAGAGGGAGTATGTGGTGCCCATGGAGAGGGAGTATGTGGTGTCCATGGAGAGGGAGTACGTGGTGCCCATGGAGAGGGAGTACGTAGTGCCCATGGAGAGGGAGTACGTGGTGTCCATGGAGAGGGAGTACGTGGTGCCCATGGAGAGGGAGTACGTGGTGCCCATGGAGAGGGAGCACTCGGGGTCCATGGAGAGGGAGCACTCGGGGTCCATGGAGAGGGAGTATGTGGTGTCCATGGATAGGGAGTAAGTGGTGTCCATGGAGAGGGAGTATGTGGAGTCCATGGATAGGGAGTAAGTGGTGTCCATGGAGAGGGAGCGTGTGGTGCCCATGGAGAGGGAGTATGTGGTGTCCATGGATAGGGAGTAAGTGGTGTCCATGGAGAGGGAGTATGTGGTGCCCATGGAGAGGGAGCGTGTGGTGTCCATGGAGAGGGAGTACGTGGTGCCCATGGAGAGGGAGTACGTGGTGTCCATGGAGAGGGAGTACGTGGTGTCCATGGAGAGGGAGTACGTGGTGCCCATGGAGAGGGAGCACTCGGGGTCCATGGAGAGGGAGTACGTGGTGCCCATGGAGAGGGAGTACGTGGTGCCCATGGAGAGGGAGCACTCGGGGTCCATGGAGAGGGAGTATGTGGTGCCCATGGAGAGGTAGTATGTGGTGTCCATGGAGAGGGAGCACTCGGGGTCCATGGAGAGGGAGTATGTGGTGCCCATGAGGAGGGAGTATGTGGTGTCCATGGATAGGGAGTAAGTGGTGTCCATGGAGAGGGAGTACGTGGTGTCCATGGAGAGGGAGTACGTGGTGCCCATGGAGAGGGAGTACGTGGTGCCCATGGAGAGGGAGCACTCGGGGTCCATGGAGAGGGAGTATGTGGTGCCCATGGAGAGGGAGTATGTGGTGTCCATGGAGAGGGAGTATGTGGTGTCCATGGAGAGGGAGCACCTGGGGTCCATGGAGAGGGAGTATGTGGTGTCCATGGAGAGGTAGTATGTGGTGTCCATGGAGAGGTAGTATGTGGTGTCCATGGAGAGGGAGTATGTGGTGTCCATGGAGAGGGAGCACTCGGGGTCCATGGAGAGGGAGTATGTGGTGCCCATGGAGAGGGAGTATGTGGTGTCCATGGATAGGGAGTAAGTGGTGTCCATGGAGAGGGAGTATGTGGTGCCCATGGAGAGGGAGTGTGTGGTGTCCATGGAGAGGGAGTACGTGGTGCCCATGGAGAGGGAGTACGTGGTGCCCATGGAGAGGGAGTACGTGGTGCCCATGGAGAGGGAGTACGTGGTGCCCATGGAGAGGGAGTACGTGGTGCCCATGGAGAGGGAGTATGTGGTGTCCATGGAGAGGGAGTACGTGGTGTCCATGGAGAGGGAGTACGTGGTGCCCATGGAGAGGGAGTACGTGGTGCCCATGGAGAGGGAGCACTCGGGGTCCATGGAGAGGGAGTATGTGGTGCCCATGGAGAGGGAGTATGTGGTGTCCATGGAGAGGGAGTATGTGGTGTCCATGGAGAGGGAGCACCTGGGGTCCATGGAGAGGGAGTATGTGGTGCCCATGGATAGGGAGTATGTGGTGTCCATGGATAGGGAGTATGTGGTGTCCATGGATAGGGAGTACGTGGTGCCCATGGAGAGGGAGTACGTGGTGTCCATGGAGAGGGAGTACGTGGTGCCCATGGAGAGGGAGTACGTGGTGTCCATGGAGAGGGAGTACGTGGTGCCCAGGGAGAGGGAGTACGTGTTGCCCATGGAGAGGGAGTACGTGGTGTCCAGGGAGAGGGAGTACGTGGTGTCCAGGGAGAGGGAGTACGTGGTGCCCATGGAGAGGGAGTACGTGGTGCCCATGGAGAGGGAGTATGTGGTGTCCATGGAGAGGGAGTACGTGGTGTCCATGGAGAGGGAGTACGTGGTGTCCAGGGAGGGGGAGTATGTGGTGTCCATGGAGAGGGAGTAAGTGGTGTCCATGGAGAGGGAGTATGTGGTGCCCATGGAGAGGGAGTATGTGGTGTCCATGGAGAGGGAGTATGTGGTGCCCATGGAGAGGGAGTACGTGGTGTCCAGGGAGGGGGAGTATGTGGTGTCCATGGAGGGGGAGTACGTGGTGTCCATGGAGAGGGAGTACGTGGTGTCCATGGAGAGGGAGTACGTGGTGTCCTTGGAGAGGGAGTACGTGGTGTCCTTGGAGAGGGAGTACGTGGTGCCCATGGAGTGGGAGTCCGTGGTGTCCATGGAGAGGGAGTACGTGGTGTCCATGGAGAGGGAGTACGTGGTGTCCATGGAGAGGGAGTACGTGGTGTCCATGGAGAGGGAGTACATGGTGCCCATGGAGAGGGAGTACGTGGTGCCCATGGAGAGGGAGTACGTGGTGTCCAGGGAGAGGGAGTACGTGGTGTCCATGGAGAGGGAGTACGTGGTGTCCATGGAGAGGGAGTATGTGGTGCCCATGGAGAGGGAGTACGTGGTGTCCAGGGAGAGGGAGTACGTGGTGCCCATGGAGAGGGAGTACGTGGTGCCCATGGATAGGGAGTATGTGGTGTCCATGGATAGGGAGTACGTGGTGCCCATGGAGAGGGAGTACGTGGTGTCCATGGAGAGGGAGTACGTGGTGCCCATGGAGAGGGAGTACGTGGTGTCCATGGAGAGGGAGTACGTGGTGCCCAGGGAGAGGGAGTACGTGTTGCCCATGGAGAGGGAGTACGTGGTGTCCAGGGAGAGGGAGTACGTGGTGTCCAGGGAGAGGGAGTACGTGGTGCCCATGGAGAGGGAGTACGTGGTGCCCATGGAGAGGGAGTATGTGGTGTCCATGGAGAGGGAGTACGTGGTGTCCATGGAGAGGGAGTACGTGGTGTCCAGGGAGGGGGAGTATGTGGTGTCCATGGAGAGGGAGTATGTGGTGTCCATGGAGAGGGAGTATGTGGTGCCCATGGAGAGGGAGTATGTGGTGTCCATGGAGAGGGAGTATGTGGTGCCCATGGAGAGGGAGTACGTGGTGTCCAGGGAGGGGGAGTATGTGGTGTCCATGGAGGGGGAGTACGTGGTGTCCATGGAGAGGGAGTACGTGGTGTCCATGGAGAGGGAGTACGTGGTGTCCTTGGAGAGGGAGTACGTGGTGTCCTTGGAGAGGGAGTACGTGGTGCCCATGGAGTGGGAGTCCGTGGTGTCCATGGAGAGGGAGTACGTGGTGTCCATGGAGAGGGAGTACGTGGTGTCCATGGAGAGGGAGTACATGGTGCCCATGGAGAGGGAGTACGTGGTGCCCATGGAGAGGGAGTACGTGGTGTCCAGGGAGAGGGAGTACGTGGTGTCCATGGAGAGGGAGTACGTGGTGTCCATGGAGAGGGAGTATGTGGTGCCCATGGAGAGGGAGTACGTGGTGTCCAGGGAGAGGGAGTACGTGGTGCCCATGGAGAGGGAGTACGTGGTGCCCATGGAGAGGGAGTATGTGGTGTCCATGGAGAGGGAGTACGTGGTGTCCATGGAGAGGGAGTACGTGGTGTCCAGGGAGGGGGAGTATGTGGTGTCCATGGAGAGGGAATATGTGGTGTCCATGGAGAGGGAGTATGTGGTGCCCATGGAGAGGGAGTATGTGGTGTCCATGGAGAGGGAGTATGTGGTGCCCATGGAGAGGGAGTACGTGGTGTCCAGGGAGGGGGAGTATGTGGTGTCCATGGAGGGGGAGTACGTGGTGTCCATGGAGAGGGAGTACGTGGTGTCCTTGGAGAGGGAGTACGTGGTGTCCTTGGAGAGGGAGTACGTGGTGCCCATGGAGTGGGAGTCCGTGGTGTCCATGGAGAGGGAGTACGTGGTGTCCATGGAGAGGGAGTACGTGGTGTCCATGGAGAGGGAGTACGTGGTGCCCATGGAGAGGGAGTACGTGGTGCCCATGGAGAGGGAGTACGTGGTGTCCATGGAGAGGGAGTACGTGGTGTCCATGGAGAGGGAGTACGTGGTGCCCATGGAGAGGGAGTATGTGGTGTCCAGGGAGAGGGAGTATGTGGTGCCCATGGAGAGGGAGTATGTGGTGTCCATGGAGAGGGAGTATGTGGTGTCCATGGAGAGGGAGTATGTGGTGTCCATGGGGAGGGAGTATGTGGTGTCCAGGGAGAGGGAGTACGTGGTGTCCAGGGAGAGGGAGTACGTGGTGTCCAGGGAGAGGGAGTACGTGGTGCCCATGGAGAGGAAGTACGTGGTGTCCATGGAGAGGGAGTACGTGGTGTCCAGGGAGAGGGAGTATGTGGTGTCCAGGGAGAGGGAGTACGTGGTGTCCAGGGAGAGGGAGTACGTGGTGTCCAGGGAGAGGGAGTACGTGGTGCCCATGGAGAGGGAGTACGTGGTGTCCATGGAGAGGGAGTACGTGGTGTCCAGGGAGAGGGAGTACGTGGTGTCCAGGGAGAGGGAGTACGTGGTGTCCAGGGAGAGGGAGTACGTGGTGTCCAGGGAGAGGGAGTACGTGGTGTCCAGGGAGAGGGAGTACGTGGTGCCCATGGAGAGGGAGTACGTGGTGTCCATGGAGAGGGAGTACGTGGTGTCCAGGGAGAGGGAGTATGTGGTGTCCAGGGAGAGGGAGTATGTGGTGTCCAGGGAAAGGGAGTATGTGGTGTCCACTGGCACAAAGAACTGATGGTCCACAGGACTGAGCTGCATTATCACTACAGGGATGGTATATTAAATTAATTTTGATGCATTTCTGTTCTAAATTCAGTGTAATGCAACTGAAACAATATATTTGAACAAACTGTTAAGTCCTTCATCTTTTAGAATGGTTTGCAGGTTTCGCTTCATTAATATGTAAATCCCAGAACTTCTTTCAGGTCACATTCTCGAGATAACCTAAGGTGTTATGAAAATAAGATGACATCTCAACTCAGACAATGCATTAAAGATTATAGTCTTTGAAGGGTTTGTGATGGAGCGTCACTCTGAAAGCTTTTGCTTCCAAATAAACCTGATGGGACTGTACCTGGTGTTGTGTGATTTTTTTAAACTTTGTCCGCCCCAGTCCAACACCAGCATCACCACATCATAAACTGTTAGTGTTCATTTAAGAAGAGCAGATTGTGGACCAGCAGCCAGAAGGCATTGCAATCATTAGATCTGGACGTAGCATGAACACGAGTTCGGGTTTCAGCAGAAAGTGAATTGGGAAATGGATATAGCTCAATGATGTTACAGAGGGAGATAAAGACGGTGCTGAAAATGTGTTGCTGGAAAAGCGCAGCAGGTCAGGCAGCATACAAGGAGCAGGAGAATCGACGTTTCGGGCATGAGCCCTTCTTCAGGAAAACCTTCAGGATTTCCTGAAGAAGGGCTCATGCCCGAAACGTCGATTCTCCTGCTCCTTGGATGCTGCCTGACCTGCTGCGCTTTTCCAGCAACACATTTTTCAGCTCTGATCTCCAGCATCTGCAGTCCTCACTTTCTCCTAGATAAAGACGGTCTCAGTATTATCTGGAAGATGAAATTTGGAATCTCATCTTGACGATTGAATGGGACACCGAGGTTGTGAACACAAGGGCTTAATCTCAAAGAGAGGGATAGAGACAGGAGCTGGGGAACCTATACATCACATTTCACAGCCTTATAATATTTCAAAGCTCCATATGATCAAACACTCTGGTATAATGGAGTCACCATTGTAACATGATGGTTTTGTGTACAGTGAATTAATAAATTAATAGATGGTTATTAATTTAATAGAATATAGCAGGCCCTTCAGCCCTTGATATTGCACTGACCTGTAAAACTAATCTAAAGCCCATCTAACCTACACTGTTCCATTTTCATTCATATGCCTATCCAACGACCATTTAAAGTTGGCAAGTCTACTACTGTTGTAGGCAGTGTGTTCCACGCCTCTATTACTCTCTGAGTAAAGAAACTACCTCTGACATCTGTCCTGTATCGATCATCCCTCAATTTAAAGCTATGTCCCCTTGTGCTCGCCATCACCATCCAAGGAAAAAAGCTCACACAGCGTGTGCCTTCTTAACAACCCGATCAACCTGGGTGGTGATCTAGGTTGTACAGAACCTGAATATTGCCGATGCATTTGGAACTGATAGAACAGGGAACAATAAAGGATAGGAGCAGGCCCTTCGGCCCACCATGTCTGCACTGACCAGGATTCCCATCTGTCTGCACAAAGTCTATATCTCTCTATTCCCTGCCTGTTCGTGAGTCTGAGATCATTAGTCTGTCCCTATGCCTCTTGAACATTGTTATGTATCTGCTTCTCCCACCTCTCTGGTTATCATGTTCCAGGCACCTGACACTGCCTCATATATCTCCATTATACTGTCCCCCTCTCACCTTAAACCTATGCCCGCCCACAGTATTTGACATTCCCACAATAGGAAAAAAGACTCTTGACGATCCCCGCCTCTCATAATTTTATACACTTCGATCAGGTCCCCCCTCAGCCTCTGACACTCTCGCGAAAACAACCCAAGTTTGTCCAACTTCTCCTTGAGGTGAACGACATAGTGAGCACTTGCACAGAGTGGCTAGGGAAGAACTGTTTCCCCCAACAGAGAGATCAGTGACAGATTTAAGCTGTTTGGCAGAAGGTTTGATGGGGATGTGAGGATAAACCCCTTTCCCTACCCCCCCCCCCCCGCCCCCAAAGTGGTGGGGGTATGGAACTCACTGCCCAGTTTGGTGGTGGAGGCAGAAACCCTCATTGAAAAGGAACCTGGACCTGCTCCTGAAACACTGGGAGCCGCAGGGATCCAGACCGGACAGTGCGGTTAGCATGGACGGATAGTTTATTCAGCTGGCACGGACATGATGGGCTGAATGGCCTCTTTCTGTGCTGGAACTAGTCTATGATTCTATGGGAAAAAGATTTTATACGTTATGCGAAAAGAGTGTTTGGCAATTGTTCCCCTTTACTTTGATACTTTGCTCCAATTGCCGTGACCAGTGCAAGGTGAAAAACTTCAACAAACTGTGTGTTTCTTCAGCGATTCTCAAATAAAAATCTGTTTCAATGCTGTTGGTTGAGGTTTACACATTCACTAGAACCACCAGGGAGGGCTCCCCTGCTGTCCTTCAAAATAACACATGAGTCTGTTTCAGTGCTGGGCCTCTCTTGCCTCTTGACTCTAACACAGTCAGATTCTACACAATAACCTGAGAGGGTAGAGCACCCCGTCAGGCTAACATTTCTTCAGCACGTCAGAACCAGTGACAATGCAACGCTCCCTCGATACTGCGCCATTCCTTCATCACAACCACCTGATGAAGGAGCAGCACTCCAAAAGCCAGTGCTTCCAAATAAATCTGTTGGACGATAACCTGGTGCTGTGTGATTTTTAACTTTGTAAACTCCCATCCAACACCGGTTCCTCCACATCGTTCAAAGCGAGGGAGGGTTGCTCAGTCTCTGACACTCGTGGGCATTGCATGGCCGCGTTAAGCAGACAAAAGTGAAAAGTAAAGGTGATACACTGGTAATAGTACCTGTGCTTTCATGTCGTAGAGTGCGGCACAGTCTGGCGTCAGTTGAATGGCTTCATCCCACCGGCCGATTGCATCCCAGTACCTGTGGCAAAGAGAGAAGTCTCACCTTGATCACCCAGGCTCTGCATAAGAAGAAGGCAGCCTGCACAATCCTGCCTGAGCAACGGTGGAGCTCCCTACATGGTCTGAAATGACAATGATTAGGAAGGGGCTGAAAATGTGTTGCTGGAAAAGCGCAGCAGGTCAGGCAGCATCTAAGGAGCAGGAGAATCGACGTTTCAGGATAAGCCCTTCTTCAGGTTTCCTGATGAAGGGCTCATGCCCGAAACGTCGATTCTCCTGCTCCTTGGATGCTGCCTGACCTGCTGCGCTTTTCCAGCAACACATTTTCAGCTCTGGTCACCAGCATCTGCACTCCTCACTTTCTCTTCCATGATTAGGAAGGGGTCAGGCTGAGTGAGTGAGCAAGCACCCCGAGGCTACACAGAGGCAGACCAGGAATGAAGACTGCTGCTTCCAGACGCAACCATAGTGCCTGCTAATGCTAGATTGCAAACTAATAAAACCAACAGGAAAACTCCGTCTTTACCTGAGGATGGACAGATTGTGGAAACCTACAACTGCAAAGAATCATGAGGCAAAGTGAGGTGAATTTAACAGAAAGCTGAATAAATAGAGGGAGCAGAAAAACTGACAGAGTGAGACAAAGGGTAGGGGAAGTGAAGCATCAAGAACTGCAATGACCAGTTGGGCTGAATGGCCTGTTTCTGTGCTGTTGTACCTGTGTGACTGGTGTACAAATCTTTCCAGCACAGAATACCAAATACAGTAGTGAGGTCCAATTTATAGATGCGCACTTTCCCTCCTTTCCAAACCAGAAGCTTGTAAAAACATAGGACTTGGAAGTACAAACGAATTAGGCAAAGCCAGCCCACTAATGTTTTGATTAGGTTGCAGAGGTCTGATCAGATCGCACTGTACTCAGACTTCAAAAAGATGTTGGATAAAGTGCCACATAACTAACTTGCTGTCAAAGTGGAGGCCCTGGGAATAAGGGAGCCAGCAGCAGCACAGTTTATGAAGCTGGCTGTGACAAAAACAAAGGATACTGATCATCCACTTGCTTTCCATAGGCTCCATCCCAATTCATTATCAGGATTCCTGCTTTTCCTTGATCTATATAATGACCTACATTTTGAAAAGCCGGATACAATTTCACAACTTGTAACAATTATTTTTCTTTCTTATTCATTCATGTATTGTTATTGAGGCCAGCATTTACTGCCCATACCTAACTTCCCTCAAGAAGGTGATGATGAGTTGCCTTCTTGAACTTCTGCAGGCCATGGGTTGTAAGGACACCCACTTTGGTGCTAGGAACGGAGCTGGAAGATTTTGAACCAGTGACAGCTACAAGACAGGATGGTGTGTGGCTTGGAGGGGTGCTAAACAGGCAGGCTGCTTAGCACTGGATGGTTGAGTGTTGTTGGAGCTGCATTTATTCAGGTACACGGGGAGTATTGCATCACACTCCTGACTTGTGCCCTGTAGCTGGTGAGTCAAGAGGGGAGTTACTCGCTACAGAATAACTGGCCTCTGACCTGTTCCTCTTGCCATAGATCTGGGAAGGGGAGTGGCATCATAATGTCACAAACCAGAAGCCCAGAATAATACTGTGGGGACTAATACTCTAACCCCAGCATGGCAGTAGTGGAATTTGAATTAAATTCATAAACTATCTTGAATATTAAGCTTGTTAATGGTGATCCACGAACAAATAAAAATACCATCGAATATCATAAAACTCTCTCTGATTCATCAGCGGTCTGTAGGGAGGGAAATCTGCTGTTCTTACCTGGTCTAGCCTCCACGTGACTCCAGACTCACATCAATGGAGTTGGTTTTTAACTGTCCCCTGAAGTGGCTGAGCAAGAAACTCAGTCCAACAGCAATTTGTGGGTGGCATGGTGGCTCAGTGGTTAGCACTGCTGCCTCACAGCGCCAGGGTCCCGGGTTCGATTCCAGCCTCGGGCGACTGTCTGTGTGGAGTTTGCATGTTCTCCCCGTGTCTGCGTGGGTTTCCTCCCACAGTCCAAAGATGTGCGGGTTAGATGAATTGGCCATGGGGAATTGACCACAGTGTTAGGTGCATTAGTTGGGTAAATATAGGGGAGGGTAAGAGAATGGATTTGGGTGGGTTACTCTTCAGAGCGTCAGTGTGGACTTGTTGGACCAAATGGGTGAAAGTAAGGACTGGAGATCAGAGTCAAGATTAGCATCGTGCTCCTCGGATGCTGCCTGACCTGCCGTGCTTTTCCAACACCGCTCTAATCTTGTTGGGCCAAATGGCCTGTTTCCATACTGTAGGGAATCTAATCTAAATACTGGTCTTGTCAGCAATGCTCACATCCCATGAAAGAAAAAAAATCCCACCTAACAACCTATGGGGTGGCACGGTGGCTCGGTGGTTAGCACTGCTGCCTCACAGTGCCAGGGTCCCAGGTTCAATTCCCGCCTCAGGCGACTGTCTGTGTGGAGTTTGCACGTTCTCCCCGTGTCTGTGTGGGTTTCCTCCGGGTGCTCCGGTTTCCTCCCACAGTCCAAAGATGTGCAGGTCAGGTGGATTAGCCATGCTAAATTGCCCATGGTGTTCGGTGCATTAGTCAGAGGGAAATGGGTCTGGGTGGGTTACTCTTCAGCGGGTCGGTGTGGACTGGTTGGGCCGAAGGGCCTGTTTCCACACTGTAGGGATTCTAATTCTAATCTTCTAACCTAATCAACCAATCGGCAGCCTTTTTTCACGTGGTTTGAAGTGCTGCTTGAAATGTGTCTTCTTGCAAGTGTCCGGATGAGCACAGGGTGAAAAGCTTCAGCATCATGTTTTTTTTTCTGCAATACTCAAGTTCTGTGTGACCAAGTGACATGGAGAGGGTGCAAAGAAGGTTTACCAGGATGCTGCCTGGACTGGAAGGCTTGCCTTATGAAGAAAGGTTGACTAAGATCAGACTTGTCTCTCTGGAGAGAAGGAGGAAGAGAGGAGACCTGATCGAGGTGGACAAGGTAATGAGAGGAATAGATAGAGTCAATAGCCAGAGACTTTTCCCCAGGGCAGGATTGACTAGGACAAGGGGCCATAGTTTTAAGGTGTTAGGAGGAAACTATCGAGGGGATGTCAGAGGTAGGTTCTGTACACAGAGAGTTGTGAATGCATGGAATGCGTTGCCAGCTGTGGTGGTGGAAGCAGAGTCATTGGGGACATTTAAGCGACTGCTGGACATGCACATGGATAGCAGTGAGTTGAGGGGTGTGTAGGTTAAGTTATTATATTTTACGTTAGGATTAAATCTCGGTACAACATAGTGGGCCTAAGATCCTGTTCTGTGCTGTACTTTTCAATGCTCTATGTTCAATGTTATTACTCATAGAATCAGAGAAGCCCTACAGTGTGGAAGCAGGCCATTTGGTACATCGAGTCCATACCAACCCTCCAAAGAGCATCCCACCCAGACCCACCCCACCTAGCCCTGGAACCCTGCATTTCCCATGGCTAACCCACCTAGACTGCACATCCCTATGGGGCAACTTAGCTTGGAGGAAGGAGGACTGCAGGTGCTGGAGATCAGAGTCACAAAACGTGGCTGGAAAAGTACAGCAGGTCAGGCAGCATCTGAGGAGCAGGAGAGTCGACATTTCGGGCATGAAAGGGTTATGCCTGAAACATTGACTCTCCTGCTGCTCGGATGCTGCCTGACCTGCTGTGCTTTTCCAGCACCACACTTTTTAACAGCAATTTAGCACGACTAATCCATCTAACCCGCACATCTTTGGACTTGACCTTATTCATTCACCAGATGTGGGTACATTCTGCAAAAACTCACCCATAGCAGAAGATATAATATGGACAGTACTGGGCCTATTTGACAAAGGAATATTTAATTTTTCTCTATTTAGTTTGGAAGCTCTGTTGACTCATTTGTACTATGTCACTGTGTCAGTAAACAAACAAATATATATCATAAACTGTTTAAGAGTAAAACTAATTAACTATGAGCCAGCTGGCCCAGTGGATAAGCTGAGGGGTCTGAGTAACCTTCATGTACTGTAAATAAAAAGAACCGGAATTGCGTGATAACGTAGACACAGGCGATAGCAAACTGTGGGTTCCGGATTTGCACCATCAGTCTGCGAGGCAGATGTACAAAATTAATGTCCCTTCATCAGCCGCTGACAAATTCGTTAATAATAACTGGTCACTAGCTCAACACGTTATCAGTAACTGACTTCAGTAACCCAGACAAAGAGGGGGTGGGATGGGGAATGAAGACGGGGTGAATTTGACGGAGGGGTACTCTTGAATTTGACACCCGCTGTAAAGTGCGTGTGGGATGATGGTGAGAATGTGATTAGACTTTCCCATGTTTTCACCCATGATGAGATAACCCTTGGCATGCAGGCTTTGGAGAAGGACTTGGTGGGGTAGTAGAGATCAGACTGAACCTGGGGATCTCCACCTCAGGAAGAATCAGCCACTCAGGAACGGGAAGCTCGGAATAGCTCCAAACGGGAAACAATGGCAATGCTTCACAGCCAACGTACTGAGCAATCCCCTGTTACACACCCCGAACTGGGGAACAGAATGTGAGAGATCGATACTGGGTCAGAATACAACAGCCAGTTCTGTCTGTCACCATCTAACTGGTGTAGTCTCCATAGCAACACCTCTACCAATCAAAGCCCATTTGCCAACTAATCATCACCTACTTCTCAGACAGTGCAGTTCTCCCTTTAGCTTGAGATTCTTGTGGACATCCTGATCAGTGTCAGATGAAAAGCCTTGACAAAATTTGCCTTTTTTTCAGCAATATTTAACTTTGCGTTGTCTGTAAACTTGGATGTACAAATCTACATTCCTTTTTTATAGTAAATTAAGAAAAATGAGGCCCCAAAATAACACCCCTGGGAAAATACCACTTGCCACAAACTGCCAATCAGAAGTCCCTTCGTTTGCTGCTCTCCTCCACCTCCACCTAACGGTACAATTCTGAGACTTTTGTGTTTTGGGACCGCACCGTTAAATTCAAAGTAAAATGACAACAGTCGGTTGAGTTCCTCTGAACTCTTCGAGGAGAAAGTGAGGACTGCAGATGCTGGAGATCAGAGCTGAAAATGTGTTGCTGGAAAAGCGCAGCAGGTCAGGCAGCATCCAAGGAGCAGGAGAGTCGACGTTTCGGGCATGAGCCCTTCTTCAGGAATGGCTTATTTACCCTCCTGAAGAAGGGCTTATGCCCGAAACGTCGAATTTACTGTTCCTAGGATGCTGCCTGACCTGCTGCGCTCTTGCTCTGAAGTCTGCCAGGCAGTAAGGCAGGAGGGTATGATGGCTAGGCATCAAAGAAGACTTGGATTGTTTAATTGGGAAATAGGTGCAAAGTGTTTGTATGGAGACACATACAATAGATCCTTGTGTAACACTGGACAGGGG
The DNA here is from genome assembly GCF_020745735.1 of Hemiscyllium ocellatum. NCBI lineage: Eukaryota > Metazoa > Chordata > Chondrichthyes > Orectolobiformes > Hemiscylliidae > Hemiscyllium > Hemiscyllium ocellatum. The sequence continues at coordinate 5,049,157 of NC_083402.1, forward strand.
GAATCCTCAAAGCCAGTGCAAAGTGTTGAGGAAAATGTCAGCTTGTGAACATATATGGGTCAGCTCATTTGGCTGGACGTGGATATAGAAAGATGGCTACAACATCGGTTCAATTCCCGTACAGACTGAAGTACCTTGAAGGACTCTCCTTCTCAACTTCTCCCCTTACTTGGGGCGTGGTGACCCTTAGGTTAAACTACCGCCAATCAGCTTTTTGGTCTTACGGGACAATAGTGACTTCACCTTTTGGAAGAGGAGGAGCCAGTGGAACAGATCGTAAGGGCGCTGAGAGCCCAAAGTCAAATGGGTTGCTAAAATGGTGGCGGGAAGGCTGAAATGGGAAAATAAACACTGTAAAAAGGAGAAAATGGTCAGCTCACTGACACACATCAAACTCCCTCCACAGACACGGCCAGACTTTTAAAATACTGTGCTCAACTCTGGTCCCCCGGCTGTAGGAAAGATGTTATTACACCTGAAAGGGTTCAGAAAAAATTTACAAGGATGTTGACAGATTTTAGGGTTATCTGTAAGAATAATAGGGCAGTTCATTCCACATAAGAACCATCTCTGTCCTTTTTAAATCTTTCTCCTCTCACCTTAAAATTATGCCTGCTAGTTTTGAACTCCCTCACTTGAGAGAAAAGACATTGGTTATGCACCTTATCTATACCCCTCATGATTTAATAAACCCCTATAAGGTCACCCGTCACCCTCCTACGCTCCAAGGGAAAACGTCCCACCCTTTCCAGTCTCTCCCTATAGCTCAAACCCTCCAGTCCCAGAAACAACCTGGTAAATCTTTTCTGAACCCTTTCCACTTTAATACTCTCCTTCCTATAGCAGGGCGATCAGATCTGCAAACATGACCACAAAGATGGCCTCAGCAATGTCCTGTACAGCTGCAACGTGACATCCCAACTCCAATACTCAGTGCTCTGACCAATGAGGTCATGCATGCTGAATGTCTGCTTCAAGGAACTATGTACACGAACCCTTGATCTCTCTGGGCAGACAACACTGCCCGGGACCATTAACTGATCATAAAATCTAATACTAAATGTTTGTCTGCATTTATCTAAATTAAACTCCATCTGCCATTCTTCAGCCCATTGACCCAGCTGATCAAGATCCTGTCGTATTGTTAGATAAACCTTTTGTCCTGCCCACTATACCACCAATTTTGGTGTCATCCACAAACATACTAACCATACTTTCCATATTCTCATCCAAATCATTTCTATAAAAGACAAGCAACAGTGGGCCCAGCACCGATCCCAGTGGCACAACACTGGTCACAGGCCTCCAGTCCCAAAAACAACCCTCTATGCCCAGCCTCACTCCCTCCTACCCTTGAGCCGATTTTGTCTCCAATTGGCTAATTCTCCCTGGATTCCATGCGAACTACAATATAGACTCCTGTCAAAGGCCGTGCTATAGTCCATGTTGACAATGTCTACAGTTCTGCCCTCCTCTACCTTCTTGGTCACATCCTCAAAACACTCGTAAGGTTGAGATAGATAGATTCTTGATCGATGGGGAATCAAACGTTATGGGGAAAGGCCAGGAAGGTGTATGCGAGGAATGCCAGATCAGCTACGATTCTTTTGTACAGCAGAACAAGCTCGAGGGGCTGAATAGTTTACTGCTGTTCCTATTTCTTCTGGTCTTATGCATTAAAGACATTTTAAAAGATAGAAAGACATCATTCCACTTTATGGTTTTAAGCAGATGTTACCTGCAAAATATTACTGTTTAACTAGTGTTTTCAGTCATTCACTACAGTAAACATGTGACTATAACAGCCATTCAGCCCATCAAGCCTGCCCACCATTGTAACTCATAGCTGATCATCTCCTTGCGCTGTCTCCATATCCCTCCAGAAACCTGTGGATTCTCTATTCATCCTCATCTCAGTCCAAGATGGCCTCTCCCTTCCCATGGAATGAGAATCAACAGCCAAGGAAAACATCTTATCCATTTCCACCCTGTCACAAACTATAAGAAGTTTATAAGAAGTTTCGCTGAGATCAACTCTCATTCTTCGAAGCTCTACCTCAGATCTGAATCCCACGCACTGGTGGAAGAGGAGAAAGGCAACACACTTACTGTTCTGGACGATAGTTATCCCTAAGGGTACATCAATAAGAAAGGTTAAATGGCTTATTAACTGTCTACACAATCCAGAATTTATTTTTGTTAATCAGATTGATGGAGTTACTGTATACAACTCCATTTAATCACTGGCAATAGGAGCAGGAGGAGGCCATTCGGCCCCTCAAGCCTGCTCTGCCATTCAACAAGATCATGACTGCTCTGCCCCAAGCCTCGACTCCTCTTTCAACACCCTGATATTTCAAAATTCCATCCACCTCCTCTGTAAATGCTCTCCATTATCTTGCCTCCACACCTCTCTGGGATAGAGAATGAGAGACGTTCACTGCGGTCGGGGGAAAGAAGTTCCTTTGCCTCGCAATTTTAAATGAGTGACTCATTCATTGTGTAACTGGTCCAAGAGTCCCCTACCGGTAGAAGCATCCTCTCAGCATCTACCTTCAGAATTTTGTATGTTTCAATAAGATCATCCTTACCCTTCTAAACTCTAATGAATAAAGACCTAACCCTAATAAACTAACCAATTAATTCCAGGAATCAGCATTGTTAATCTCTTTCAAACTCCCACCAATGCTTTCCTTAAATACCAGAACCAAAATGGTACACACGACTCCAGATGCAGCGTCATCATCACCCTGCACACTTGTGACTTTGCTGTTTTTAAACTCCAACCCTAAACAACAAAGGTTAAGCTTCCGTTTCCTTTCCTAACGATGTGCTTTACCTGTTTGCTAGCGTTTTGTGTCTCACAACCACACCCAGCTCCCTCTGTGCTCACTGCTTTGCAGTTTCTCTACATTTAAACAATAGACTGCCTTTCGATTCTTCCGACCAAAGTGCATGACTTTCCTACACTCAACTCCATCTCCCACTCAACCTATCAGAGTCCTCATGTCCCCAACACAACATGCCCTCCCACTTATCACCAGATAATCTGGACACATTACACACTGTCTCCTGCTCCAAGTGATTATACAGATGGCAAACAATTGAGGCTATAAGGACTTGAAACACTTCGCTAGTTATATCTGTCCAACCTAAAATAAAGACCCATTTATCCTGCTTCACTGACTTCTGCATGTTAATTAATCCATGCTAATACATTACCCTCAGTACAGTGAGATCCTCCCATTTTGTGCAATAATCTTTTACGTGGCAAGTTATTAATTGCCTACTGGAAATCCCAGTACATCGCATCTACCTGTTTCCCTTTAGCAACTCTGCATGTTATACTCCTCTAAGAAATCTAGCCAATTTGTTGAACATGATTTCCCTACCACTAAACCCTGTTGCCTGTTTGATTGTATAAAGCTTTTCTAAATGCCCTCCTCTTTCTTTCTTCACAATGGACTCTAGTATTTTCCCAATGACAACAGTAGGCTAACTGGCCTATAGTTCCCTGTTTTCTGTTGACCTCCCTTCTTGAACAGAGTGTCACATTAGCAATTTTCCAATCTGCTGGAACTTTCCCAAACTACAGTCAGTTCTGGAATATATCTCTACTATCGCATTGGTCACTTCCTCGAAATTCACACGGACCTCATTAAAGGGTCTCGTGTGGGACACGGGTTAGGAAGTTAAGAGCCCATGGGATTTAGGACAATTTGATAAATTGGATCCAAAACTTCCTTTGTGGAAGGAAGCAGAGGGTGATGGTCGAAGAGTGCTTTTGTGACTGGAAGCTGCCTGTGTTCAGTGGCGTACCACAGGTCTCAGGGTGAGCTCCCTTGCTGTCTATGTTGTGTACATTAATGACAGTAAGTTCGCAGATCACATGAACATTAGCCTGGGAGAAAGCCTTAGACTGCAGGCGGATACAGACGGGCTGGTCCAATGGGCTGAACAATAGCAAATGGAATTTAATCCTGAAAAGTCTCAGGTGATCATTTTGAAAACACTGAGGCAAGGCAGAACTTGAATGATAGAATTCTAGTGAGTGCAGATGATCAGAGGGACCTTGGTGTGCATGGCCCTAGGCAGCAGGACAGGATGAATCAAAAACTAATCAAGAGAAAAATAATTTATTAGAACAGTTGGAGATTTAATAATCAGTGAGGAAATGGTGGGCAGTTAAAGAGTTTTTATAGCACAGTAAAAGACCTGACTGTATAAAACCACTGGATGCAGGCCATCAGGGCCACGGCACCTTGTCTACCTTCTGCCCTACTAGTTTGTCAAATATTTTGTCCCTTGTGATACAGACTGTTAAAAGACCTTTCCTCCCATTACTCAGCTGCTATCATTGTGATATGAACAGTGTCCTCCTCTGTAGACTGAAGCAAAATGCTGGTTTAAACTATGTGCCATTTCCCTGTTCCCCATTGTTAATTCATCAGCTGTATCTTACAGAGCTCCCAGACTTACGGTTTGTATTGTATAACCTGGAGAAGCTCTTGCAGTTTGTTTTTATATTTCTTGCCAATTTTCTTCCATAATCACATTTTTTTCCTTTTTATTAGTTGTTCAGCAATCTGTCAGTGGTTCCTAACAGTTCCTAAGCTCCTGTCCTACCAGTAGTTTTCACCTCGCTGTGGGCTTTAATTCCTGACTGGATACTCTCCTTGACTGCCTTTACCATCCACGGGGTGCTCCATGTTTATCATCAAATGCTTCTTTTTGACCAGAATAAAGTTTTGCTGAGCGCTATGCAACCTTCACCTGTTAATGACCACAATCCAACAACCTTTCATTCACTCAAACTAACGTAGCTTCCGACACAGGATGGATATAAAGGGGGTCAAATAAATGCAGGCTTTCCTCATCTAACAGATCACCATCTGACTCGCATTTGTTTGATCTTTCTTCAATCACCTCAGTCTTTCTTGTCGCTGTCTCTGCTTTGAACTGCTGCTGCCTTTTGGGAAACATCGTCATGAAATTTAAACAAAGAATCATGATTGAGGCATGCTGAGAATTAGCAACAAGGAGCAGTTTATCCCCTGGATAGTTCCAAACTGAGTCCTAAAATCTGATTCAAATAAACTGTATGTTTGTCTTGGATGTTCTTGTGAAACAGTTGCATGTCTTTCAGCCCGCCTTGTGCCCTGGGAACCAGGGAAATATCTTACCTGCAATGCCCTTGTCTTTTCCTTTGACTATTTTCCACCCCCTGACTCTTCAAAACTCAAGAGAACTCTGGCACAATCTCTCCAAATCTGACCACAGCAGATGTTGAAAGTTACATTAAATTTGAAAAATCTGCAAGAAACCGTTAGCCCAACTGCAGATTGTTGGAGTAAACCCCAAATGATTCATGAATGTCCTTTAAGGAAGAAGACTTGCCAGCTTGATCTCCTCTGGCCTCCACGTGACTCCAGACCCACCGCCAACACGACCGATTCTGAAAACCTCTCTGAAACAGCCAAGAGACACACTCAGTTCAAGGGCGATGAGGGATAAATGATAAATGTTGGCAATGGTATGAACTAAGTAAAAAGGTAAACTAAGGTGGGGAAATTACCCACTGCACACAGACAGTGATGGAATGGGAGCCAGCCAAGCCATGGGGGTGAGCTGTGTTAGTGATCACACTCAGGGCAGTAACAAAGGGGGACCACTGTTGGTGTGAGCCAGCCATGTATATCACAGTCACAATGACAACACCCTCACGCGGGAGTAACACTCAGACACAATGAATGGCCCCAGCAGGGTAATATTTACAGACAGTTACCTAACTGCATAGACAAGTCAGCCGAGAGGGGAAGCTAAGCAAAGCCACCGTGTGAAAGATCTAATGAACACAGCGTGCCATGAGAACCATCCACCACATTCCTATAACACAGCTGGGTTTGATAACTCAGAGGTTCCCAAAACCTCTTTGCCCAAGGATTCTCTGCCAAAGTTACCAGAGACCGTCGGGCAATCTCCTAACACCACCACAACCAAACCACACTCCAAGTCCATACTCTATCCCCTGCTTACCACCCAACACTCTCACGTCACCTTCCGCTCCCCCCTCCCCACCGTACCCTGCCCACAGTCTCACATCACCCTCCCAGAAACCTCACAGTTACACGTCACCCCCAGTCCCCTCACAGTCTCAAATCACCCCCTCCATACCTGCCCACAGTCTCATGTCACCCCACCCCGTACACCCCCAACAGTCACACATCACCTCCCCCTGTGTATCCCGGTGTCTCCCTCTCCCTGTGTATCCCGGTGTTCCCCTCCCCCTGTGTATCCCGGTGTCTCCCTCTCCCTGTGTATCCCGGTGTCCCCCTCCCCCTGTGTATCCTGGTCTCCCCCTCCCCCTGTGTATCCCGATGTCCCCCTCCCCCTGTGTGTCCCGGTGTCTCCCTCCCCCTGTGTATCCCGGTGTCTCCCTCTCCCTGTGTATCCCGGTGTCCCCATCCCCCTGTGTATCCTGGTCTCCCCCTCCCCCTGTGTATCCCGATGTCCCCCTCCCCCTGTGTGTCCCGGTGTCTCCCTCCCCCTGTGTATCCCGGTGTCTCCCTCCCCTTGTGTATCCCGGTGTTCCCCTCCCCCTGTGTATCCCGGTGTCTCCCTCCCCCTGTGTATCCCAGTGTCCCCCTCCCCCTGTGTATCCCGGTGTTCCCCTCCCCCTGTGTGTCCCGGTATCCCCCTCCCCCTGTATATCCCGGTATCCCCCTCCCCACTGTGTATCCCGGTATCCCTGCCGATAGGGCTGCCCTGAGGAATGTCCCGGATTTGCCAAGATGCAGCAGGAAACAAGCTGCAGTGCTGGAACTCCTTGTCCTAGCTAGTGGGCCAGCTGGCACTCTCCGGGGTATTGTCACATCAGGGTTTTCGGGAAAGTCTCTTGTGCTGCGGTCTGACAGTGTGTTTTCACTTAGCAAAGGGAATTCTCTGACGGTTGAGACTGTCATGGGTTTGCAGAGCGAGCTGTGTTTTTCTGCACGGTAATGGAGATCAAGGAGCCTGGGTACCTGTGCCTTGCCAAAAGCAGTAACTAACAGGGCAGGCTCTTGGCCAGTGAGGAGTGCAAGGTACTACCTGAGGCCACAGAGTGTTGAAGGGGAATGGCCCAACATCGTGGGCTGAAGGGCCTGTTCTATGCTGTACTGTTCTATGCTCTGCTTGGTCACCAACAATCTCTGCTGAAAATGTGTTGCTGGAAAAGCGCAGCAGGTCAGGCAGCATCCAAGGAACAGAAATTTCCTGTTCCTTGGATGCTGCCTGACCTGCTGCGCTTTTCCAGCAACACATTTTCAGCTCTGATACTCCAGCATCTGCACTCCTCACTTTCTCCACCAACAATCTCCGCTGAGAAAGGGCTTCACTCCCAAACTCCAGCCTCCCATTCTCAAGGCCCAGAGCCATTTTACTCAGTGAACACAGACAGATGGGAGTGATGTAGTGGAGTGTTACTGGAGTTACAATCCAGAGACCCAGCCCTGGTGGGCCGAGGACTTGGGTTAAAATCCTACCACACCAGAGGAAAATAAACCAAAAACAACACATGGACAAGGAAGTGCTGGCCCTCCATTTTGAAGGTTACAAGCTGCGTTAGATCCGTCTGCCTCAATCTCCAGGTTTACCGGCTTCTCCTCCCGAAACAAGCAGTGGGTGGGAATTCAATTTGATGAATAAATCTGGAATTGAAGCTTGAAGCTTGGCTCAGTAATGACCATGAATCACACAGACACAGAAACAGGAGTAGGCCATTCAGCCCTTTGAGTCTGCTACACCGTTCTATATGATCAGGGCTGATCATCCAAATCAGTCCCCTAATCCCCACTGCTCCCTTTCTCCTTTCAATCTCTTGAGTCCCAAGAACTATGTCAAACTTAGGGACAAGTGAAACTATAAGTGATTGCTGTAAAAACCAATCACCTACCTGGGCTGACTAATGCCCTTTAGGGAGGGAGATCTTGTGTCCTTGCCTGGACTGGTCTACATGGGACTGCGGATACACAGTCATGTTAAGTCTGTAAGTTAGCTCACTGAGCTGGAAGGTTTGTTTTCAGACGTTTCATCACCAAACTAGGTAAGACCATCAATGTGAGTCTCTGGGGATGGGCTGGTATTCGTGATCCTGCTCTCTACTTATAGGTCTTGCTTTAGAACATAGAACATAGTGAAGTACAGCACAGAACAGGCCATTCGGCTCACAATGTTGTGCCGAGGATTATTCTTAATCTAAAGTAAAGTAACCTAACCTACACACCCCTCAACTCACTGCATGTCCAGCAGTCGCTTAAATGTCCCCAATGACTCTGCCTCCACCACCACAGCTGGCAACACATTCCATACATTCACAACTCTCTGTGTACAGAACCTACCTCTGACGTCTCCTTTATACCTTCCTCCTAATATCTTAAAATAATGACCCCTCGTGCCAGTCAATCCTGCCCTGGGGAAAAGTCTCTGGCTGTTGACTCTATCTATTCCTCTCATTATTTTGTACACCTCGATCAGGTCTCCTCTCTTCCTCCTCCTCTCCAGAGAGACAAGTCTGATCTAAGTCAACCTTTCTTCATAAGGCAAGCCCTCCAGTCCAGGCAGCATCCTGGTAAACCTTCTTTGCGCCCTCTCCAAAGCCTCTGTATCTTTCCTATAGTAGGGCAACCAGAACTGGACACAATATTCCAAGTGTGGTCTCACCAGGGACTTGTAGAGCTGCAGCAAAACCTCGCGGCTCTAAAACTCGATCCCCCTGTTAATGAAAGCCAAAACACCATATGCTTTCTTAACAGCCCTATCCACTTGGGTGGCAACTTTGAAGGATCTATGTACTTGAACACCCAGATCCCTCTGTTCCTCCACACTGCCAAGAATCCTGTCTTTAATCCTATATTCACCATTCAAGTTTGACCTTCCAAAATGCATCACTTTGCATTTATCCAGGTTGAACTCCATCTGCCATTTCTCAGCCCAGCTCTGCATCCTGTCTATGTTGCGCTGCAGCCTGCAGTAGCCCTCTATACTATCGACAACACCTCCAACCATCGTGTCATCTGCAAATTTACTAACCCACCCCTCAACCTCCTCATCCAAGTCATTTATAAAAACTACAAAGAGCAGACGCCCAATAAGAGAACCCAGCAGGACTCCACTCACCACTGACCTCCAGGCAGAATACTTCACATCAACAACCACTCTCTGCCCTCTGTGAGCCAGCCAATTCTGAATCCAGATAGTCAAAGCTCCCTGTATCCCATACCTGCTGAAGTTATAAATGAGCCTACCATGGGGAACCTTATCAAATGCCTTGCTGAAGTCCATATATACCACATCCACTACCCAACCTCCATCAACCTGTCTCATCACCTCCTCAAAGAACTCAATATGATTTGTGAGGTATGACCTATCCCTCCCAAAGCCATGCTGACTGCCTTTAATCACACTATGCTTTTCCAAATAGTCATAAATCCTAACCTTCAGAATTCTTTCCAAAACCTTGCTGACCAAAGACGTAAGACTGACTGGTCTGTAATTGCCAGGGATTTCCCTATTCCCTTCTTGAAAAGAGGAACAACATTCGCCTTGTTCCAATCCCCCGGTACGACTCCCGTGGAGAGTGAGGAGGCAAACATCCTTGCCAGCGGCTTAGCAACCTCCTTTCTCGCTTCCCAGAGCAGCCTAGGATAAATCTGGTCTGGCCCTGGGGACTTATCAATCTTAATGTTTTCCAAAATTTCTAGCACATCAACTTCCTCAATCTCAATCTGTTCAAGACTGTATCCCAGCTCCTCAAAGTTTTCATTTATAACAAGTTCCCTTTCCTTAGTGAAAACCGAAGCAAAAAACTCATTTCGGGCTTCCCCTATCTGCTCAGACTCCACACACAACTTCCCTACACTATCCCTGACCGGCCCTACCTTCTCCCTGATCATTCTTTTATTCCTCACGTATGAGTAAAACACCTTTGGGTTCTCCCTAATCCTTCCTGCCAAGCCTTTCTCGTGCCCCCTCCTGGCTCTCCTCAGTCCATTTCTGAGCTCGTTTCTAACAAGACTGTAATCCTCTAAAGCTGTACTAGATTCTTGCTTCCTCCACCTTACGTAAGTTGCCTTCTTCCTTTTGATGGGAAGCTCCTCTGTTCTCGTCATCCAAGGTTCCTTAATCTTACCCCTTCTTACCTGTCTCAGAGGAACACATTTGTGCATCACTCGCAACAACTGCTCCTTAAACAGTCTCCACATGTCTGCTGTGTCCTTTCTGTGGAACAATTGCTCCCTGTCTGTACTTCCCAACTCCTGCCTGATCGCCTCATAATTTCCTTTTCCCCAACTAAATACCATCCCTCAGTAACTGCTCCTTTCCCTCTCTATGGCTGTGGTAAATGTGAGACTGTTGTGGTCACTGTCACCAAAGTGCTCTCCCACCACGAGATACGGCACCTGTCCTGATTCGTTGCTGAACACCAAATCCAAAATGGCCTCTCCCCTTGCCGGTCTGTCTCCATACTGAGTAAGGAAACCCTCCTGAACACACCTGACAAAAATGGCTCCATCCAAACCATCTGCATTAGGAGGTTCCAGTCAATATTGGGAAAGTTGAAATCACCCAGAACAACAACCCTGCTACATCTGCATTTTCCCAAATCTGCCAGCCTATGAGATCTTCAATCTCCCTACTGCTATTAGGGGTCTGTAGAAAACCCCCAATGTGGTGGCTGCTCCCTTGCTGTTCCTAACCCCCACCCATACTGACTCAGTAGACAAACCTTCCTCAACAACCTTCGATTCTGTCGCTGTGATGCACTCTCTGATTAACAATGCTACACCCCCTTCTCTTTCTCCCCCCTCTCTGTTCTTTTTAAACGTTCCAAACCCTGGAACATCTCGCAATCATTCCTGCCCCTGTGAAACCCACGTCTCCGTTATGGTCATAACATCATGGTCCCAAGGTACTGATCCATGCTCTAAGTCCATCACTCTTATTTCAGACACTCCTTGTGTTAAAGCAGACACACTTTAACCAATCCCTTTGTTACATCGCAGGAGAAACCTTCCTGATAGATTCGCTACATCCTGTCACTGCCCCATCTCCAACTGACCCCCTCTCAGACATGTGGCTCTAATTCCCACCACCCCCCCCCCCCCGCCAAATTAGTTTAAACCCTCCTGAACCACCCGAGCAAATCTCCCACCCAGGAATTTGTGCCCCTCCAGTTCAGGTGCAACCCGTCTTTCATGTACAGGCCCCACCTTCCCCAGAAGGTATCCCAATGGTCTGGGTATCTGAAGCCCTCCCTCCTGCACCAGCCTTGCAGCCACATGTTAAGCTGCACTCGCTGCCTGTTCCTCACCTCACTATCTCGTGGCACCGGTAGCAAACCTGAGATCACTACTCAACTCGTCCTGCTCTTCAGCTTCCAACCTCACTCTCTGCACTCACTTTTCAGATCCTTAATCCCTTTCCTGGCTATATCATTGGTGCCAATATGTACCACGATTTCTGGCTGTTCCCCCTCCCCCTTCGGAATCTTGTAAACCCGATCGGCGACTTCATGGACCCTGGAACCAGGGAGGCAACATACCCTCCGGGAGTCCTGTTCCTAACCACAAAATCTCCTGTCAATCCATCAAACTATTGAGTCCTCTACCACTAGCACTTTTCTATTTTCCCCCCATTCCCCTCTGAGCCTCAATGCCAGGCTCAGTGCCAGAGATCTGACAGCTATGGCTTTCCCCTGGTAGGCTGTCCCCACCAGCAGGATCCAAAATGGGGTACTTATTGCTGAGGGGAACGGCCACAGGGGATCCCTGCCCTATCTGTTGGTTCCCTTTCCTCCCCCTGACTGTAACCCAGCTGTCCTTATCCTGTGTCTGAGGAGTGACCACCTCCCTGCACGTCCTCTCAATTTCCCCCTCACCCTCCCGGACGATGCACAGTTCATCCAGCTCCAGCTCCAGTTCTCTAAGTCGATTTTTGAGGAGCTGGGGTTGGGTGCACGTCCCACAGATGTGGTCGATAGAGATGTGTCGTGTCTCTCACCTGCCACATTCTGCAGGAGGAACATGCAACTGCCCTAACATCCATACCCCGCTAATCTGAAAGCCCACACGGGGCTAAACAAGGAAGAGAAGAAAGAAAAATGAGAAAACCTGAAAACTTACCGAGTTTACAGACTCTTAGTCAGGTTAGAGGTGGTGGGTGGGTGTCGGGTCTAGGGTTTAGAACTCTCCCACTTAAAAAACAATCACTTACCCTTCCAGACAGCCCTCGTGTCTCTCCGCCCTCTGTAAAAAGGGTTCTTAAGATTGATGATGTTACTTTCAGTTTTTTTTCCATAGGGAAGGTAGGTAGGATCTAAATTGATTCAGATTGTGTTTACTGAGTGTCTGTTTTTCTTGAAAACCTTGTATAGATACTTTTCTTCTGCTTTTTCTAGTTCTTGGGTGCTGCAGTGTGATGTAGCTTGTTGAAATAATATCTTGGTGCAGCTCTGTTTGTGGGTGTTGGGATGATTGCTTCTGAAATTAAGTATTTGGTCTGTGCTTGTTGTTTTTCTGTAGACGCTGGTTTGAAGCTCTCCTTTAACTGAATGTTCAACTGTCATGCCTAGGAATGGGAGTCTGTTCTCGTTCTCCTCTTTTGTAAATTTTATGCCTATCAGGATATTGTTGATGGTGTTCCGTTTTGTGATGACAAAGGTGTCATCTACATAGTGGACCCAAAGTTTGGGTTGGATAGATGGGAGGGCAGCTTGTTCAAGTCTCTGCATTACTGCTTTCACTTTGAGCCCTGATATTGGTGATCCCATAGGTGTTCTATTGACTTATTTGTAGGTTTTGTTATTGACTTAAACACTTACTTTATTTTGTTATTCACTTAAACGGCGATTAACAAACCATTAAACACAATCCATCGATTCCTCAGAAACAAACCCAAACAAGCAGACACAACGCAACCGAAAACTAGACCCATGTTACCTTACATCAAAGACATATCAGAAATGACTTCCAGACTAGTCAGACCCCTTGGCATTATGGTAGCCCAGAAACCTACCAACACACTTCAACGGCGACTAATGAAACTAAAGGAACCATTACATAATACCAGCAAATCTAACGTCATTTACAAGATACCATGCAAGACTGTAAAACAACACCACATTGGACAAACTAGCAGGAAACCTGCCACCAGGATACATGAACACCAACTGGCCACCAAAAGACACGACCCACTCTCACTAGTTTCCATACAAACAGACAAAGAATGACACCTCTTTGACTGGGACAATACACATCATCTTAGGACAGGCAAAACAAAGACACGCACAAGAATTCTTAAAGGCATGGCATTCTAACCAGAACTTCATCAATAACCACATTGATTTAGATCCTATCTGCCTTCCCTGGGAAAAAAGAACCAGAAATGACATCACCCACCTTAAGAAACCAAGCCCTACAATCAGAGAGGCAGGATATACCACCAGCACTCCACCGGAGATTCTCACTGATGATGTTACCTAGTCACGGTGACAAAACATCTGGAAACAAACCTTCACGCTCAGCGAGCTAACTTACATATTTATCATCAACCCGAGCTACAAATCTGCTCAAAGCTCATTAGCACAGTAATGTGAGGTAAAAACCATGACTGCAGATGCTGGAAACCAGATTCTGGATCAGTGGTGCTGGAAGAGCACAGCAGTTCAGGCAGCATCCAAAGTGCAGCGAAATCGACATTTCGGGCAAAAGCCCTTCATCAGGAAATGAAGGGCTTTTGCCCGAAACGATTTCGCTGCTCGTTGGATGCTGCCTGAACTGCTGTGCTCTTCCAGCACTAATCCAGAAGCACAGTAATGTGGCTGACTCTGAGCTAGCCCCTGAAATAGCCAAGTGAGACACATTCAGTTCAAGGGTAGCTAGGGATGGGAACAATAATAGGTTGCTTCTCAGAGTGGTTTTGTCTTTGTGAGGTACTGAATGGTACAGATCCGTGTGAAATCTTGATGCTGTGAATCCACAGTTTGCTCCAGTCAGGATTTCCAGTTTATGATTCATCAAAAGAAAAACACTCACCGCAGGATTTAAAAATACAGCAGCCCCTGAGAATCTGAACAAGACCAATCAGACACAAGGGAAACAAGCAAACTCTGCGTGCTGCCTGTTGTCACAGTACTTCCACTCTCTGTTACAAGAGGGACTCCGAACTGGGAAATCTGACTCCAACTGTACAGTGGCTTGGTGAGACCACAATGGCAGTACAGTGGAGCCATTTGGTCTCCTTACTCACAGGGGAACCCACTCACACTGCAAGCACATCAGACACACAAACACAGTTTGTCTCCAAAGGAAAGGTTGAGCCTGATGGGGCCCCTAGTCATCCAGAAGACTGAGAGGCGACCCTACTGAAACACTCAAAATCCTGATGGCTTAAAATAGAATGCTGTGGATACTGGAGATAAGCACAGAGAATGCTGGAGAAACTCATTAGGCCTGGCAGTCTCTGTGGAGAGAGAAACAGAGCTAAATCTTTGGAGTCAGGTTTTGTTTTTGGAAATGGTCCTCAGGGAGTCTGACATGTCCATCCTGGGAGGAGCTTTCCTCTCCTGGGAAGTGGGAGCATGTTTAAATATAAGAGGTCTCCTGTTCACAAGTTTGCTGATGACACCACCATAGTCGGTTGAATCTCAGAGGGTGATGAAACAGACTACAGACGGAGGTGAAAGACCTGGAAAAATGGTACACTGAGAACAACCTAGCTCTCAATGCTGGCAAAACCGAGGAACTCATTATTGACTTTCTGTGGGATGTTACTCATGCCCCCCTACACATTAACAGCACAGAGGTGGGACGGGTGGAGAGTGTCAAGCTCCTGGGAGTGGTCATCCACAACAAATTTTCTTGGACTCTTCATGTGGACGTACTGGTTACAAAGGCCCAACAACATCTCCCCTTCCTCAGGCAACTGAGGAAGTTTGGCATGATGGTGAATACCCTGGCCAACCTTTATAGGCGCACCATCGAGAGCATTCTGTCTGGGTGTATCACTCCCTGGGATGGAGACGGTTACAGAGAGTGGGGAACACGGCCCGGACAATCACAAAGGCCAATCTCCCATCGATAGAATCCATCTCCCAGGCTCGCTGTCAAGGAAAGGCCGCCAGCATTCTCAAAGATCCATCCCACCCTGGCAATGTTTTTCTACAACCTCTACCATCGGGGAGAAGGTACAGAAACCTGAACACACACACCAGCCGGTTTCAAAACAGTTTCTACCCGACTGTCGCTAGAATACTGAATGGACTCACAAACTCTTAACATTCGCCTGTACCTGTGGTGTTGTTTTTGTCGCTGTTTACCTATTATTTACCATCTGTGCGACTTAATTCTATGATCTGCCTGTATTGCTCACAAAACAAAGCTTTTCACTGTGCCCTGGTGCACGGGACAATAAATACAATTCAATTCAATTTAAAACTAAGAGGAGGAGAAATTCCTCTGTCAGAGACCAGTGTGGGCTGGATCACTGAATATATCCCTCTGTCAGTGAACAGTGTGGGCTGGATCACTGAATATATTCCTCTGTCAGAGACCAGTGTGGGCTGGATCACTGAATATATTCCTCTGTCAGTGAACAGTGTGGGCTGGATCACTGAATATATTCCTCTGTCAGTGAACAGTGTGGGCTGGATCACTGAATATATCCCTCTGTCAGTGAACAGTGTGGGCTGGATCACTGAATATATTCCTCTGTCAGTGACCAGTGTGGGCTGGATCACTGAATATATTCCTCTGTCAGTGAACAGTGTGGGCTGGATCACTGAATGTATTCCTCTGTCAGTGAACAGTGTGGGCTGGATCACTGAATATATTCCTCTGTCAGTGAACAGTGTGGGCTGGATCACTGAATGTATTCCTCTGTCAGAGACCAGTGTGGGCTGGATCACTGAATATATTCCTCTGTCAGAGAACAGTGTGGGCTGGATCACTGAATATATTCCTCTGTCAGTGAACAGTGTGGGCTGGATCACTGAATATATCCCTCTGTCAGTGAACAGTGTGGGCTGGATCACTGAATATATTCCTCTGTCAGTGAACAGTGTGGGCTGGATCACTGAATATATTCCTCTGTCAGTGAACAGTGTGGGCTGGATCACTGAATATATTCCTCTGTCAGTGAACAGTGTGGGCTGGATCACTGAATATATTCCTCTGTCAGTGAACAGTGTGGGCTGGATCACTGAATATATTCCTCTGTCAGTGAACAGTGTGGGCTGGATCACTGAATATATTCCTCTGTCAGTGAACAGTGTGGGCTGGATCACTGAATATATTCCTCTGTCAGTGAACAGTGTGGGCTGGATCACTGAATATATTCCTCTGTCAGTGAACAGTGTGGGCTGGATCACTGAATATATCCCTCTGTCAGTGAACAGTGTGGGCTGGATCACTGAATATATCCCTCTGTCAGTGACCAGTGTGGGCTGGATCACTGAATATATTCCTCTGTCAGTGAACAGTGTGGGCTGGATCACTGAATATATCCCTCTGTCAGTGACCAGTGTGGGCTGGATCACTGAATATATTCCTCTGTCAGTGAACAGTGTGGGCTGGATCACTGAATATATTCCTCTGTCAGTGAACAGTGTGGGCTGGATCACTGAATATATCCCTCTGTCAGTGAACAGTGTGGGCTGGATCACTGAATATATCCCTCTGTCAGTGAACAGTGTGGGCTGGATCACTGAATATATTCCTCTGTCAGAGACCAGTGTGGGCTGGATCACTGAATATATTCCTCTGTCAGTGAACAGTGTGGGCTGGATCACTGAATATATTCCTCTGTCAGTGAACAGTGTGGGCTGGATCACTGAATATATTCCTCTGTCAGTGAACAGTGTGGGCTGGATCACTGAATATATTCCTCTGTCAGAGAACAGTGTGGGCTGGATCACTGAATATATTCCTCTGTCAGTGAACAGTGTGGGCTGGATCACTGAATATATTCCTCTGTCAGTGAACAGTGTGGGCTGGATCACTGAATATATTCCTCTGTCAGTGAACAGTGTGGGCTGGATCACTGAATATATTCCTCTGTCAGTGAACAGTGTGGGCTGGATCACTGAATATATTCCTCTGTCAGTGAACAGTGTGGGCTGGATCACTGAATATATTCCTCTGTCAGTGAACAGTGTGGGCTGGATCACTGAATGTATTCCAAGCTGAATTAGACAGGTTTTGGATGAACAAGGGGATCAAGGAGAACACATTGAGTAAGCTGAATAGCCAGCACCTATTTCTATTTCAAAGGATCTTGTTGTGAAAGGAGTTTGGGATGAGAATATAAAGATAATATTCGTACAGCACACTTTACCACTTCAGGAACTCTGATATGTTGCCAAAACTTCAAGTAGCTTTGAAGTGCTCTAATTTATTGGAATAAAAGAAACACAACACTAAATCTGAGAAATATAAACAGACCTTTCAGTCCAACTTGACCATGCAAATCAAATCTCCGAAACTGACCTAGTCCCACCTGCCAGCCCCTGGCCCATATCCCTCCAAACTCTTCCTATTCATGTACCCATCCAGATGCCTTTTAAATGTTGCAATAGTACCAGCCTCCACCACTTCCTCTGGCAGCTCATTCCATACACGTACCACCCTCTGTGTGAAAAAGTTTGCCCTCGAAAGCCCTTTTACATTTTTACCCTCTCACCTTTAACCAATGCCCTTTAGTTTTGGACCTACCCAGGGATATAGACCTTGGTTATTTACCCTATCCATGCTCCTCGTGATTTTATAAACCTCTGTAAGGTCACTCCTCCTATGTGCCAGGGAAAAACATCCCCAGCCTATTCAGCCTCTCCTATAACCGAAACCCTCCAACCCTGGCAACGTCCTTGTAATCCTTTTCTGAATTCTTCCAAGTTTAACAACATCTTTCCTATAGCAGGGAGACCAGAATTACATGCAGTGTTCCAAATGTGGCCTTAACCAATATCCTGTACAACTGCAATATGATCTCCCAACTCCAAACCCAATGCACAGACCAATAAAGGCAGGTGTACCAAACTCCTGCTTCACCACCCTGTCTACCACTTTCAAGGATTTATGCACCTACACTTAAAGGTCTCCTTGTTCAGTAACACTCCCTAGCACCTTACCATTAAGTGTATAAGTCCTGCTAAGATTTGCTTTCCCAAAATGCAGCACCTCGCATTTATCTGAATTAAACTCCATCTGCCACTTCTCAGCCCATTGGCCCATCTGGTCCAGATCCTGTTGTAATCTGAGGTAACCCTCTTCGCTGTCCACTGCACCTCCAATTTTGGTGTCATCTGCAAACTTACTAACTGTACCTCCTTATATGGACATCCAAATAAATGACAAGAATCCATGATCGAAATGATTAGTGGGGCAGAATCGGCCCTGTTCCTGTGCAGTGATGGGACTGTTGCAGCTGTTCAGGCACATCCTCCCTAATGCTGGAATAATGTCAGCTCCCGTCACATTCCACACCACAGATTCATACAGATGGATCAATGCCCCCATCTGCTGGAACAGCCCCAGCACTGCACATGAGAGTCAGCCCGCCCAAGTCACAGCACAGAAACGAGCAAAACAGTCTACGCTGGTGTGAATACACCACATAGACTTGCTGCTGTGTTGACTCCCACCTCTCAGCTAGAGGAGCACAGAGACAGGAGTAGCCATTTCGCCCACTATCTAATATGGTCATGGCTGATTAAACACTTACTGTTTACACGGTCCCCATAACGTTTGTTACCAACTATACTCAAAAATCCAACCTTCAAAAACTTCTCATTCCTGAATTTTTTTCAATTCCACCATCTGCCACATTGGGGTTCAAACCTGCCCCCCAGAACATCTCCTGGGTTGCTGACAGTTTCAATATCCCACTGCCTTCCCCCCCAAAGCCTTCTCTATACTCTACTGTTCCCTCCTCCGTCACAAATGCATCAAACTTTCCCTCAAAAGGATGCATGGAGACTACTTCAAACACTCCGTTCTGCAGCGGGTTCCATAGTCGCAACACTACGTCAGAAAGAAACCCTCAAAAATTCTATGCTCTTTCCCACACAACAATTGTAAGTGCTTGCTATGGAGTTATCGGAGAGCAGGAATGGTTCCTGCACACTCACCCGTTTAAATTCTTTGCTGGAAAAGCGCAGCAGGTCAGGCAGCATCCAAGGAACAGGAAATTCGACGTTTCGGGCATAAGCCCTTCAAGGGCTTATGCCCAAAACGTCGAATTTCCTGTTCCTTGGATGCTGCCTGACCTGCTGCGCTTTCCCAGCAACACATTTTCAGCTCTGATCTCCAGCATCTCACTTTCTCCCGGTTTAAGTTCTTTCCCAAATTTAAAGGTGTCTTCAACCCCTACCCCCCCTCCCCCCAACACAGTATACAGTCCCAGCATGCCATCATTTCCTGGCTGGAGCAGCTCCTCAATGTTAATCATTTCTGTGTAATATTTTCCGCAGTATCTCCAATGAAAGCCATTTGCTATGATGACTGAAGCTCCCAATGGTAAAACAGGCAAAGCTGACATGAGAAGCAGCACAAATGAGAGCGTATAGAAGGCTAAATCAACGTTAGCTTTCAGAGGAGAATTGGTTAATTGTTTGAAGTGGAAATATTTACAGGACTATGAGAATACTGTCTGAGCTGGTCTTACAGAGAGTAGGAATCACACACCTACTCACTGCTGCCTGTGGTGCAACCACACTCAGATTCTCTTATTTCACAAATGTCATCAATACAAATTGGCCTATACTGACGTGGAAACTGAACTGGTGACTAGGAAGGAATCAGCGAGGGGGAATAAGGAGCTCTTCCTCAGGTCGGCAACCTGTAAGCAGTGGGCTTCAGCACTGGGAACCACAACCAGGTTTACACTATATGACTCACGAGGAGGAAGGAAGGGAATGGGCTGTGGCCAAACTCTCAGACAACCCAAACATGGCTGGAAAGGTCAACATTTACAGAGAGACACTGAAAGGCTAACTGAGTAGGAAAAAGGGTGGCGAATGGAATATGTTGTGGGAAAATGTGAGGTTGGATGGGAGAACAGAGTATTATTTAAATGGAGGACAAACTGCAGTGAGCTATAACACAAAGGGATTCGGGGGGGGGGGGGGGTTCTTGTACAGAAAACGCAGAAAGCTAGCACACAGGAACTGCAGGTAATCAGCAAAGCTCATGGGATGGTGGCCCTTGGTTCAAGGGGAGTCAGAGTAAGAGTAGGGAAGTCCAGGGCACTGGGAGGCCACATCTGGAGCACTGGGAGCAGCTCGGCTCCCTTATTTAAGGAAAGCTATTATTACAGTGGAGGTGGTTCAGAGCAGGTTGACTGGGATGGTCCCCTGGTGTGGGGAGGGATTGTTTTAGCCGTAAAGGTTAAACAGGTTGGGACTCTACTCCCCGGGGTTCAGAGAGTGAGAGCTGACCTCATTGAAATCTAGCGGATTCTCAAAGGGTTTGTCAGGGTCAGAGCTGAGAGAGTGTTCCCCCTCAGGGGAGAGTCTATGACCAGAGGGGACGGTCTCTGAATAAAGGGGCACCGATGTCAGACTGAGATGGGGAGGAATTCCTTCTCTCAGAGAGCTGGGGGTCTTTGGAACTCCTTGTCACAGAGAGGGCTGTGGGGGCAGAGTCCTCGTGTATATTTAAGACAGAGAGATAGAGAGATTGTTGATCAATTGATGAATCAAGGATCACAGGAAAACAGCAGGAGAGTGGGACTGAGCAACGTCGGATCACCTTGGATGACGAAAGCGGAGGAGCTTCTCGCCAAAAGAAAGAAGGCATGTAAGTTGGAGGAAGCAAGGGTCTTGCTCAGCTCTAGAGGATTACAGGCAGGTGAGGAAGGAGCTCAAAAATGGGCTGAGGAGAGCCAGGAGGGGGGCACCAAAAAGGCTTGGCAGGAAGGATTAGGGATGATCCAAAGGTGTTTTACACATATGTGAGGAATAAGAGAATGATCAAAGAAAGAGTAGGACTGATCAGGGATAGCATAGGGGACTTGTGTGTGGAGTCTGAGGAGGTAGGGGAAGCCCTAAATGAGTTTATGTTTCTGTCTTTACTAAAAAAAAGGACCTTGCTGTGAATGAAACCATTGAGGAGCAGGTACGCATGCTGGAATGGATAGAGATAGAGGAAGCTGATGTGCTGAAAATTTTGACAAACATTAAGATTGACAAGTCACCAGGGCCAGACCAGATTTGTTCTCGGATGCTTTGGGAAGCGAGAAATGTGATTGCTTCGCCACTTGTGAAGATCTTTGCATCCTCGCTCTCTACTGGAGTCGTACCTGAGGACTGGACGGAGACAAATGTAATTCCTGTCTTCAAGAAAGAAAATAGGGAAATCCCCGGCAATTACAGACCAGTCAGTCTCACGTCTGTCGTCTGCAAGGTGTTAGAAAGAACTCTGAGGGATAGGATTTATGACCATCTGGAAGAGCATGGCTTGATTAAATGCAGTCAGCACGGCTTTGTGAGGGGCAGGTCATGCGTCACAAATCTTATTGAGTTCTTTGAGGATGTTACTAGACACGTTGATGAGGGTCGAGCTGTGGATGTGGTGTATATGAACTTCAGCAAGGCATTTGATAAGGTTCCCTATGGTAGGCTCATTCAGAAGGTCAGGAGGAATGGGATACAGGGGAACATAGCTGTCTGGAAACAGAATTGGCTGGTCAACAGAAGACAGCGAGTGGTAGTAGAAGGAAAATATTCTGCCCGGAAGTCTGTGGTGAGTGGTGTTCCACAGGGCTCTGTCCTTGGGCCTCTACTGTTTGTAATTTTTATTAATGACTTGGATGAGGGAATTGAAGGATGGGTCAGCAAGTTTGCAGACGACACAAAGGTTGGAGGTGTCGTTGACAGTATAGAGGGCTGTTGTAGGCTGCAGCGGGACATTGACAGGATGCAGAGATGGGCTGAGAGGTGGCAGATGGAGTTCACCCTGGATAAATGCGAGGGGATGCATTTTGGAAGGTCAAATTTGAAAGCTGAGTACAGGATTAAGGATAGGATTCTTGGCAGTGTGGAGGAACAGTGGGATCTTGGTGTGCAGGTACATAGATCCCTTAAAATGGCCACCCAAGTGGACAGGGTTGTTAAGAAAGCATATGGTGTTTTGGCTTTCATTAACAGGGGGATTGAGTTTAAGAGCCGTGAGATCTTATTGCAGCTCTATAATACTTAGACCGCACTTGGAATACGGCGTCCAGTTCTTGTCGCCCTATTATAGGAAAGATGTGGAAGCTTTGGAGAGGGTTCAGAGGAGGTTTGGGCTGAAAATGTGTTGCTGGTTAAAGCACAGCAGGTCAGGCAGCATCCAAGGAACAGGAAATTCGACGTTTCGGGCCAGAGCCCTTCATCCATTTCTATCTCGGGCGACCGACTCATCCATTTCCATTTCTATCTCGGGCGACCGACTCACATCTGGACTGTCTCAGATTCCTCCCTCCCCTTCCTAGACCTTTCCATTTCTATCTCGGGCGACCGACTCAAATGAAACCTTCAGAGGAGGTTTACCAGAATGATCCCTGGACTGGAGGGCTTATCTTATGAGGAGAGGTTGACTGAGCTCGGACTTTTTTCATTGGAGAAAAGGAGGAAGAGAGGGGGACCTAATTGAGGTATACAAGATAGTGAGAGGCATAGATAGAGTTGATAACCAGAGACTATTTCCCAGGGCAGAAATTGTTAACACGAGGGGTTTTAAGCTGGTTGGAGGAAAGTATAGAGGGGGTGTCAGAGGCAGGTTCTTTACACAGAGAGTTGTGAGAGCATGGAATGCGTTGCCAGCAGCAGGTGTGAAGTGAGGTCATTGGGGATGTTTAAGCGACTGCTGGACATGTATATGGTCACAGACATTTGAGGGTGTATACATGAGGATCAGTGGTCGGCACAACATCGTGGGCTGAAGGGCCTGTTCTGTGCTGTACTGTTCTATGTTCTATGACACAGCAGCTTTGATGGGCTGATTGGCCTACTCCTGCTCCATTATCTGATGATGTTATGGCCCTGGGAGGGCTCATTGCTGGTCTGAGGAAAGTCATCAGCAGTTCAGCAGTCCTGATTAAATTCTGATGTAAAGAAAAACTGATTAGCAGCGACTACAATTAATGGGTAAGATTAACCATCACCCTGAAGAGATACAGAAATAGGACCACAGGAGGAAGTAACTAATTACTTGCCTATGTGGGTGCGCTTGTGAGCATTAATACAATCATGCGTTACAGCAAATCTCCCTTGGCGCAGAACAAGAAACAGCAGCAGAAGAAACGCTGCTTTATAACAATGAGTGCTTACATCATCTGGAAAACAGCATCAGAATATTGACTGACAAAGTCTGATTCACTCCAAGCCTGCTCACTAACAATACTAATGAGAACCTATGCTGCAGCTTCTCAACAGGCAGCAACTGGGAGGAACCTAACACAGAAACTGTTGGAGAAACTCAGCAGATCTCGGCAGAGAGAGAAAAACTGAGGTTTTGGGTCCATCTTTAGAGTACAAACAAACTCTGAGGAGCAGTGTAACTTCAGACTTCAGTGGACAATTCACACGAGGCTGCTTTCTCTCTCATCAGGTGCTGCCCAGACCTGCTGAGTTTATCCTGCAATTTCTGCATTTGCTTCAGATTTCTAGCACCCACAGCAGGTTACCTTCATCCAGGGGGATGAGGAATAACCGGACAACCCAGTTTTAAATTAGATTAGATTCCCTACAGTGGAAACCAGTCCACACTGACCCTCCGAAGAGTAACCCACCCAGACCCATTCCCCTCTGACTAATGCACCTAACACTATGGGCAATTTAGCATGGCCAATTCACCTGACCCGCACATCTTTGGGACTGTGGGAGGAAACCGGAGCACCCGGAGGAAACCCACGCAGACACGGGGAGAACGTGCAAACTCCACACAGTCAGTCGCCTGTGGAGTGAAAGGATGTGCTGGGATTGGAGGGGGTCAGGGAGGTTTTACAAGGATGACCCCAGGGATGAAGGGCTTGTCATATAAGGAATGGTTGAGGACTCTGGGCCTGTACTTGATGAAGTTTAGAAGGATAAGGGGAATCTGATTGAAACGTCCCAAACACTGAGAGGCCTGGATAGATGGGCATGGAGAAGATGTTTCTGCTCGTAGGAGAGACTGGGACCCACGGGCACAGCCTCAGGGTGAGGGGACAATCCTTTAGAACTGAGATGAGGAGGAATTTCTTCAGCCAGAGGGTGGAGAATATATGGAACACATTGCTGCAGAGGGCTGTGGAGACCAAGTCATAGAGTGTATTAAAATAGAGATAGATAGGTTCTTGATTGGGAAGGGTGATAGGGAGAGGGCAGGAGAAACATATCAGCCAGGATCGAATGGTGGAGCAGACTCAATGGGCTGAATGGCCTAATTCTGCTCCTTTATTGTCTTATGATTGCTCATTCCTTCACCAATAGATATAATAATAGTTCTGAAAGGGTAAAAATTGGAGACTGCTTTAAGCTCCACCAAATCTGACACTGGCTGGGGATGCTGACAGAGTGGTCCTGGATCTCCCAATTCAGCGCCACCTCAAGGTGTAACTGTCCTCTCTGAAGGAGGGTCCCTTGGCATGAAATGCAAACTCCACTTTCTCTCCACAGATGCCGTTTTCTCCATGTTCTTTACTTTGTTCTTCGAGCTTCCCCCAGCTTTTAAATTGTCCCTACTCTTATCTTAATTCTGCTTCGTGATATTTCCAGTGCTGTGACCTCAATGTAAAAATCTTCTAGAGCCCTCAATTTACCGACTGCAGCCATGAGGTATAGTGTCTACCTGTGATATAAAGTACTTTTTTAAACTTCTAGACGTATCAGTCTGTTTTTGTGTGTCATTAATTCAAATGGTAAGAGGCTGCAATGAGTTGAACTTGCACTGGTCTTGATGTCTTTATTAATATGTAATATATTACCATTTTTGCAATTTGTACTGTTTTAAAGGACTGACATGTAGATGTGGGAATGCTTTTTATTTTCAAAGCCATCAGAATGTCCTTGTGGAGCAGTGACGTATTTATACCAGTTCCAAGAGGACACATAAAAACCGGAAAAACTGCGGATGCTGTAAATCAGAAACAAACCCAGAAGTTGCTGGAAAAGCTCGGCAAATCTGGCAGCAGAGAAATCCCAGTTAATGTTTCAGGTCTAGTGACCCTTCCTCAGACCAGTTCCGGACCCAAAACTTTAACTGTGATTTCTCTCCACAGATGCCGACAGACTAGCTGAGTTTTTCCAGCAACTTCTGCTTTTGCGCCAAGAAGACGTGATTCGTATCTGGTGCATGGGCAAATCCCAAGAATGGTAGTGGAGGAAAATAGTTTGGGGGAGTGTAAACACAGTAAGCCAGCTAATAAAAAATAATTTGGAATGTTAGAAGTGTGAAACAAACATGAAGAATACTGGAGAAACTCAGCGGGTCTGGCAGACCCAGTGGAGAGAGAAAAACAGAGCTAACCTCTCCAGTCTGATAGAGCTGAGTTGACTGAATATTTTTAAGGTAGAGGTGGATTAATTCATAGGGCTGCAGATACTGGAGATCAGTCAAACGGTATGGTGCTGGAAAAGCACAGCAGGCCAGGCAGCATCCGAGGAGCAGGAGAATCGACATTTCGAGCATAAGCCCTTCACTAGTTAGGCAGAGGAATCTAAAGGTTATCGGGTGTGCATCGGAATGTGGAATCAAAATACAAATCAATCGGCCATGAATCTTATACGCAGAAGAGAGGCTGAGGCTGGAATAAGGCAAACACAAGCATGAGGAAGTACTACAATGTGCTTCAAACATATTAATAGTAAAACATTAGTGAAAGATAGGGTGGAGTATATAAGGAACAAGTACGGTAAGCTGCTCACTGAAGCAAAGGATACAGCAGAGGCATAAAATGAATATTTCGCTTCTATCGTTACCAAATTAGAACATGGTGGTAATGGTCAAGTTAAAAATGAGAGTGTTGAGCAACTGAGCAGCATAGTGATAGATTAAAAAGGGGCTAAAAAGGCTGGCAGCACTCCAGGTAGAGAAGTCACCAGGCCTGGGTGAGATGTCGGGTCGAGAGGATGGTGCTGGAAAAGCACAAGTCAGGAAGCATCCGAGGAGTAGGAAAATCAACATTTCAGGCATAAGCCCTTCATCAGGAATGATTCCTGATGAAGGGTTTAGTCCCAAAACATCGATTCTCCTGCTCCTCGGATGCTGCCTGACGTGCTGTGCTTTTCCAGCACCACACACTCAACTCTGACCTCCAGCCCTCATTCCCTCCTGGATGAGACGCATCCTAGATTGATGAGCGAGGCAAGGCAGCAAATTGGGAAGCCATTAAAAGAAATTTTTCAGGAATCACTGAACACAGGATTAGTCCTGGGGACTGGATGATTGCAAATGTGATACCACTGTTTAAGAAAGGGGCAAAGGATAACTCCGGAAACTATAGCCCTGTCAGCTTGACATCTATAGTGGGGAAACTGATGGAGGTCATAATATGGGATAGAACAAAAATATACTGAGAGAAAAATACTAGACAGTCAATGTAGTCTTGTCTAGGGCAGGTCGTGTCTGACAAATTTCAGTGATTGCTTTAACAAGGTGACACAGGCAGTGGATAAAGAGGGTGCTGTGGAAACACAAATTCATAGAAAATAGGTGGAGGAGGCCATTCGGCCCTTCGAGCCTGCACCACCATTCAACACAATCACGGCTAGTCACACAATCTCAGGAACCCACTCCCACCCTCTCCCCATACCCCTTGATCCCTTTAGCCATGAAAGCCACATCCAGACTTAAGGGGACAAATGGACTATTTCTGCTTCTAATTTGTCTGTGTTCATCGTGTGTAGGTTATGATTCAGTGAGTGTGATTGTGTCAGGCTAATGCTTGCATATCAATTAATATGGTCCATTTAATTTCTTCCCTTAAACTTTGTAATCTTTAATATATCGCTTGGCCATTCCAGAGGGCAGTCAGATTCTCACACATTACTGTCGGTTTGGAGCCACATGTCGACCAGAGTGGCTAAGGAAGGCAGGTTTCCTTCCTCAAACAGTGTTGGTGAACCAGATGGGCTATTACTAAAGTCAACAATGGCTTTGTGGTCACTACTGCTTATTATTCACTCCCAGCCACACCGGGATTGCGAGGTGAATACATAGCGGGGCCAGTGATATTACCACGACCACTGCTTCCCCATGCTGA
Source organism: Hemiscyllium ocellatum (assembly GCF_020745735.1). Classification (NCBI taxonomy): domain Eukaryota; kingdom Metazoa; phylum Chordata; class Chondrichthyes; order Orectolobiformes; family Hemiscylliidae; genus Hemiscyllium; species Hemiscyllium ocellatum. The sequence continues at coordinate 5,076,415 of NC_083402.1, forward strand.
TTTTCCCCGAATAGAGGTAGCCACTAACTGTTGGTCTAGCCAACCATACCCAGGTCCCACAAAAACACAAACTGAAACTTCACTCCCACTTTCTCACTCCCAAACCCATATCGCTGACCAGACCATCAGAAAAACTCCCTGGGGTGTGGGGCCAGTGACAGGCCTTCACTGAGCAAAGACCAGTCTGGCTCAGAATCTCCCAAGCTCACCTTCCATTCTCGGACAGGAAGATGCCCTCGTCCTTCAGTCTCTTGCTCTTCACTGTGCAATCTTCCAGCAAGACCTTGCGCTGCCTCTTGGTCACATGCAACCAATCCACATCAGCAGCAACCAGCCTGTCATCCACAGCTGCTGCTGCAAAGTTCTGAGAGGCAACCTTTGACACCTTCTCCCCAGCCTTCCGCTTCCAGCCAAATGATGTCATCCTGTATAAGTGAGAGAGCAGGAGCAAGGAGAAAGAATCAGCATCACCAAGTCAGTGAGGGGGACAGAGAATGAAAGCAAACGCAAGAGCGGGAGCAAGCAAGAGAGTAAAAGCATGCAGAAGCAAGAGTTAGGGAGTGTGAGAGAGCAAGGGGAGAACAAGACGGACAGTACAAGGCTGTTTGACAGGGAGAGGGATTCAGCAAGAGAACAACAGGGTATAAGATAGGCACAGGGAGTGAGAGACATAGCAAGGGAGCGTGGGATACAGCAAGTGAGAAAGTGGGATGTAGAGAGTGAGAATTTAATGTAGAGAGCAGAAAACATAAAGAGAGACAGAGTAAGAGAGATATACACAGAGCAAGTGAGACAGTGACAGAAACACACATTGTGTGAGAGAGAGTAAGAGACAGTGAGAGAAAGAGAGAGAGACAGTGTAAGAAAGAGTGAGAGAGAGATACACAGAGTGAGTGAGACAGTGACAGAAACACAGATTGTGTGTGTGTGTGAGAGACGGCATGTGAGAGACAGAGTGTAGGGGGGAGAGAGAGAAAGACAGACGGATGGAGACAGTCAGAGAAACAGGCAGACAGAAAGAGGGAAACAGATAGACACAGTGTGCTACACAGACAGAGAGACAGACAGCACAAGGAAGAAACACACAAGGCATGAGAGACAGGTCTCACACTGATAGAGATACACGGGCAGGGGCAGGGGGTGTGAGAGAGATAGAGAGAGAGAGAAGAGACAGAGAGAGACAGAGAGTCAGAGACAGATGTAAAACGATAAGGAAGTGCAACCGAGGAGACAGGCAAAGAAGGAAAAGAGCAGCTTGCAGTGAGGAGATGGGAGAGTAGACAGAGGAAGGGAGAGCCATAAAGACACCAAGTGAAAAAAGAGGAGGTCAAGATACAGAGGTGATGAAGGTACAGCAAAGGAGAAGCAGAAGAAGGAGACAGCGAAAGCAACAGCTCCAAACAAAACAATGAAACAGTACGTCAACATTTACTGAGAGAGAGAGAGACAGGGAGGGAGAGTGGGAAATAATCAGACAGCATGGGTATCTCAATTATTGCGGAATAGAACATTGAACAATACAGCGCAGAACAGGCCCTTCGGCCCTCGATGTTGCGCCAACCTGTGAACTATTCTCAACTCGTCCCCCTATCACAAAATCATCCATGTGCTTATCCAAGGATTGTTTAAATCTCCCTAATGTGGCTGAGTTAACTATACTGGCAGGTCGGGCATTTCACACCCTTACCACTCTCTGCATAAAGAACCTGCCTCTGACATCTGTCTTAAATCCATCACCCCTCAATTTGTAGCTATGCCTCCTCACACACGCTGATGTCACCATCCTAGGATAAAGGTTCTAACTGTCTACCCTATCTAATCCTCTAATTATCTTGTATGTCTCTATCAAATCCCCCCTTAGCCTTCTTCTTGCCAATGAGAACAGACCCAAGTCTCTCAGCCTTTCCTCATAAGACCTTCCCTCCAGACCAGGCAATATCCTGGTAAACCTCCTCTGCACCTTTTCCAATGCTTCCACATCCTTCCCGAAATATGGGGGCCAGAACTGTACACAATATTCCAAGGGTGGCCGCACCAGCGTGTGTATAGTTACAAAACACCATTCTCTCAGACTTATGCATGTCCTAGTCAAAAGAGCAAACTGCATATTCTCAACTTCACCCTGGAGAAATGGAGCAGGGGCAAAGTAGGAATAACTGCAGCAGAATGCCCTGTCACCGAACATTTCTCAGGATTTCAGACTTGACAGAATACAAGATGAACAATGGAGTAAACAGTGGAACACTCAGCAGATCTGGCAGCACTGATGGGGAAGGAAACACGTTTCCTGTCTCAGGTCAATGATGTTTCAGTTGGACTTGCCAATACCATCAGGAAATGCTACAACTATATAACATCTAATCACAGGATAATTATCCAGTGCAGCCTTTTGTAAACACCGAGGACTGCAGCAGTTCAACATCACCTTCACACGGTCAATTAGGAAGTCAGTGGCACTAGTACCTCATAAATTAATTTTAAAAACCCCAAACCCAGTACAGCACAGGGCTAGAGGCAGAGTAAAGCTTCCTCTACTCTTTTACACTAGAAGTAAACAGGGAGTAAATTCCCTCTACGATTTTAATTTGAAAGTAGAGCCTCCCCTACTTGTTTTAACCTAAAATTAAACAGAACGTAGAGACCCCTTGACACCATCCCTGTCAAACACTCAAACACACAAACCGTGGGGCAGCACAGTGGCTCAGAGGGTTCGATTCCAGCCTCGGCCGACTGACTGTGTGGAGTTTGCACGTTCTCCCCGTGTCTGCGTGGGTTTCCTCCGGGTGCTCCGGTTTCCTCCTGCAGTCCAAAGTTGTGCAGGTCAGGGTGGACTGGCCATAGGAAATTGCCCATAGTGTCCAGGGATGTGCAGGCTAGATGAACTAGTGTTGGGAAATGCAGGATTACAGGGATAGGGTAGGGGACGTGGATCTGGGTGGGATACTCTTTGGAGGGTTGGTGTGGACTTGATGGGCTGAATGGCCTGCTTCCACATTGTTAGGTTGCTACGAAACACTTCAAAGACAGAGACAGCATGGGATTAGATGCAAAGTTAAGCTTCCTCTACTCTTTTAAACTAAAAGTAAAGCTCTCTCGACTCTGTCCGGCCCTTCAACATTTTGCCCATCCATTGTAATTCTGCCTTCACGTACAGGATCCATATCCCTGTATTCCCTTTCTATTCATGTTTGTCCAGGTATTTCTGGAATGCTGCTACTGTGTCTGCTTCCACCACCTCCTCTGGCAGTTCCAGGCACTCACCATATCTCTTTCAAACATTACCCCCTACACCTTGAACCTGTGTCCCCTCACAGTAATTTACCCCTCACCATGGGAAAAAGCCTCATACGTTCCACCCTATCCATGAGATTCACAATCTTATTCACTTCTGTCAGGTCACCCCATGACCTCCTGGATTCCAGTGAAAACAAACCCAGTCTATCCAACCTTCCTTTGTCGCTAAAATCCCCAATACAAGGCAACATCCGGGTAAACCTTTTCTGTACGCTCTCCAAAGCGATTACATCTGTCTGGTAGTGTGGCGACCAGAACTGTACACAATATTCTAAGTGTGGCCTAACTATGGTTCTGTAAAGCTGCAGCACAACTCACCTATCCTCAATGCCCACTCCAATGGACGCAAACATGCCACAGGCCTTTTTTGCTATAGGTCGTTCTGCTATAACACACGTTTCGCTAACGCAAATTCATTGTAACATGATTGACAAATTGGGGACACTGTTTCTAAAGTGTCTTTTAAAACTTTTAAAGCATGTGTCGACTGTAATGCAATTTTAAGCACTGTTTCTAAAACACAATTTTTCTATAATGGAGGGGGTGCACAATAATGCAACCAATACATTACAGAAGGACTACCTGTACCTTATCTACCTGCGCTGCCTCTGTCAGTGATCTATGGCCCTGCACACCCAGATCCCTCTGCATTTCAATCCTCCTAAGGGTTCTGCCATTCACTGTATAAATTCCACTTGTACATGACCTTTCAAAATGCACCACCTCACATTTGTCCAGATGAAACACCATTTGCCATGATACTGCCCGTGCTGCTGTACCTCTGACAACCCTCCTCACTATCCACAACTCCACCGATCTTTGTATCCTCCACAAACGTAATAATTAGACCAGCCACGTTTTCCTCCAAGTCATTTATGTAGAGCATGAACAGCAGAGGTCCCAGTACGAATCCCCGTGGGATACCACAAGTCACAACTCTCCATTCCAAAAAGCATCCTCCCACCGCTTCCTTCTGTCTCCTATGATTAGAATAGATACAGTGTGGAAACAGGCCCTTCAGCCCAACAAGTCCACACCAACCCGCCAAAGTGCAACCCACCCAGACCCATACCCTTACATTTACCCCTTCATCTAACACTATGCAATTTAGCATGGCCCATTCACCTGACCTGCACATCTTTGGACTGTGGGAGGAAACCGGAGCACCTGGAGGAAACCCAGGCAGACACGGGGAGAACGTGCAAACTCCACACAGATAGTTGCCTGAGGCGGGAATTGAACCCAGGTCTCTGCCGCTGTGAGGCAGCAGTGCTAACCACTGTGCCGCCCAGCCAATTCTGTATCCATCTCGTCAGCTCACCCCAATACTGTGTGACTTCATGTTTTATAACAGTAACAATGACTGATGTTAGTCAGAACTCCTATAGTTCCATGACCAGGGTGATGAAATAGCATTTCTCATAAGATTTCTCCCAATCCTGCTCTGTCTGGTTTAAGGGGTAGTTAGTTAACGGCCACTGGTGGAAAGTGAAGATCCATACTGGGCACTCCAACCAAGGAACAAACAAAAGTGTTTATGCTCAATGGCCAGTCTTCTGTAAAGTAACAAACCCAGACCGATTCCATCTCGAACAGTACCGACTGTGCCCAACACACGGTTGTGCGTTTTGTAAAAGGGCCTAGCATCTAACAATAACTTATAAATATATAGCACTTCTAACCTGATAAAGCATTCCAAGGTGCTTGAGAGAAATGACTCCTCTCAGGGGTCAGCAATCTGCAGATTTCACTCGCCCCGAGTGCAGTGGACAGTGAATAAATTTGAGGAGGAGATCAGTTGTCATTAGTAATAGGATAGATGTTCGGCACAACATCGTGGGCCGAAGGGCCTGTTCTGTGCTGTATTGTTCTATGTTCTATTTTCTAATGAGTTGAAGGGTGATGGAGAGCAGGCAGAAATGTGGAGGGGAGGCTGAAATCAGATCAGCCATGATTGTATTCAGGGACAGCACTGGGTTGTGGGCCAGCATCGCCTCCTCCTGCTTCTGGGGTGTGTTGCTTACAGTGGCCTTTCATCAGATTTGTGAGGAACGTTATCGGTCATGGTATGAAAGGGACAGCAGCAAAGTGGATAGAGAATTGTTTGAGTGTTAGGTAACACGGTAATGATCAATGGGTATTCTTTGGGCTGATGGAGGATTGGTAATGGAGTTCCCTAGGGGTCAGTATTGGGACTTATCCTTTCCCAACGCTACTAAAGATCTGAATCTTGGTATGCAGTAGAAAATTTCCAAGTTTGCAGCTGACACCAAACATGGAAGGATTGTAAACTGTGAGGAGAACAGCGTAGTACTCCAAAAGGACATTGACACGTTAGCGGAATGGGTAGAGAGGTGGCAGCTGAGGCTCAGTGCAGGCAAATGTGAGGTTTTGTACAAAGAATGCTCAAAGATACTATTAAACAGTGAGTATGATTCTAAGGGGGGAAGCAGGAGCCAAGGGAGCTGGATGTATATGTGCACAGATTATTGAAGGTAGCAGGACAGATAAGGGAGCAGTTAATAAAGTACAGTGTCCTCAGCTTTATTCAGATATTATTACAGATTGCAAGAGCAAATGGGACGATGTTGAGCTTGAAGAAGACACTTATGAAACCTCAGCTGGTACACTGTGTACAGTGTGGATGCCACATCATAGGACAATATCAATGGACTGGAGAGAGTACAGAGGGACTGGAGAGAGTACAGAGGGACTGGAGAGAGTACAGAGGGACTGGAGAGGGTACAGAGGGATTGGAGAGAGTACAGAGGGACTGGAGAGGGTACAGAGGGACTGGAGAGGGTACAGAGGGACTGGAGAGGGTACAGAGGGACTGGAGAGAGTACAGAGGGACTGGAGAGAGTACAGAGGGACTGGAGAGGGTACAGAGGGACTGGAGAGGGTACAGAGGGACTGGAGAGAGTACAGAGGGATTGGAGAGGGTACAGAGGGACTGGAGAGAGTACAGAGGGACTGGAGAGGGTACAGAGGGACTGGAGAGAGTACAGAGGGATTGGAGAGAGTACAGAGGGACTGGAGAGGGTACAGAGGGACTGGAGAGAGTACAGAGGGATTGGAGAGGGTACAGAGGGACTGGAGAGAGTACAGAGGGACTGGAGAGGGTACAGAGGGACTGGAGAGAGTACAGAGGGATTGGAGAGAGTACAGAGGGACTGGAGAGGGTACAGAGGGATTGGAGAGAGTACAGAGGGACTGGAGAGGGTACAGAGGGACTGGAGAGAGTACAGAGGGACTGGAGAGAGTACAGAGGGACTGGAGAGGGTACAGAGGGACTGGAGAGGGTACAGATGGACTGGAGAGAGTACAGAGGGACTGGAGAGGGTACAGAGGGACTGGAGAGGGTACAGAGGGACTGGAGAGGGTACAGAGGGACTGGAGAGAGTACAGAGGGATTGGAGAGAGTACAGAGGGACTGGAGAGGGTACAGAGGGATTGGAGAGAGTACAGAGGGATTGGAGAGGGTACAGAGGGACTGGAGAGAGTACAGAGGGACTGGAGAGAGTACAGAGGGACTGGAGAGGGTACAGAGGGACTGGAGAGGGTACAGAGGGACTGGAGAGAGTACAGAGGGACTGGAGAGAGTACAGAGGGACTGGAGAGGGTACAGATGGACTGGAGAGAGTACAGAGGGACTGGAGAGAGTACAGAGGGACTGGAGAGGGTACAGAGGGACTGGAGAGGGTACAGATGGACTGGAGAGGGTACAGATGGACTGGAGAGAGTACAGAGGGACTGGAGAGGGTACAGAGGGACTGGAGAGGGTACAGAGGGACTGGAGAGGGTACAGAGGGACTGGAGAGGGTACAGAGGGACTGGAGAGGGTACAGAGGGACTGGAGAGGGTACAGAGGGACTGGAGAGAGTACAGAGGGACTGGAGAGAGTACAGAGGGACTGGAGAGGGTACAGAGGGATTGGAGAGAGTACAGAGGGACTGGAGAGAGTACAGAGGGACTGGAGAGGGTACAGATGGACTGGAGAGGGTACAGAGGGATTGGAGAGAGTACAGAGGGACTGGAGAGAGTACAGAGGGACTGGAGAGAGTACAGAGGGACTGGAGAGAGTACAGAGGGATTGGAGAGGGTACAGAGGGACTGGAGAGGGTGCAGAGGGATTGGAGAGAGTACAGAGGGATTGGAGAGGGTACAGAGGGACTGGAGAGGGTGCAGAGGGATTGGAGAGAGTACAGAGGGATTGGAGAGGGTACAGAGGGACTGGAGAGGGTACAGAGGGATTGGAGAGAGTACAGAGGGACTGGAGAGGGTACAGAGGGACTGGAGAGGGTACAGATGGACTGGAGAGAGTACAGATGGACTGGAGAGAGTACAGAGGGACTGGAGAGAGTACAGAGGGACTGGAGAGAGTACAGAGGGACTGGAGAGGGTACAGAGGGACTGGAGAGAGTACAGAGGGACTGGAGAGAGTACAGAGGGACTGGAGAGGGTACAGAGGGACTGGAGAGAGTACAGAGGGACTGGAGAGAGTACAGAGGGATTGGAGAGGGTACAGAGGGACTGGAGAGGGTACAGATGGACTGGAGAGAGTACAGAGGGACTGGAGAGAGTACAGAGGGACTGGAGAGAGTACAGAGGGATTGGAGAGAGTACAGAGGGACTGGAGAGAGTACAGAGGGACTGGAGAGGGTACAGAGGGACTGGAGAGAGTACAGAGGGACTGGAGAGAGTACAGAGGGACTGGAGAGAGTACAGAGGGATTGGAGAGGGTACAGAGGGATTGGAGAGGGTACAGAGGGACTGGAGAGGGTACAGATGGACTGGAGAGAGTACAGAGGGACTGGAGAGAGTACAGAGGGACTGGAGAGAGTACAGAGGGATTGGAGAGAGTACAGAGGGACTGGAGAGGGTACAGAGGGACTGGAGAGAGTACAGAGGGATTGGAGAGGGTACAGAGGGACTGGAGAGAGTACAGAGGGACTGGAGAGAGTACAGAGGGACTGGAGAGAGTACAGAGGGACTGGAGAGAGTACAGAGGGACTGGAGAGAGTACAGAGGGACTGGAGAGAGTACAGAGGGACTGGAGAGGGTACAGAGGGACTGGAGAGAGTACAGAGGGACTGGAGAGAGTACAGAGGGACTGGAGAGAGTACAGAGGGACTGGAGAGGGTACAGAGGGACTGGAGAGAGTACAGAGGGACTGGAGAGGGTACAGAGGGACTGGAGAGAGTACAGAGGGATTGGAGAGGGTACAGAGGGACTGGAGAGGGTACAGAGGGACTGGAGAGAGTACAGAGGGACTGGAGAGGGTACAGAGGGACTGGAGAGAGTACAGAGGGATTGGAGAGGGTACAGAGGGACTGGAGAGAGTACAGAGGGACTGGAGAGAGTACAGAGGGACTGGAGAGAGTACAGAGGGACTGGAGAGAGTACAGAGGGACTGGAGAGGGTACAGAGGGACTGGAGAGAGTACAGAGGGACTGGAGAGAGTACAGAGGGATTGGAGAGGGTACAGAGGGACTGGAGAGGGTACAGAGGGACTGGAGAGGGTACAGAGGGACTGGAGAGGGTACAGAGGGACTGGAGAGAGTACAGAGGGACTGGAGAGGGTACAGAGGGACTGGAGAGAGTACAGAGGGATTGGAGAGGGTACAGAGGGACTGGAGAGGGTACAGAGGGACTGGAGAGGGTACAGAGGGACTGGAGAGGGTACAGAGGGACTGGAGAGAGTACAGAGGGACTGGAGAGAGTACAGAGGGACTGGAGAGGGTACAGAGGGACTGGAGAGAGTACAGAGGGACTGGAGAGAGTACAGAGGGATTGGAGAGGGTACAGAGGGACTGGAGAGAGTACAGAGGGACTGGAGAGAGTACAGAGGGACTGGAGAGAGTACAGAGGGACTGGAGAGAGTACAGAGGGACTGGAGAGGGTACAGAGGGACTGGAGAGAGTACAGAGGGATTGGAGAGGGTACAGAGGGACTGGAGAGAGTACAGAGGGACTGGAGAGAGTACAGAGGGACTGGAGAGAGTACAGAGGGACTGGAGAGAGTACAGAGGGACTGGAGAGAGTACAGAGGGACTGGAGAGGGTACAGAGGGACTGGAGAGAGTACAGAGGGACTGGAGAGGGTACAGAGGGATTGGAGAGAGTACAGAGGGACTGGAGAGAGTACAGAGGGACTGGAGAGAGTACAGAGGGATTGGAGAGGGTACAGAGGGACTGGAGAGAGTACAGAGGGACTGGAGAGAGTACAGAGGGACTGGAGAGAGTACAGAGGGACTGGAGAGGGTACAGAGGGACTGGAGAGGGTACAGAGGGACTGGAGAGGGTACAGAGGGACTGGAGAGGGTACAGAGGGACTGGAGAGGGTACAGAGGGACTGGAGAGAGTACAGAGGGACTGGAGAGGGTACAGAGGGACTGGAGAGAGTACAGAGGGATTGGAGAGAGTACAGAGGGACTGGAGAGAGTACAGAGGGACTGGAGAGGGTACAGAGGGACTGGAGAGGGTACAGAGGGACTGGAGAGGGTACAGAGGGACTGGAGAGAGTACAGAGGGACTGGAGAGAGTACAGAGGGACTGGAGAGAGTACAGAGGGACTGGAGAGAGTACAGAGGGACTGGAGAGGGTACAGAGGGACTGGAGAGGGTACAGAGGGACTGGAGAGAGTACAGAGGGACTGGAGAGGGTACAGAGGGACTGGAGAGAGTACAGAGGGACTGGAGAGGGTACAGAGGGACTGGAGAGGGTACAGAGGGACTGGAGAGAGTACAGAGGGACTGGAGAGAGTACAGAGGGACTGGAGAGGGTACAGAGGGACTGGAGAGGGTACAGAGGGACTGGAGAGGGTACAGAGGGACTGGAGAGGGTACAGAGGGACTGGAGAGGGTACAGAGGGACTGGAGAGGGTACAGAGGGATTGGAGAGAGTACAGAGGGACTGGAGAGGGTACAGAGGGACTGGAGAGGGTACAGAGGGACTGGAGAGAGTACAGAGGGACTGGAGAGAGTACAGAGGGACTGGAGAGGGTACAGAGGGACTGGAGAGAGTACAGAGGGACTGGAGAGGGTACAGAGGGATTGGAGAGAGTACAGAGGGATTGGAGAGAGTACAGAGGGACTGGAGAGAGTACAGAGGGACTGGAGAGGGTACAGAGGGATTGGAGAGAGTACAGAGGGACTGGAGAGGGTACAGAGGGACTGGAGAGGGTACAGAGGGATTGGAGAGAGTACAGAGGGACTGGAGAGAGTACAGAGGGACTGGAGAGAGTACAGAGGGACTGGAGAGAGTACAGAGGGACTGGAGAGAGTACAGAGGGACTGGAGAGAGTACAGAGGGACTGGAGAGAGTACAGAGGGACTGGAGAGAGTACAGAGGGACTGGAGAGGGTACAGAGGGACTGGAGAGGGTACAGAGGGACTGGAGAGAGTACAGAGGGACTGGAGAGAGTACAGAGGGACTGGAGAGGGTACAGAGGGACTGGAGAGAGTACAGAGGGACTGGAGAGAGTACAGAGGGACTGGAGAGAGTACAGAGGGACTGGAGAGAGTACAGAGGGACTGGAGAGGGTACAGAGGGACTGGAGAGAGTACAGAGGGACTGGAGAGGGTACAGAGGGACTGGAGAGAGTACAGAGGGACTGGAGAGAGTACAGAGGGATTGGAGAGAGTACAGAGGGATTGGAGAGAGTACAGAGGGACTGGAGAGGGTACAGAGGGATTGGAGAGAGTACAGAGGGACTGGAGAGAGTACAGAGGGACTGGAGAGGGTACAGAGGGATTGGAGAGAGTACAGAGGGACTGGAGAGGGTACAGAGGGACTGGAGAGAGTACAGAGGGACTGGAGAGGGTACAGAGGGACTGGAGAGAGTACAGAGGGACTGGAGAGGGTACAGAGGGACTGGAGAGAGTACAGAGGGACTGGAGAGAGTACAGAGGGATTGGAGAGAGTACAGAGGGATTGGAGAGAGTACAGAGGGACTGGAGAGGGTACAGAGGGACTGGAGAGGGTACAGAGGGACTGGAGAGAGTACAGAGGGATTGGAGAGAGTACAGAGGGATTGGAGAGGGTACAGAGGGACTGGAGAGGGTACAGAGGGACTGGAGAGAGTACAGAGGGATTGGAGAGAGTACAGAGGGACTGGAGAGGGTACAGAGGGACTGGAGAGAGTACAGATGGATTGGAGAGAGTACAGAGGGACTGGAGAGAGTACAGAGGGACTGGAGAGAGTACAGAGGGACTGGAGAGGGTACAGAGGGACTGGAGGGAGTACAGAGGGACTGGAGAGAGTACAGAGGGACTGGAGAGGGTACAGAGGGACTGGAGGGAGTACAGAGGGACTGGAGAGGGTACAGAGGGACTGGAGAGGGTACAGAGGGACTGGAGAGAGTACAGAGGGACTGGAGAGGGTACAGAGGGACTGGAGAGGGTACAGATGGACTGGAGAGGGTACAGAGGGACTGGAGGGAGTACAGATCCCAGAGATATGAAACTTCAAGTACAAGAGCCGACTGAAAAAAAATTGGGAGCGTTCTCTTGGGAGTGAAGAAATAGAGAAAGTATGAAGGAGCTGAACTGGGTAGTTAGGAGGGCTAAAAGGGACGATGACATATCCTTGGCCAGCAGGGTTAAGGAGAATCCCAAGGCATTTTCTACATATATTAGGAGTAAGAGGGAAGCTAGGGAAATAGTAGACCCACTCAAGGATAAAGGAGGGAGGTTATGTGTGGAGCCAGAGGAAATGAGTGAGATCCTTAATGAGTACTTACTTTCCTGTGGTATTTACCAAAGAGAGGGACATGAGCGATGCTGAGGTTAGGGAAAGGTGTGCAAATACTCTCAGGCAAGGTCAACATAATGAAGGAGGAAGCGTTTGGTGTCTTGAAATGCATTAAGGCAGACAGGTACCCAGGGCCAGATGGAATGTATCCCAAGGCAAATGAGGCCTTAACAGATAGCTCTGCATGCTCTTTGGCCTCAGGCGAGGTTCCAGAAGACTGCAGAGTGGCCAATGTTGTTCCTTGGTTTAAAAAGGGAAATAGAGATAATCCACACGTTTACTGGCAAGGGAGCCTGATGTCAGTGGTGGGAGGCTGTTCGAAAAGATACTGTGAAACAGAATTCATTCACATCGGCCAGGGCATCAAATATAAAAGTTAGTGAGTTATATTACAGCTGTCTAAAACTTCAGTTAGGTCATATTTGGAATACAGCATGCAGTTCTGGTCTCCACACTAGCAGATGGGGTGTGGGTGTTTCCAGAGGGCATAGAGAAGGTTTACCAGGATGTTGCCTGATCTAAAGGGTTTTAGGGATGAGGAGGAGTTGGATAAACTCAGATTGTTTTCACCAGAAAGACAGAGACGGAGAGATGACCTGACAGAGGTCTACAAAATTAAGAGAGGCATAGACAGGGTGAATGGTCAGAGGCTTTTTCCCAGGGTGGAAAGGTCAACTACAAGAGGACGCAGATTCAAGGTGAGAGGGGGAAAGTTTAAAGAAGTGCGGGGCAAGGGTGGGGTGTCTGGAATGCACTGCCAGTGCAGGTGGTGGACACAAGCAGTTTGCAAAGTTTAAAGCAATCAGAATGATAGAAGCTGTGTACCAGCAATAGGTCGTGGGTCTAAATAAGGAGAGGGATTTGTCACAGGCTTGATGGGCCGAAGGGCCTATTCCTGTGCTGTATTGTCCTTTGTTCTCTTTAAGTCTGAGAGAAGGTTTGACAGAAGTTTACAAAATCATGAAGGGGCTGAATTGAGCAGAATGGGAACTGTCCCCACTTGTGAAAGAAACAACAAAAGGGCATAAACTTGAAGTGTTTTGTAAAAGAAGCAAGGGGGAATGTGAGAAAAAAGTTTTTTCACAAAGCGTAGTTAGAGTCTGGCTTGCACTGCCTAGAAATATGGTGGAGGCAGGTTCGGTTGAGGGCATTGTACATTTGGTTAGAAAACATGTATAAGGCTACTTGGGAGATGAAGGAAACTGGCAGGAGGTTTCATTTGAAGAGCTGGTATAAACATAATAAAAGGTGTCCTCCTACACCAGAACACTTCTGTGATTATTTTTACTGCCTGATTTGTATATTTCTTGTTAGCAACTTCTCTCTCTTTAAGTTACCCTTTATTTGTTTTCTAAAATTTTCTGCCCGACTGTTGTGTTGTCACAGTCTCTACATCAATTCAATCCCATCGCTAACCCCCTTAGATGGCCAGGGACAATTATTGTTTTCTTGTGGAAACTTTCTTTTCCCATTTCAGAGGATTGTAAAGCCAGAAGAGATGATACAGACGTCATGGAAGAATCTGAAAACAAGGGTTGAGTATTTTAATACCAAATTGCTTTCCAAGAGACAAAGTAGTTTAGTGGAACCATAGTCAGAGCAGAAGAGTTTTCAATGAGCTCAAGTTTATACAAGGTAGCAGGTGTTGGAGAGGAGCCACAGAGCTTTCAAATAGTCAAGTCTGGGTATACCAAGCGCATGAAAGGATGTTATCCAGACACAACTGGGTCCCTCAAGCAGCAGGTATCGCTCTGGGATCACAACAAACAAGATCGTTCAGCTGTCCTCACTGAGTTGCCACAATGGGCAGTGTTTTTGGAGTGGACTTCACACAGTGAACAAGTGAACTGGTGCAGAGAGCGAGGGAACCACCATCAAACTTCCACTCAGGCTCAGCCATTCCTGCAGCCCTCTGCATGGAACTAATGCCAGTCTCTCACTGAACATAATTCACAACTAATGCTAAAAGGTACGCATTTAAAAACAGGTTAAATGCTGTAACATGTTAAACATGTTAAAACTAAAACATAAAGTACAAATTAAAATGTTAGACCCAGTGCCAGATTGTAAAACTTCTCTTAGTCTCATGTGACAGCTACATATTATTTATTTATAATGTCCATGATGTTAGAGAGTTGTTGTGAACTATGATGAGACATAATCATTAAATTAATTATAGAGACATAGAACTGGACAGCATGGAAACAGACCCTTCGGTCCAACTCGTCCATGCCAACCAAATGGTCTAAATCAATCTCATCCCATTTAACTTAATATTGTAAATTATAGCCATGAATTAGTATATAGTCATTATCGCTAATAATTTATGACTGTTATTGAGAATGATTTATATACAAACCAGAAGAAACAGAACAGGAGGAGACCATTCAGCCCCTTGAGCCAGCTCCAATATTCAATAGGAACGTAGCTGATTCAGCATTCCTCATAACCACTTCCCTACCCTGTCCTGTAATCCCCGGTTCCCCAACTGATCCACAATATAGATAATTAATACTGTAATTTGTTACTTCGGATGCCTACTGAGAATGATTTCCATGTGAATTAGCAACAGAAATAAGCCACTCAGTCCTAGAGTGTGCCCCGTCATTCAATATGTTAAAGGATGATTGAATCCTTCCATGTCTTTTACTCAATTACTTGTATAATTATTACACCATAATTCCAATTGTTAATTTGAATAATGTCATTTGCATAAATATTATATCATTCCTAATATGAACCCGGCACTGGCTGAAGTTAACATGAAGATTCAACTTTCTCAACCTCTCCTCTGACCTGAGGTGGGATGTCACTCAGGTTAAACCACTGCCAGTCCGCTCTCCCACACTCTCTCTCTCTCTCTCTCTCTCCACCTCTCTCTGTAATAAGAGTGCAGTCATATGGCCCTCGGGATGATTATGACTTTACATAAGACTTTGATAAGGTTCTCCATGGTAGGCTCATTCAGAAGGTCAGGAGGAATGGGATACAGGGGAACATAGCTGTCTGGATACAGAATTGGCTGGCCAACAGAAGACAGTGAGTGGTAGTAGAAGGAAAATATTCTGCCTGGAAGTCAGTGGTGAGTGGTGTTCCACAGGACTCTGTCCTTGGGCCTCTATTGTTTGTAACTTTTATTAATGACTTGGATGAGGAGATTGAAGGATGGGTCAACAAGTTTGCAGATGACACAAAGGTTGGAGATGTCGTTGACAGTATAGAGCGCTGTTATTGGCTGCAGTGGGACATTGACAGGATGCAGAGAGGTGGCAGATGGAGTTCACCCTGGATAAATGCGAGGTGATGCACTTTGGAAGGTCGAATTTGAAAGCTGAGTACAGGATTAAGGATAGGATTCTTGGCAGTGGGGAGGAACAGAGGGATCTTGGGGTGCAGGTACATAGATTCCTTAAAATGGCTACCCAAGTGGACAGGGTTGTTAAGAAAGCATATGGTGTTTTGGCTTTCATTAACAGGGGATTGAGTTTAAGAGCCGTGAGATCTTGTTGCAGCTCTATAAAACTGTCGCTAGACCGCACTTGGAATACTGCGTCCAGTTATTGTCGCCCTATTATAGGAAAGATGTGGATGCTTTGGAGAGGGTTCAGGGGAGGTTGACCAGGATGCTGCCTGGACTGGAGGGCTTGTATCTTATGAAGAGGGGTTGACTGAGCTCGGACATTTTTCATTGGAGAAAAGGAGGAGGAGAGGGGACCTAATTGGGGTGTACAAGATAGTGAGAGGCATAGATAAGAGTCGATAGCCAGAGACAATTTCCCAGGGCAGAAATGACTAAGCTGTTTGGAGGAAAGTATAGAGGGGATGTCAGAGGCGGGTTCTTTACACAGAGAGTTGTGAGAGCATAAAATGCGTTGCCAGCAGCAGTTGTGGAAGCGAGGTCATTGGGGACATTTAAGAGACTGCTGGACATACATATGGTCACAGAAATGTGAGGGTTCGTACATTAGGTTTACCTTACACGAGGATCAGTGGTCGGCACAACATCGTGGGCTGAAGGGCCTGTTCTGTGCTGTACTGTTCTATGTTCTCTATCTACATCTACTTTTTATTAACACTGTATTGTGACCTATTTGCAAATTGATTACATATTATTCCAGTAGGGGAATTAATTACAGATAATGCATTAAATCCTTGGTATTCTTAAATTATTGCACTTTAGCCTCACAGTGAATTATGTACCTGTTTCTGGCTAACGCAGTGAGTTCTCATTCTGTTTATTAATAATTATTATATCATTGCCAATGAGAAATTACAGAGAATGCTGCGAATCACTGATGTTCAGTATTATACGTAATTCCCACTGTCAATTATTTTGGTTAACAATTAATTATTCCCAGATTCAGGTGGGTATGTTGAGCCGGAGTTCTGTTGATTAATAATTACGATGCATAGTTCACCAGGCAATAATATTTCTTAATAATCAATAATACAGATAACTCATAATAGGAATAATGTGGCACGATGATCAATACTAGACGGTTCACCATGGGAATAATCTACACCATTGATCACTACCCACCCAGTGAATTCTGCCGATCAATGATCAGTATTGTACCACACCCCGTGAACACTCCCTATTGTCGATCAGTACTGCCCCCCAGGGAACACTATTATTGATCAGCCCCCCCCGGTGAACTCTCTCTATTATTGATCAGCCCCCCCCCCCCCGGTGATCTCTCTCTATCATTGATCAGCCCCCCCGGTGAACACTCTCTATTATTGATCAGCCCCCCCCCCCGGTGAACTCTCTCTATTATTGATCAGCCCCCCCCCGGGTGATCTCTCTCTATCATTGATCAGCCCCCCCGGTGAACACTCTATTATTGATCAGCCCACCCCCCCCGGTGATCTCTCTCTATCATTGATCAGCCCCCCCCCCCCCGGTGAACACTCTCTATTATTGATCAGTCCCCCCCCCCCCCGGTGAACACTCTATTATTGATCAGTCCCCCCCCCCCCCCCGGTGAACTCTCTCTATTATTGATCAGTCCTCCCCCCCCCCCGGTGAACTCTCTCTATTATTGATCAGCCCCCCCCCCCCCCGGTGAACTCTCTCTATTATTGATCAGCCCCCCCCCCCCCCGGTGAACTCTCTCTATTATTGATCAGCCCCCCCCCCCCCGGTGAACTCTCTCTATTATTGATCAGTCCTCCCCCCCCCCCAGTGAACTCTCTCTATTATTGATCTGTCCCCCCCCCCCGGTGAACACTCTCTATTATTGATCAGTCCTCCCCCCCCCCCCGGTGAACTCTCTCTATTATTGATCAGTCCCCCCCCCCCCCGGTGAACTCTCTCTATTATTGATCAGCCCCCCCCCCCCCCCCGGTGAACTCTCTCTATCATTGATCAGCCCCCCCCCCCCGGTGAACTCTCTCTATCATTGATCAGTCCCCCCCCCCCCCCCCGGTGAACTCTCGCTATTATTGATCAGTCCCCCCCCCCGGTGAACTCTCTCTATCATTGATCAGCCCCCCCCCCCCGGTGAACTCTCTCTATCATTGATCAGTCCCCCCCCCCCCCCCGGTGAACTCTCGCTATTATTGATTAGTCCCCCCCCCCCCCGGTGAACACTCTATTATTGATCAGTCCTCCCCCCCCCCAGTGAACTCTCTCTATTATTGATCTGTCCCCCCCCCCCGGTGAACACTCTCTATTATTGATCAGTCCTCCCCCCCCCCCCGTGAACTCTCTCTATTATTGATCAGCCCCCCCCCCCCCCGGTGAACACTCTCTATTATTGATCAGTCCCCCCCCCCCCCGGTGAACTCTCTCTATTATTGATCAGTCCCCCCCCCCCCCCGGTGAACTCTCTCTATTATTGATCAGTCCCCCCCCCCCGGTGAACTCTCTCTATTATTGATCAGCCCCCCCCCCCCCGGTGAACTCTCTCTATTATTGATCAGTCCCCCCCCCCCGGTGAACTCTCTCTATTATTGATCAGCCCCCCCCCCCCCCGGTGAACTCTCTCTATCATTGATCAGCCCCCCCCCCCGGTGAACTCTCTCTATCATTGATTAGTCCCCCCCCCCCCCGGTGAACTCTCTCTATTATTGATCAGCCCCCCCCCCCCCCGGTGAACTCTCTCTATCATTGATCAGCCCCCCCCCCCGGTGAACTCTCTCTATCATTGATCAGTCCCCCCCCCCCCCGGTGAACTCTCTCTATCATTGATTAGTCCCCCCCCCCCCGGTGAACTCTCTCTATTATTGATCAGTCCCCCCCCCCCCCGGTGAACTCTCTCTATTATTGATCTGTCCCCCCCCCCCCGGTGAACTCTCTCTATTATTGATCTGTCCCCCCCCCCCCGGTGAACTCTCTCTATTATTGATCAGCCCCCCCCCCCCGGTGAACTCTCTCTATTATTGATCAGCCCCCCCCCCGGTTATTGGTTATTGATTATTGATTATTTCCCCTTACCTGGTGCTGGTTGTTGCGGGGGGGTCTCTCTCCCCCCCCCCCCGCGGGCCCGGCCCCCTCACTCTCCCGCTTTGCTCTGACCCACTCCCCGCTCTCTGTTACTCCAGTGAAGGCTGTCTCCTGGCCTAGGCCCCGTTGCTATGGTGCCGGGGGGCGGGGTTACCCGGCGCATGCTCGCGGTGGACCACTGTCGTCGCGCATGCGCGCTGCCCCTCCATCCCTGCCGCGGTTACCATGGCCACCGGTCCAAGCCGTCACTGGCCCCGCCCTTTTACCCACATTGCCCTGCGCTCGCCCCGCCCACTCCCTGCCTGGTTCTGTTGCTGACCTCCAGAGGGCGTTGTGTCACTCCTCCAGGGAGTGTCCCCATTGGGGAGGGTGGTCAGTGGCTGGAGGGTGGTCAGTGGCTGGAGGGCGGTCAGTGGCTGCAGGATGGTCAGTGGCTGGAGGGTGGTCAGTGGCTGGAGGGCGGTCAGTGGTTGGAGGGCGGTCAGTGGCTGGAGGGCGGTCAGTGGCTGGAGGGTGGTCAGTGATTGGAGGGTGGTCAGTGGCTGGTGGGTGGTCAGTGGCTGGAGGGGGGTCAGTGATTGGAGGGTGGTCAGTGGCTGGTGGGTGGTCTGTGGCTGGAGGGTGGTCAGTGGCTGGACTGTGGTCAGTGGCTGGAAGGCGGTCAGTGGTTGGAGAGCGGTCAGTGGTTGGATGGTGATCAGTGGCTGGAGGATGGTCAGTGGCTGGAGGATGGTCAGTGGTTTGGAGGGTGGTCAGTGGTTGGAGAGTGGTCTGTGGTTGGACGGTGGTCAGTGACTGGAGGATGGTCAGTGGCTGCAGGATGGTCAGTTGTTTGGAGGATGGTCAGTGGTTGGACAGTGGTCAGTGGTTGGAGGGCGGTCAGTGGTTGGAGGGCAGATAGTGGCTGGAGTGTGGTCAGTGGCTGGAGGATGGTCAGTGACTGGAGGATAGTCAGTGTCTGGAGGACGGTCAGTGGCTGGAGTGTGTCCGCACTCAGGCCGCGACGACCCACCTTCAGCCCTTGCAGCGATACCTTTACGTTGAGCCTCCTCCTCCTCTGAGGTGGTGCATAACCTCAACTACGACATGCAGCTGCTGTCCTGTTCATCGAGGGTGAGGCTCTGGAGGTCACCCTCAGGACGCTGCCTGTCCTTCACCAGGACACGATCACCATCTGGAACACGGTCAAACCGCGCCGCCCCTACCCTCCGGCCGTCGTCAGGGAGCCGTTGCTCAGGAATCCGCACCTCCGCGCTCGCGGGTTCGAGTGGCTGTCGGAGGGGAGGGCCGTGGTGTTGAGGCTGACCAGGGTCGGGACGTGCTGGGGGCCTGGGCTGGACGTTGCCGCAAGACATAGCGAGCAGGGCAGCGGCAGACGTCCGGTACGTGGCCACCGCCATCCGACGCCTTAAAACGGCGGTGCTCGGACCCGACGTAGTGCACCAGTTGGAGGACGCTCAGGTGTGCGGTGGGATCCTGTCCGCGCTCACCCCTGCCCGGACGGAATTTCACATTGGCCCCAAGGTCCCGTACTTCCCGCGGGAGCCTGTGCCCCACAACCTGAGCCGCCTCCGAAATTTTAGTTTTGTCCCCTTCAGGGATGTATCACGGCAGGCCCTGGCTCGACTGCTGCTGCACACCGTCCACCTCTTCTCCCTCATCCACCGCCCGGCCACGCCTTGGCGTGCCCATTTGCCACCGGGCGGTGGGGATCCCCAGTGGAGGGCCCTCTATGCCGGAGTCCTCCACCTTTCTCTCGGGGATCTGGGGTGGAGGGTGCTGCACGCAGCAGTCCCCTGCAACCGCAGATTGCGGTGGTTCACGGACTCCCAGCCCAACTGCTTGTTCTGTGGCGCTGTGGAGTCCGTGGACCATGTGTATACAAAGGAACCTCGATTATCCGAATACCAATTATCCAAACATTGGACTATCCGAAGGAGATCTCGCGGTCCCGATAGAAACATTACATCAAAGACATGTTTCCAATAGTGATTAAACAGGCACGGTCTCCAAATGACTGACCTCCTGCCCCCTCTCTCTCTCGCTCCACACTCTCTCTGGAATTCTACAGAGGGGCGTACCCTAAATCCCCCACCCCTCCCCCCAGTTGCCCTGTACGGGGCAAAGGTGGAGCCTGTCAAAGATTTGCAGTCAAACATTTGTGTGTGTCGGTGTGTCAGTGTGTCGCTGTGTGTGTGTCAGTGTGTTTGTGTCGCATGTGTGTCCCTGTGTGTGCATGTGTGACTGTGTGTCGCTGTGTGTGTGTCGGTCTGTGTGCGCGCATGTGTGTTTCTGTGTGTGCGTGTGTGACTGTGTGTCGCTGTGTCTGTGTCGCTGTGTGTGTGCATGTGTCTGCGTCGCTGTGTGTGTGCGTGCACGTGTGCTTGTATTGCTGTGTGTGTGTGTGCATGTCTATGTCTGTGTCTGTCGCTCTGTGTGTACGTGTGTATGTCTATGTCTGTGTCTGTCGCTCTGTGTGTGCGTGTGTGTGTCTGTTGCTCTGTGTGTGCGTGTGTGTGTCTGTGTCGCTCTGTGTGTGCGTGTGTATGTCTATGTCTGTGTCTGTCGCTCTGTGTGTGCGTGTGTGTGTCTATGTCTGTGTCTGTCGCTCTGTGTGTGTGTGTCTGTGTCGCTCTGTGTGTGCGTGTGTATGTCTATGTGTCTGTTGCTCTGTGTGCATGTGTATGTCTGTGTCTGTGTCTGTCGCTCTGTGTGTGCGTGTGCATGTCTATGTCTGTCGCTCTGTGTGTGCGTGTGTATGTCTATGTGTCTGTCGCTCTGTGTGTGTGTGTATGTGTCTGTCGCTCTGTGTGTGCGTGTGTATGTCTATGTGTCTGTCGCTCTGTGTGTGTGTGTGTGTATGATGTCTGTGTCTGTCGCTCTGTGTGTGCGTGTCTATGTGTCTGTCGCTCTGTGTGTGCGTGTGCTCTATTTGGAGACTCACTCCACAAAGGCAGCTGCAACAGTCTTTCTGTTGGTGTCCAGTCCAGCATCCCCCGGGGAGAGGCTGGGTGTGTACGGGGTTGGGTGGCAGGCGGTGTTGAGGTCAGGGGGTGGTGTTGGGTGCGGGGCCTCACGCGTTTGTGGGGTGCTGCAGTCTCCTGAACAAGGAGCAGACTTCAATAACTCTGAGCCCCAGGGGAAAGACATTGAATCGATTAACCGATTAATTGATTATCTGAACTAAATAGTGCCTGCCCAACACGTTCGGATAATCAAGGTTCCCCTGTCTGGGGTGTGGGCGTTCGCACTCCCTTTTTGATTTTCTCAAGAACCTCCTCCTTCTCCGTTTCTGGTTACACCTCAGTCCCACCGAAGCTCCTGATCTTCGGGCACCCGGTGCGGAGGAGGGAGGGCAGGTCTGAAGACCTCCTCGTGGGTCTGCTCCTGGGCCTGGCCAAACTGGCCATAAACAGGCCCAGGCAGCGGGCTGTGGAGGGGGTCGTGAGGGCCGACTGCCTGCCCCTCTTCCGCGGTTACGTTAGGGCCCGGGTGTCCTTGGAGAGGGAGCACGCGGTGTCCACCAACACCCTGGAGTTGTTCAGGGAGAGGTGGGCGCCGCAGGGAGTGGAGTGCATCATTTCCACCTCCAACTCTATTTTGATTTCGTCCCTGCCCTCCCCTTCACTGTTTGATCACACAGCATTGCCCTTTGTGAGGGGCACTGCTTGTCACAGGCCACTCGGGTGTTTTCCTATCTTCCTGGTGGTGGATATTGAATAAAGATTTGTACACCTTGTTGTCTTTCACTATATAAAAAAAAGATTCCACGGTGTCAATTTGAAGATCATTGGGGTTTAGAAGGATGAGAGGTGACCTTATTGAAACGTACAGGATTCTCAGGGGATGTGACAGGGGGAGATGTGGGAAGGTTGTTCCCCTTGTGAGGGAGAGACTAGGACCAGAGGGAATCATCTCAGAATAAGGGCTCACCCATTGAAGACAGAGATGAGGAGGAATGTCTTCCCTCCGAGGGGAGTGAATCTGTGGGAGACTGAGGGCTGTCGGGGCTGGGTCATTCAAGGCTGAGACAGAGAGAGTTTTAATCAGGAAGGGGATCGAGGGTTATGGGGGAAAGGCAGGAAAGTGGGGTTGAGGATGATCAGATCAGATACAATCTCATCGAATGGTGGAGTAAACTCGATGGGCCGAATGGCCTACCCCTGTCCCAACACCTTATGATCACACAGAAAAATAGCAGGAGGCCATTTGGCCCTTCGAAGCTGCCATCCAACTTAGTTGGGAGAAAGTGAGGACTGCAGATGCTGGAGATCAGAGCTGAAAATGTGTTGCTGGAAAAGCGCAGCAGGTCAGGCAGCATCCAAGGAGCAGGAGAATCGACATTCCGGGCATGAGCCCTTCTTCAGGATTTCCTGAAGAAGGGCTTATGCCCGAAACGTCGATTCTCCTGTTCCTTGGATGCTGCCTGACCTGCTGCGCTTTTCCAGCAACACATTTTCAGATCCAACTTAGTTCCCTGTTCCTCCTTTCTCCCCAAACCCTTTGACCCCTTTCTCCCGAACAACTGCGTCAAACTCCTTGAAAACACAATGTTTTGGCCTCGATCACTCTCAGTGAGGGAGAATCCCACACGTTCCCCCACTCTCTGGGTGAAGACATTTCTCCCCAGCTCAGTCCCACATGGCTAACCCTGTATCCTTAATCTGCTGTTCCTTGGCTGTGGACTCCCTGCTCATTAGAACATCCTTCCTGTGTTTACCTTGTCTAAAACGCCACCTTCACCACCCTGTCTACCTGCGACTCCACTTGCAAGGAGCTATGTATGTGAACCCAAGGTCTCGGTGTTCGACAACACTCCCCAGGGCCCTACCATGAACTCGAAGCCCTGCCTTACCAAAGGGCAACACTCCGCATTAAACTGCATCTGCCATTCCTCAGGCCAGTGACCCAGCTGATGAAAATTCTCATAGTACTCTTGGATGTGAATAGAGAGAGTGTGGTTAGCAGGTTTACAGGGGACAGTGTAGGTGATCTAAGTCCTTCAGAGAAATGACAGACAGTGGGCTCAGCACTGCCCCCTGTGGAATGGTCTCCAGTGTGAAAACCACCTGAAGGAGCGTCACTCCAAAAGCTAGTGCTTCCAAATAAACCTGTTGGACTATAACCTGGTGTTGTGAGATTTTTAACTTTGTCCATCCCAGTCCAACACTGGCATCTTCAAATCAGTCTGAAAAATAACCCTCTGTCTCCAAGTGTCAAGCCAATTGGATAGCTCTCCCTGGAACATAGTCCGAACTGATCCATGTCTCTCTTCACACCTCAGTCCTGCCACCCCAAGGAATTTGCCTGGTAAACCGATAGTGCCCTCCCTTCATTACCAGAACATCCTTCCTCATACAAGGAGATCCAAATAGACAATAGGTGCAGGAGTAGGCCATTCAGCCCTTCAAGCCTGCACCACCATTCAATATGATCATCCTCTTCCTGCCTTATCTCCATAACCCTTGATCCCACTATCTTTGAGAGCTCTATCCAACTCTTTCTTAAATGAATCCAGAGACTGGGCCTCCACTGCCCTCTGGGGCAGAGCATTCCACACACCCACCACTAACTGGGTGAAGAAGTTTCTCCTCATCTCTGTCCTAAATGGTCTACCCCGTATTTTTAAGCTGTGTCCTCTGGTTCGGCACTCACCCATCAGCGGAAACATGTTTCCTGCTGCCAGAGTGTCCAATCCTTTCATAATCTTATATGTCTCAATCAGATCCCCTCTCAGTCTTCTAAACTCAAGGGTATACAAGTAAAAAATGAGGTCTGCAGATGCTGGAGATCACAGTTGAAAATGTGTTGCTGGTTAAAGCACAACAGGTCAGGCAGCATCCAAGGAATAGGAAATTCGACGTTTCGGGCATAAGCCCTTCATCATCCTGATGAAGGGCTTATGCCTGAAACGTCGAATTTCCAGGGTATACAAGCCCAGTCACTTCAGTCTTTCAGTGTAAGGTAATCCCGCCATTCCAGGAATTGACCTCGTGAACCTACGCTGCACTCCCTCAATAGCCAGAATGTCTTTCCTCAAATTTGGAGACCAGAACTGCACACCGTACTCCAGGGGTGGTCTCACTCGTACATAATCCCTGCTCCAGTGCTCAATTCCACTTGTAATGATGGCCAAAGTACCATTTGTAAACATCACCAGTTGCTGTAAAGGTGGTCAGGCATTTTAGTGGAAAAATTGGGAGGGTGAGCTATTACCCAAGTTGGGGAACGACTTCAGGGTACTATAGTGCAGAGGGATCTAGGTGTACTCTTCATGAGTCACTGAAAACTAGCATGCAGGTACAGTAGATAATGAAGTGAATGGAATGTTGGCTTTTATAGCTAAAGGGATAGAATATAAAGGTAAGGAAGTATTGCTGCAACTATACAAGGTATCGGTTAGACCGCACCTGGAGTATTGTGCACAGTTTTGGTCACCTTAGGTGCAGTGGCACTGGACACAGTTCAGAGGAGATTCACTAGATTGAGCTCAGAGATGAGGGTGTGTTGTATGAAGAGAGATTGAACAGTTTAGGCCTATACTCACAGGAATTTAGAATGAGGGGAGATCAAATTGAGGTATTCAAGATGATAGAAGGTGTGGATAAAATAGATGTGGAGCAGATACTTCCTCTTATGGGGAATTCTTGGAGGAGAGGTCATAGACTTAGGATAAGGGACAGCAAATTTAAGACTGAGTTAAGGAGAAACTCCTTCTCCCAAAGGGTTGTGAATCTGGGAGATTCCCTGCCCCAAAGTGCAGTGGAAGCTGGGACAGTGAGTACATTTAAGGAGGAGTTAGACAGATTGTTTTAAATTGGTAATGGCTTGAAGGAATGTGGAGAGAAGTCAGGAAAATGGGGATAAGGATCACATCAGCCATGATCAAATGGCGGAACAGACTGGATGGGCCGAATGGGTTCTGGATTAGAGGTGCTGGAAAAGCACAGCGGTTCAGGCAGCATCCAAGCATCTGCAGTCATTGTCTTTGCCTCAATGGGCTGAATGGCCTAATTCTGGTCCAATATCTTATGAACTTAGATCTTCCAGAGTGCTGTTCAATGTACCTCTCAACCAACCCCTTCAGCACATTACTCTTTGAGAAAACATGCTGTATACAAATTGGCCCATGAACTAGCCACATTGCACAGGTGACTACATGACAGCACGGTGGCTCAGGGCTTAACACTGCTGCCTCCCTGCACCAGGGTTCAGCTCCATTCAGGGGACGGTGTAGAGTTTGCACATTCATGTCTGCATGGGTTTCCTCCCACAGGTCAAAGACGTGTATGTCAGGTGGATTAGCCATGGGAACATGTGTTATTGGAGGGTCGGGGTGGACTCGATGGGCCAAACGGCCTACTTCCCCACTGCAGGGATTCTACTTTTTCCAAGAACATTACAACCGTAGAATGATCCCAGACAGAGCAAGGCCATTCAGCCCGTCAAGTGTGCGCCCTGAAGGAAGATTTCACCCTCTGCCACTTCCCAACCATCTCTCTCATCCTCCAAGTACTTCAATTCCAGATCACACCCACCTGAGTGCTGAGTGAAACCCACTCCCCCAAACCCTCGTGAACCTCACCTCCCTCACCCTCAGTACATTCCAGACCCTCACCCCTCGAGTGAACCTTGCCTCCCTCAGACAGTACATTCCAGATCCTCCCCCCTCGAGTGAGCCTCCCTCCCTCACCCTCAGACCGTACATTCCAGACTCTCCCCCCTCGAGTGAACCTTGCCTCCCTCACCCTCAGACCGTACATTCCAGACCCTCCCCCCTCGAGTGAGCCTCCCTCCCTCACCCTCAGACCGTACATTCCAGACTCTTCCCCCCTCAAGTGAACCTTGCCTCCCTCACCCTCAGACCGTACATTCCAGACCCTCCCTCCCTCACCCTCAGACAGTACACCTTGGACCCTGTTGCTGTGTTGTGCCTGTAATGGGGGTTGCTGCAGCTGTAAGGTGAAGGGGGATTGCTGGAAATGAAACAGCAGTTACAGCCTGGTTGGTTGTAAAATCAATCATGAGTTTATTTTCTTACAAAATGAATTGCTTTGTTAATTTTAATCCTTTAAGACTGCCACTAAGTGGCAAAAGGTGAACCATAATATTCAGTAATAGGTACTAGTGTGCATAATAGATACAGCCTAAAAAATAAATCTACAAAATCAGATGTGTGCAAATTTCTGATACAGTTTACACTCAATTCCAGATTCACAGAAGCTGCTGCACTTTGAACCACAGCTTTTCCCTCGTTCGCCCATTCACTCCACGTCACAGCACTCAGTGATCAACCAGCCGGAGGGGGAGGGGGAGGGAGAGAGAGAGAGCGCTCCTGCCACTCAGAGGGTTGGCAAAACCCAGTTAGCCTGAGGGGAACCCGGAACTGCCCACGGCTGCTTGCCAGCCCCTTCCGGAAGTCTCCGTCCACCGTAACCTGAAGGGCTGTTTCCCACAGAGGCAGCACTCAGCAGCAGGTTCACCAACTGCAGGGCTGTTCAGAACTGAGCCTGACTCTGTCCTTAGCATCATGGAACTCCAGCACAGTAAACCTCTCGCTACCCTCCTATACTGAGCTGCGTCTACACTGTCCGCTGTCAAACACTCCCTGGGCAGAGACAGAGCAAAGCTAACCCTCCCCCCCGTCCCTTCGGTCTCCCTTCACTGCTTTACTTTATCCCTCTCCTGGACAGCTCAGAAGCTACCACTCAGTGGGAAGGTATGTGTGCCCCGCGTCGTGCTGTGCCTCACCGTGTGTGGGATGGTTTGTACCCCTCAGCGTATAATCCAACTGAAGCTGGGCAGGAACCCCAATCTTTTCGCGTTCACCTGAAACCGACATCAGAAATCTGACAGAACGCTCTGTGCTAACCAGTGGGCCCCGCACATAACCGGAACAGCAGAAGGGCAGGCATCTCCAGCGCGGCTGGGAAATCTCAGGAAACATCCACAGCAAAGCCCTGAAAACAAGGGCTGCCATACCGATTCTGGAGAGAAGCTGGTAAAGCCGGAGCGTGGGCAATTGTAATTACCATTTAACCACACCCTGGAAAAGAGCACTTCCTCCTGGGCAGCAGCTCTTCCCCACTCCACAGGCACTGAGCTCAAACCCAGGATACCCAATCCACAACGTTCCTGCCAGGAAACCACCTTCAAACCGGAAACACCAAAGAGCTTAAGCTAACGTTCCCCAAACAGAGCAGTTTGAAACTGTGCAACTATCCGCAGGAGGAATCGTTCCTGTTTGAGATTGACAGAGAGCAGACAGAGCCACGCCAGTGAATGCTGCAGAATGGCCCACTGCTCTGCAGGGCTGTGAACTGGGCTGTGTCCCCTCACGCTGCACTGGCCCACCACCTCACTGGCAAACCTGCCCAGCTGCTCTGCTTACGACTCACACAGAGGGTGACAGTCAGGGAGAGGGAGGAGGCACAGAGGCTGGGGAGGGGGGAGAGGGAGGAGGCACAGAGGCTGGGGAGGGGGGAGAGGGAGGAGGCACAGAGGCTGGGGAGGGGGGAGAGGGAGGAGGCACAGAGGCTGGGGAGAGGGAGGGCAAACACTGAGACCCACTGTGACTCCTCATCCTTCTGTTATTGTAAGAGATGCAGCAAAGCAATGGATTCACATCAGCGTACAGACAGCTACAGCAAACTAAAGACAGAGCTCGCGAGTTACAGAGAGAGAGAGAGAGAGAGAGAGAAGGAGACACATTAGTAACTCTCAGCCTGACTGCTGACCCACACTGCCATTAGTAGCGTGCTGCCGAGGGGGAGCTAGAGGTTTGCAGGAAGATGTTTTGAAGCATGAATGTGTTTCTCCATGTTGCTTTGTGCATTGCTGGTCAGAGTTGATCGGACGGTAATGCAGAGGCAGAGTTGGCCATTACCGAGCCAGGAGTTTGATCAGGTTTGCGCACATCTCGAAGAATTCGATAATGTGGCTGCCGGGTCTCGGGCCCACCTCCGAGGGGAGGCCAGATTCCACCGAGCTCCCTGACCACGATGAGGTACCATCAGCCAGCTTCCCGGGGCAATCAGTGTCCGACTCCGTCCTGGAGCCACTCCGGTGGTAGCTGCTGATGGATCCGGAACGCCGAGGGGTAGTGCAGCCGGACTTGGGCTCATTCGCCTCATCCGCTGGATGGAGGATGGAGGAGGGGGAGGAGGAGATCAGGAGCAGGTTCCACACAGGACACCCACATCCCCCATCCCCCACCACCCCCCCACACCCCAAACATCACCCCCCCGCACCCTGAAAACATCGCCCCCCCACCCCGAAAACATCGCCACCCCCACCCCGAAAACATTACCCCCCTCCTGCACCCCAAAATCACCCCACAGCAACATGACCCCTGAAAACATCAACACCCCGCACCCCATCCCCTCCCGAAAACATCACCCCCACTGCACCCCGCCCCCCAAAAACATCATGCACTCCGTCCCCTCAGCAATACCTCTCCCATAATCACTGCCCCCCTCCATACCCTCCCTCTCAGTGCACTAGACCAGTCCCCTCTGACTGTCACATGGCCACGAGCCCCCTCCCCATCACACCCTGGAACAGGACTCCCCCCCCCCCCCCCCCTGCAGTGTTCCCCACCCTGAACACCCCCCTCCTCACAAAGGGAATCGGACTCTCTCCCTCTGCTATATCCCACCCTCTACCCCGCTCCCCACCACAGGCATCTCAACACACCCTCACCCCCACCCCCAGTGTGACCCCCCCCCCCTCCCTGGGCTCCCTCACCTTCGATGCTGCGGAAGTCCACCAGGTAGGTGCGGCTGTCCACCTGGTACAGCTGCACACTCATCTTGGAGAAGGTCCCCGAGCTGGGGTTCAGCCGGCGCACCCGCAGGTAATAGGGGTTCACCACCTGGGGCAAGGGTCAGGGGGCACCGAGGTCACACCAGAGGGGAGAGAGCAACAGGGTGGCAGAGGGACAGTGACGGGGGAGGGATGGTCAGGGGGAGGGAGAGGCAAATGATGGGGGGAGGGGGGGACGGGGATGGGGGAAATAGGGGAACATGAAAGGAGAAACAATAAACAAAAACACAGATCAGTCTGAGGCACTTCTCCTCCACCTCCCCCCTCCCCCGCTCCCTCTCTCCTCTCTCCCCCCGCCCTCCCTCCTCTCTCTCCCCCCCCCCCCTCCCCCGCCCTCCCTCCTCTCTCTCCCCCCTCCCCTCTCTCCCCCCTCCCTCCTCTCTCTCCCCCCTCCCCTCTCTCCCCCCTCCCTCCTCTCTCTCCCCCCCCTCTCTCTCCCCCCTCCCCTCTCTCTCCCCCCTCCCTCCTCTCTCTCCCCCCTCCCCCCGCTCTCCCTCCTCTCTCTCCCCCCCCCCCCCCCCCGCTCTCCCTCCTCTCCCTCCCCCCTCCCCCCGCTCTCCCTCCCCCCTCCCCCCGCTCTCCCTCCTCTCTCTCCCCCCTCCCCCCCGCTCTCCCTCCTCTCTCCCCCCTCCCTCCCCCCGCTCTCCCTCCCCGCTCTCCCTCCTCCCTCCCCCCGCTCTCCCTCCTCCCTCCCCCCGCTCTCCCTCCCCGCTCTCCCTCCCCCCGCTCTCCCTCCTCCCTCCCCCCACACTCCCTCCTCCCTCCCCCCACACTCCCTCCTCCCTCCCCCCACACTCCCTCCTCCCTCCCCCCACACTCCCTCCTCCCTCCCCCCACACTCCCTCCTCCCTCCCCCCACACTCCCTCCTCCCTCCCCCCACACTCCCTCCTCCCTCCCCCCACACTCCCTCCTCTCTCCCCCCACTCTCCCTCCTCTCTCCCCCCACTCTCCCTCCTCTCTCCCCCCACTCTCCCTCCTCTCTCCCCCCACTCTCCCTCCTCTCTCCCCCCACACTCCCTCCTCTCTCCCCCCACACTCCCTCCTCTCTCCCCCCACACTCCCTCCTCTCTCCCCCCACACTCCCCCCTCTCTCCCCCCACACTCCCCCCTCTCTCCCCCCACACTCCCCCCTCTCTCCCCCCACACTCCCCCCTTCCCCCCACACTCTTTTTTCTCCCCCCCACCCCGCTTGCTCTCCTTCCCCCCCCCACCCCCTCTCCCTCGTTCCCCCCCCCCCCCCCCCCCCCCCCCAGCATTCCCTGCTCCCTCACCTTCCACTCGTAGCCCAGCTGTTTCATGGCCCGGCACACCTCCGCCATGATGTCGTTGGGCCGGCTCTGGCTGCGGATTCCCAGGTGCCACTTGGCCCGCCGCACCCCGGGGTGTTTGGATTTCTGGGGGTTCAGCTCGTCTAGCGTGTGCCTGGACCTGGGCACAGGCTCCGCCACCAGGAAGGGGACCCGCTCAGGGTGGACCCTGGCCACAAAGTGCTGGTCATCCAGGAAGGAGGCACTGTCGGGGGGGCTGGAGGCCAGGTAGAAATCTTTGGCCTCATTCATGATGCGGCGGTTATCGATGATCAGGTGATAGGCCACCGCCAGTGGGTCCTGGTGGTTACGGCTGTACAGACAGTTCAGCACCTCCTCCTCACTGCACTCAAACTTCTCACACACCTCCTTTAGAGCTTCATCATCGATCATGCTGCTGCTGTAGGCTGGGTCCTCCGGGAACAGGTACTTGGGCAAATCCTGCTTGAACCACCCGTGCTCCCTGGAAGGACAGACAGTATTCCCTCAAAAGCACTGCCCCAGCACCAACCCTCAGGGCAGCTCAGCACCTGCGGGCAGCGCGGATATCACACACCAGTCACCTTCCAGCAGATCACGGGGATTTCAAACACAACTCCCCTCTCCTCGCTCCAACAGAGCCCCACCGAAAATTCCTCCCGCCGGAGTATTTCCCGCACTTTCCCAACCCCGGGATAATCCTGACAAGGCCCATGGGGGATCGCTAACTGACCTCCCTGGGAGACTCTGAGCTAGCAGGCAGATGGAACCCATCAGGGAGAAACTGCAGACGCTGGAGGTCAGAGTCGAGAGTGTGTTGCTGGAAAAGCACAGCAGGTCAGGCAGCCTCCGAGGAGCAGGAGAGTCAACATTTCAGGCATAAACCCATCTCCCGCTCACACCTGGTAAAGGGCTTATGCCCGAAACATCGACTCTCTTGCTCCTCGGATGCTGACCGACCTGCTGTGTTTTTCCAGCACCACTCTCTCAACCGAGTTGGAACTCATCAACTGAGCCCATTTGAAAGCAGAACCAGGGCCCTCATGTGGTACAGAGGTAGTGTCCCGACTTCTGAACCAGGAGACCACGGTGCACATCCCACCGGCTCCAGTGGTGCATTATAACGTCTCGGAACAAGGCAGTTTGAAGATATATCTATGCCATGGTTGTGCTGCCTTAGCAGGGCTGGGACCAGCCTACATGTACCAACAGGAATGGCTTTATTTGGGTGCTGAACAATAACGATGTCCTTCCCCAGTTGGGGCTCCTTCCGCTCCGACAAGAGACCCTCCTCACCGCGAGGCTGGGAATTCAGTGTCAGGAATGGGAAGGAGGGGGTCAGGACTGTCACTTCTCTCCACAGAGATATGAAAGCCTGGTGTGTGAGCTGCCCCCTAGTCGGAGATGGTGAAGGCTGGTGGAAATGTAACATCGTGGATGTTCAGGAGGTCTTTGGTAAGGTACCACATGTTAGGGGCACGGCGCGGGGGCCGCGTCCCGGCACAGCGCGGGGGCCGCGTCCCGGCACAGCTATGGGGGCCGCGTCCCGGCACAGCTATGGGGGCCGCGTCCCGGCACAGCTATGGGGGCCGCGTCCCGGCACAGCTATGGGGGCCGCGTCCCGGCACAGCTATGGGGGCCGCGTCCCGGCACAGCTATGGGGGCCGCGTCCCGGCACAGCTATGGGGGCCGCGTCCCGCACAGCTATGGGGGCCGCGTCCCGGCACAGCTATGGGGGCCGCGTCCCGGCACAGCTATGGGGGCCGCGTCCCGGCACAGCTATGGGGGCCGCGTCCCGGCACAGCTATGGGGGCCGCGTCCCGGCACAGCTATGGGGGCCGCGTCCCGGCACAGCTATGGGGGCCGCGTCCCGGCACAGCTATGGGGGCCGCGTCCCGGCACAGCTATGGGGGCCGCGTCCCGGCACAGCTATGGGGGCCGCGTCCCGGCACAGCTATGGGGGCCGCTTCAGGATCATGGGGGCATTTCCAGGCCAGCAACCTGTAGCCAGGGGCCACAATTCTCTTAGGTCAGTGACCTTTCAGCAGAGCAGCTTCGTTTACTGAGTGGATGGGCCGAGTGGCCTCCTCCTGCTCCGTCTTCCGGAGGTGGCTCAGTCACTAACCGGATATCCTTGATGGTGGTCCGTTTCATGGGGTCAACCTGCAGCATGTGTTTGAGGAGGCTGATGACAGACGGGTTGAGGTATTGCGGGGTGTAGAAGATCCCATCACAGATCTTCTTGAACAGCATGGGGACGTGATCGTCATCGAACGGGAGGGTACCACACAGCAGGGCGTACAGGATGACCCCACAGCTCCAGATATCCACCTCAGGCCCTGCATACAGTCTGGGGAGAGACAAGAGTCTGGGTTAGAGAGGTGCTGGAAGAGCACAGCAGTTCAGGCAGCATCCGAGGAGCAGGAACATCCACGTTTCGGGCAAAAGCCCTTCATCAGGAATAAAGGCGGAGAGCCTGAAGGGTGGAGAGATAAGGTAGAGGAGGGTGGGGGTGGGGAGAGAGTAGCATAGAGTACAATGGGTGAGTGGGGGAGGGGATGAAGGTGATAGGTCGGGGGCGGGGGGGGTGGAGTGGATAGGTGGAAAAGGAGATAGGCAGGTAGGACAAGTCATGGGGACAGTGCTGAGCTGGAAGTTTGGAACTAGGGTGAGGTGGGGGAAGGGGAAATGAGGAAGCTGTTGAAGTCCACATTGATGCCCTGGGGTTGAAGTGTTCCGAGGCGGAAGATGAGGCGTTCTTCCTCCAGGCGTCTGGTGGTGAGGGAGCGGCGGTGAAGGAGGCCCAGGACCTCCATGTCCTCGGCAGAGTGGGAGGGGGAGTTGAAATGTTGGGCCACGGGGCGGTGTGGTTGATTGGTGCGGGTGTCCCGGAGATGTTCCCTAAAGCGCTCTGCTAGGAGGCGCCCAGTCTCCCCAATGTAGAGGAGACCGCATCGGGAGCAACGGATACAATAAATGATATTAGTGGATGTGCAGGTAAAACTTTGATGGATGTGGAAGGCTCCTTTAGGGCCTTGGATAGAGGTGAGGGAGAAGGTGTGGGCACAGGTTTTACAGTTCCTGCAGTGGCAGGGGAAAGTGCCAGGATGGGAGGGTGGGTTGTAGGGGGGCGTGGACCTGACCAGGTAGTCACGGAGGGAACGGTCTTTGCGGAAGGTGGAAAGGGGTGGGGAGGGAAATATATCCCTGGTGGTGGGGTCCGTTTGGAGGTGGCGGAAATGTCGGCGGATGATTTGGTTTATGCGAAGGTTTGTAGGGTGGAAGGTGAGCACCAGGGGCGTTCTGTCCTTGTTACGGTTGGAGGAGTGGGGTCTGAGGGCGGAGGTGCGGGATGTGGACGAGATGTCTGCAGTCATTATTTTTACCTGGGGAGAGCCAACACAGATGCAACACTGCTCAGTCACTCAACACTGCCCCAAACACCCAACCCACTGCCAAGTGCTCCCAGGCTGCACTAACACAGGCAGGCGCGCGCGCGCACACACACACACACACACACGCCTTCACCTTCACAGGCTGCCTGCATTCCCCGGATCAGTGCGTCCAGGAACCACAACAGGAGAAATCTTCCATCTGCTATTCCAGCCCACTCTCCTATCCTGTCAGCAGAGGATCATCATTCTGAACCCAGCCCACACACAAACTCACACTCCACAGCCCTGAGAAACCTCCCTCTCCGCCCTGAACACCCACACACTCAGATGGGAATGAGAAACAATTCCAACCTGCTGCGATTTCACAGATTCAAAACAACTCGGGTCATTTGTTCCAGATAACGCTTCACCTTCACCAGAGTCAGGCCCTCACCTGCACAGACACAGGCTGCATCCCGGGCGCGGGGGCGCGCACACACTCACACACGGGTGCGCACACTTCCAGACACACGGGGACGCGCGCACACTTCCAGACACACGGGGACGCGCGCACACTCCAAGACACGCGCGGCCGCGCACTCTCCCAGACACGCACGCTCCCAGACACGCGCGGGCGCGCACTCTCCCAGACACGCACGCTCCCAGACACGAGCGGGCGCGCACTCTCCCAGACACGCACGCTCCCAGACAGGCACGCTCCCAGACACGCGCGGGTGCGCACGCTCCCAGACACGCGCGGGCACGCACACTCTCCCAGACACGCACACTCTCCCAGACACGCGCGGGCACGCGCACTCTCCCAGACACGCGCACTCTCCCAGACACGCACACTCTCCCAGACACGCACACTCTCCCAGACACGCGCGGGCACGCACACTCTCCCAGACACGCGCGGGCACGCACACTCTCCCAGACACGCACACTCTCGCAGACACGCGCGGGCACGCACACTCTCCCAGACACGCACACTCTCCCAGACACGCGCGGGCACGCACACTCTCCCAGACACGCACACTCTCCCAGACACGCGCAGGCACGCACACTCTCCCAGACACGCACACTCTCCCAGACACGCGCGGGCACGCACACTCTCCCAGACACGCACACTCTCCCAGACACGCACACTCTCCCAGACACGCGCGGGCACGCACACTCTCCCAGACACGCACACTCTCCCAGACACGCGCAGGCACGCACACTCTCCCAGACACGCGCGGGCACGCACACTCTCCCAGACACGCGCAGGCACGCACACTCTCCCAGACACGCACACTCTCCCAGACACGCACACTCTCCCAGACACGCGCGGGCACGCACACTCTCCCAGACACGCGCGGGCACGCACACTCTCCCAGACACGCGCGGGCACGCACACTCTCCCAGACACGCGCGGGCACACACACTCTCCCAGACACGCACACTCTCCCAGACACGCGCGGGCACGCACACTCTCCCAGACACGCACACTCTCCCAGACACGCGCGGGCACGCACACTCTCCCAGACACGCGCGGGCACGCACACTCTCCCAGACACGCACACTCTCCCAGACACGCGCGGGCACGCACACTCTCCCAGACACGCGCAGGCACGCACACTCTCCCAGACACGCGCAGGCACGCACACTCTCCCAGACACGCGCGGGCACGCACACTCTCCCAGACACGCACTCTCCCAGACACGCGCGGGCACGCACACTCTTCCAGACACGCACACGCTCCCAGACACGCGCGGGCACGCACACTCTCCCAGACACGCACACGCTCCCAGACACGCGCGGGCACGCACACTCTCCCAGACACGCACACGCTCCCAGACACGCGCGGGCACGCACACTCTCCCAGACACGCACACGCTCCCAGACACGCACACTCTCCCAGACACGCGCGGGCACGCACACTCTCCCAGACACGCACACGCTCCCAGACACGCGCGGGCACGCACACTCTCCCAGACACGCTCGGGCACGCACACTCTCCCAGACACGCGCGGGCACGCACACTCTCCCAGACACGCACACTCTCCCAGACACGCGCGGGCACGCACACGCTCCCAGACACGCACACGCTCCCAGACACGCGCAGGCACGCACACTCTCCCAGACACGCGCGGGCACGCACACTCTCCCGGGCACGCACACTCTCCCGGGCACGCGCGGGCACGCACACTCTCCCAGACACGCGCGGGCACGCACACTCTCCCAGACACGCCCGGGCACGCACACTCTCCCGGGCACGCACACTCTCCCGGGCACGCACACTCTCCCGGGCACGCACACTCTCCCAGACACGCGCGGGCACGCACACGCTCCCAGACACGCGCGGGCACGCACACGCTCCCAGACACGCACACGCTCCCAGACACGCGCGGGCACGCACACTCTCCCAGACACGCACACGCTCCCAGACACGCGCGGGCACGCACACGCTCCCAGACACGCACACGCTCCCAGACACGCACGGGCACGCACACTCTCCCAGACACGCGCAGGCACGCACACGCTCCCAGACACGCGCGGGCACGCACACGCTCCCAGACACGCGCGGGCACGCACACGCTCCCAGACACGCACACGCTCCCAGACACGCGCGGGCACGCACACTTTCCCAGACACGCACACGCTCCCGGGCACGCACACTCTCCCAGACACGCACACTCTCCCAGACACGCGCGGGCACGCACACTCTCCCAGACACGCGCGGGCACGCACACTCTCCCAGACACGCACCCTCTCCCAGACACGCACCCTCTCCCAGACACGCACCCTCTCCCAGACACGCACCCTCTCCCAGACACGCGCGGGCACGCACACTCTCCCAGATACACGCGCGGGCACGCACCCTCTCCCAGACACGCACCCTCTCCCAGACACGCACCCTCTCCCAGACACGCACCCTCTCCCAGACACGCACCCTCTCCCAGACACGCACCCTCTCCCAGACACGCGCGGGCACGCACACTCTCCCAGATACACGCGCGGGCACGCACACTCTCCCAGACACGAGCGGGCACGCACACTCTCCCAGACACGCACACTCTCCCAGACACGCGCGGGCACGCACACTCTCCCAGACACGCGCTGGCACGCACACTCTCCCAGACACGCACACTCTCCCAGACACGCGCGGGCACGCACACTCTCCCAGACACGCACACTCTCCCAGACACGCGCGGGCACGCACACTCTCCCAGACACGCACACTCTCCCAGACACGCACACTCCCAGACACGCGCGGGCACGCGCACACTCCCAGACACGCGCGGGCACGCGCACACTCCCAGACACGCGCGGGCACGCGCACACTCCCAGACACGTGCGGGCACGCGCACACTCCCAGACACGCGCGGGCACGCGCACACTCCCAGACACGCACGGGCACACACACTCCCAGACACACGTGGGCACACACACTCCCAGACACACGTGGGCACACACACTCCCAGACACACGTGGGCACACACACTCCCAGACACACGTGGGCACACACACTCCCAGACACACGTGGGCACACACACTCCCAGACACGCGCAGCCGCACTACTTGCTCACATGCACTGTTTGCTGAGAATGGCCCCAGGGGATATCTCTCTGTAACGTGGATGCTGAAACACTGGTTCACTTGGGGCTGGAGGGGGGGCCTCTGAGATCCTGTCAGGGCTAGGTGCGGATTCGGGGGAGAGTATGTACACCTTTTGCACAGGATATGCTGACTGTACCTTCCTGAAATAACCTCGGGGGCAGCGTAGTTAGGGGAGCCACAGCTTGTGCGCAGGAACTCTCCGTCTGACATCATGTTCGAGAGGCCTGGTCAGAGGGGGAAAATGGGAAACAGGTTAGCTCAGGGTCACACTGTCACAGCACAGGGAGAGAACACACGTCAGCACCGGGCGGGGCCGGTATTCGGGGAGCCGTGTCCAGGCCGTCCCCACGGTAAAACATCTGCTTCTTACTGACTGCTTCACTGTTAGAGAGCGGCTCAACTCAGTCCCTTCCTGAGTCAGAGAGAGGCAGGCGGCAAAACCGCACTGTGTGGGGTAAACGGGTATTAGTGAGGAGCACAGCAAGATCCCACAGACAGCGATCTGGATAATGACCAGGTGATGTGTGAAAAGCTGATGTGGATTCAGGGGATACTGCTGAACAGGTCACCCTTCTGCAAAGTATTGCCAGGCGGTCAGTTTCGGTGATCTGGTCAGAAAGCCAGCACCTCCGACAGAGCACCGCCGCCTCAGTATTCCAGCCGCTCCCAGGCTGAGGCTTCTGGGGCGAGGGGAGAAAGTGAGACCTCGTGCCTCAGACTGTCCGGGTTACTGACTGTTCACCCAGAGCCAGAACGCAGAGGGGTGGGGGCTGGCGCTGTCAGGGGTGGAAACAGGCCAGAAACGCGAGGGTTCGGCCATCAGGAGGTCCTTACCGAAGTCAGCGATTTTGGCATTCATCTGGGCATCGAGCAGCACGTTCTCCGGTTTCAGGTCCCGGTGCACCACCATGTGCCGGTGACAGTAATCCACTGCCGAGATGATCTGCTGGAATAGACGCCGGCTCTCCTTCTCATCCAACTGCACAGACAGCACAGCCCACTGTAAGGTCAGAGTCAACAGGCACCCAACAAAGACCCTGAACCGAAAGGCGCTGCTCACCCCCCCTTCCCCCACCCCCAGTGCCCCTCCCTCAGCTCCCAATGCTGCTCCACTAAGGGTAAGCCCAGTGTGAGGCACTACGCTGGAAATTCGGCCAAGGAAGGCATCACTGCACTGAAGCAGACACACACCTTCCAACTGCAGAGTGCCTGGGAGCCCAAAATAAAACTGAAAAGGACTACAAGGTGCTGGGCATCAGAAACCAAAAAACTCAGTAGATCTGGCAGCACCTGTGGAGAGAAATCAGGTTTCAGGTCGAGTGACCCTTCTTTCGGGGGGTCAGTTGGCATCCAGTGGGAGGTTAATCCCCAGGCACCACAGTCTGTGTGTACACTACCCCAGAGCACTGGCTGATGCCCTCACCTTGCCATTCTTACAGATGTAGTCAAAGAGCTCCCCACCCGACACGTATTCCATCACCATGAAAATATCTGTCGGCGTACTGATCACCTGGTACCTGAGGGAGGGAAAGGTCAACAGGTGAGAGAGCTCATTCTCACCTTCACACAGACAGTGACATCTCTGCTACATGCGAGATCCTGAAAGGGCTTTCCCGAGCGGAACCTGAGAGGGGGCTTCTCGAACACAGGGTCAAGGGTCAGTCATTTTGGACTGAGATGAGGAGAAATCCCTTCTTTCAGAGACTGGGACACCTTTAGAATGGCCTGCCCCACAGATTCCACGTTTGATGATGTTTACGGCTGGGACGGACACTCTTTAATGGCTGTGTTGAGTGCTGGAGCAGTTCGGATGGACAGAATGGTCTTACTGCTGGCGTGTTTTAACAGGGCTGTGCCTCCAGTTGCTGGGACGTTGTGTCAGGGTGTGGACGCCACCTCCCCAGCCAGTACAAAGTCTTTCCAGAACCAGGCATTAGCTCCCTGAAACCATGTGACATAGGGGCAGCAGCAGGCCATTCGGCCCATCGAATCTGCTCCCCCATTCAGTGGGACTGTGGCTGATCTGATCATCCCTCAACCCCACTTTCCTGCCTTTCCCCCATAACCCTCGATCCCCTTCCTGACTAAAACTCTCTTCTCTTGCAGCCTTGACTATTTGGAATGACCCAGCCTTGACAGCGCTGTGGTGGGGAGCTCCACCGATACACTCCCCTCTGGGGGAACCAACTGGTCCTGTTTTAAATGGGTGAGGCCTTAATCTGAGATGATACCCTCTCGTCCTAGACTCTCCCTCAAGGGGAGGCAGCGTTCCCACATCCACTGTGTCAAGTCCCCTCACAATCCTGTACGTTTCAATAAGGCCATACCCCATTGTTCTAAACTCCAGTAAGCACAGGCCCAGCCTCTCCGCTTAAAACACCCCCTCCATCCCCAGAATTAACAAGAGTGGTCTCTGGACTTTTCCAACAGCAGCATATCTTTCCTCAGTTAAGAGACCGAAAACCGCTCACACTGTGGCCTGACGTCTGCCTTGTATAATTTTAGCAAAACTGTCTGATTTTTATACAGAACCTGGATGCTGGCTTTTGTATGTGCAAGGATTCTGAAATGCCTCAGGTCTGTAGCCTTCCACAGTCTTTCTCCATTTAAATGCCATTTAACTCCTCCAGGCTTCCTGTCAAAGTGCATAATCTCACGTTTACCCATATTATACTCTACCTTCCAAAGTTCTGCCAGTTCACTTAACCGGTCTTTATCCCGGTGTGTTATCCTCACTCCATGCCTTCCCAGATATTCTCCTGTCATCCACAAACTCCACGGACTTCCCTCATCCCAGTCATTAATATTTATCGTTAATCATTGTGGCCCCAGCACTGACCCCTGCAGCTCTCCCCTAGTTACAGATTGTCATCCTGAAAATGCCCCCTTTATCTCAACCCTCTGTTTTCTGTCAGTTAGCCAATCCTCTATCCATGTTAATATACTGTCCCCGACACCATGGGCTCTTATTAAGTTGCCTAATGTGTGGCACCTTATTGAGCACCTTCTGAGAATCCAAATCTATTACACCCACTGCTCCCCCTTTATCCATCCGGCTTGTTCCCTCCTCAAAGAATTCTAGTAAATCTGTCAGGTGTGATTTCCCCTTTGTGAACCCACGCTGACCCTGCGTGATCAGACTCTGTATTTCCCAATGCCCTGCTCATCCATCCTTTAGAATAGGCTCTAACATTGTCCCAGTAACAGGCGGTAAGCTCACTGGCCTGTAGTTACCTGTTTTTCAATCTCCTCCCCCTCTGGAAATAAAAGGTCTCACACTGATAGTTTCCCAGAAGCCAAGGATTCCCGGAAGGTTATGACCATAGAACATAGAACAATACAGCACAGAACAGGCCCTTCGGCCCACGATGTTGTGCCATACATTTGTCCTAGCTTAAGCACCTATCCATGTACCTATCCAATTGCTGCTTAAAGGTCACCAATGATTCTGACTCTGCCATTCCCACAGGCAGCGCATTCCATGCCCCCCCCCCCCCCCACTCTATGGGTAAAGAACCCACCCCTGACATCTCCCATATACCTTCCACCCTTCACCTTAAATTTATGTCCCCTTGTAACACTCTGTTGTACCAGGGAAAAAGTTTCTGACCGTCTACTCTATCTAATCCTCTGATCATCTTATAAACCTCTATCAAGTCACCCCTCATCCTTCGCCGTTCCAACGAGAAAAGGCCGAGAATTCTCAACCTATCCTCGTACGACCTATTCTCCATTCCAGGCAACAGCCTGGTAAATCTCCTCTGCACCCTCTCCAAAGCTTCCACATCTTTCCTAAAGTGAGGTGATCAGAACTGCACACAGTACTCCAAATGTGGC
This sequence comes from Hemiscyllium ocellatum, assembly GCF_020745735.1. NCBI lineage: Eukaryota > Metazoa > Chordata > Chondrichthyes > Orectolobiformes > Hemiscylliidae > Hemiscyllium > Hemiscyllium ocellatum. The sequence goes on from NC_083402.1 coordinate 5,117,832, forward strand.
CTTACCAAGGTCCTGTACAGCTGCAACATCACCTCACGACTCTTGAATTCAATCCCTCTGCTAATGAACGCTAATACACCATAGGCCTTCTTACAAGCTCTATCCACCTGAGTGACAACTTTCAAAGATCTATGTACATAGACCCCAAGATCCCTCTGTTCCTCCACCTGACTAAGAACCCTACCGTTAACCCTGTATTCCGCATTCTTATTTGTTCTTCCAAAATGGACAACCTCACACTTGGCAGGGTTGAACTCCATCTGCCACTCCTCAGCCCAGCTCTGCATCATATCTAAGTCCCTTTGCAGCTGACAACAGCCCTCCTCACTATCCACAACTCCACCAGTGGACCCACTAGCTCCTTTATTATCCCAGTATTGGTCTTTCACCCCCATGAGGGTTCCGAGCACATTTTCTCTGCTGATAGTTGCTGTATTTATTTCCCCTCCTCCTTTGCGCATGAAATAGTTAGTAATGTTGGGATGCTAGTCCTATCTTTCGCTGCACAGACTGATGTAGAGTATTTATTCAGCCCCTCTGCCATGTCCTTGTTCCCCATTATTATTCCCCCAGCCTCAGTCTCCAAGGGACCTGTGCTCTTCCTTCCCTTTTCTCTTCTATTTATTCGTGGGGATGAGGACCATCGCTGGCTGGGCCCAGCATTTACTGCCCATCCCTAATCACCCAGGGGGCAGTTAAGGGTCAACCCCGTTGCTGTGGGTCTGGAGTCACGTGTAGGCCAGACCAGGTAAAGGTGGCAGATTCCTTCCCTAAAGGACATGAGTGACCCAGATAGGTTTCACAACAATTAACACTGGCTTCATGGTCATCATTTAATCACTTAATTCCACCAACGGCCATGGCAGGGTTTTAGCTTCAATCCCCAGAACATTATCCGGGTCTCTCCTGAAGAAGGGCTTATGCCCTAAACGTCGAATTTCCTGCCCCTTGGATGCTGCCTGACCTGCTGCGCTTTTCCAGCAACACATTTTCAGCTCTGGGTTAACAGCCACCTACACACAAGGCCATCCCCCCTTCCTTTTTATATATTTAAAGGAGCTCTTGCAGTACGTGTCCATCCTTCTGAAGGGTGTTGACATTGATGAAGCAATGACAACGTCCCATGCCCCATGTTTTGGTGTTCGGCCAGTGCAGACATGGCTGTGCTGCAGGAGGTGAGGATTGGAGCTAATGGATGCAAAATCTCCCTGACCAACCTGACCGTCAGCAGAAACTGTGCCAGGAGATGGAGAAGGATCAGGGAGGGGACGGAAGCTAACAGCTCTCTCAGTAACACGGGTCAGGGACCCCCCCCAACCCCCACCACTTACAGCTTGATGATGTGTGGGTGCCGGAAGAGTTTGAGGTTCTGGATCTCCCGGCGGATCTTCCCAACAACATCGAGGCTGCGAATCTTCTGGCGGTTCAGGATTTTCACCGCAACCTTGTGCTGGGTCAGCTCGTGCATCCCCACTGAGGGAGAGAAAGAGGGGACATGAGAAAGAGGGGGCCGGGGTGGGGGGAGAGGGGGGGGGGGGAGAAACGGTGAGAGAGAGAGAGAGAGAGAGAGAGAGAGGGGAGGATGGGGAGAGAGAGAGAGGGG